>NW_027466476.1:6005000-6605000 GCF_050575085.1 Anarhichas minor | reverse complement strand
CTAACTACACAAAATATCGCTTCAAGAATTCAAGCACTGTAATGTTGTATTTCGACTTAGCTATTGAGTGTTTGTGACTTTTATTAAAATACAGACGGCACCAAAATGAGTTAGCATCTTGGACGAACTCTTCCAAACTGAGTCCTGGCTCCCGCTGGCTAACGGACCTGCATCTCTTACACAAAACAACATGCTTCAAAGTCGATAAAAACAGCTAAAAGCATTTCAATAGTTACCCCAGTTTTAAAGTCCAACGCTCCGCTTTTTCAAAGAAAGATGTGCACAGCCCTCTAAACGCCTTGTTGACATAAAAATGCCTGAACTGTATTGTGCCGCAGTATTTGACAAGGCTTGAGGGCTCCTCTCAAGTTGCTACCAGTGCTACTGTGGCTAGTTTGTCAGGTTAGGTAGACCGGAACAAAACAACAAACATGATGGTTACGTACGAGCTCGTAATCCCGCCTTCTCAAAAAACTGATTGGAGGATGTAAAAAAAACATGTTTTTGACACTGGTTGATGTTCTTGGATATCTTTATTGTTTATTTGACAGAGTTTATATCTGTTTTTTTATATCTAAGGTTAGGAGGCAAAAGCTATTTGTATTCAGCATTTTCTCAAAACATAAAAAAATGAATTAAAGAATGTCACAGTCAGGTCCAGTGTGAGATTTAATGTTTTTACTTCCGTTTATGTATGATATGATTACCCCAACAGCTGCACAGGATCATCGGACAATAATCATTAGCTCCTCCCCTCACTCAGGTGTTCAATTAGGTTATATTGGCATCACCTGGTAGCCTTATAAAATGCTATGCCGAAGCTCTTTCAGGCAGTTGCGCCGGTTTATTCAGTCTGTGGCAATGGGTGGATGTTTGCTTCTGTGTGCCCTCTTATTACAATTGTCAGGGTCTTTGCAAGGTGAGACAGGTCTAGCAAAACTATTTTCTCACCATCTACAGAAGTTTTACAGAAGATATGTATTATCTGCTATAATTTTTCCTTTACTAGTGTGTGACATTTTGTGATCCAAACAGTTGTTTCAGCTGGAAGCAATTCTTTGAAGTGTGGCCTGGGCTCTCAACTGTGCAAAAATGGCTCTGAGTGTGTCCAATACAAACATGTGTGTGATGGAGAGCTTGACTGCAAGGATGGGTCTGATGAAGAGGACTGCATTTCAGGATGCAATGAAGGTACTGGACTGGAAGTCAAACTATTTGTGATTACTTTCTGTGATTAGTTTTGCTTTAACTTAACTTACTTATGGGATTGTGTTTGTCACATACAGTTCTGTGAATGGCTAAAATGTATGGCTATCACTAAAAAAAGGTTGGATGTTAGATTAGACTATTTCAATTCCAAGTTGGCATGATAAATAAAATGCATGACTTGTAGGATATTGATTAAAACAAAATTAGCAAATTACTTTGAATCAAAATATTTGTATTCTTTGGATTTTTCATGTTTAAGAACCTGGAGGATTATCATTAATAATAAAAATAACAATTCTTGCTTTAGGGTGAATTAGCTATTTTAGCTGAAATTTCAGAGGAAATGCTACCTTTGTAAAGTTAAATGCTGTCAGATTAAACTGGTTAAAACACTAAATTTATTAGGTACACCCAGATTAAACTATTGCAGTCTTGTCCAACAGCCCTAAATGTATCCTACTTTCATTAATGTTTGTCATATTTGATGATAGGCTTTACATATTATGCAATACAGTTCAACAGGACTACAAACTGCAGCCTGTAAAATGATCATACAGATGAATTGACACTTCTCAAACTATTTAAAATGAATAACTGAACATTTGAACTTTCAATAAAGTAGGAATTATTGCAAGATTGCTTGCTAGGTGTACCTAATAAACTGGCAATTTAATGTATAATATATTATGTAATGTCCCTTTTTCAATATACTTGACTTTGTTTCTGTTCAAACATAGCATGTCTTTTAATGTAAAATGCCTGCAGATCAGTTCCAGTGTGCTCATGGGAAAAAGTGTATAGACAAGGACCAGGTGTGTGATGGTACGCCTCAGTGTCAGGACCGTTCTGATGAAATGCAGTGTAAGAAGCAGACAAAGGGCTGTGTTCATCACTGTGACCACAACGATCGCTGCATACCTGCAAACTTCCTCTGTGATGGCGAGAAGGACTGTTTAGACGGCACAGACGAAGCCAACTGCGGTACGTTGAAATTATTTGAGAAGATACAGATCTCTCACAGGAGATCATTTACATCCATATGTCACACGTGTGTAGTATGCGGTCTTACGTCATGTTCACTCATTTAATTTAGCATCAGAGGAAGATGGGTATGATGAGGCAAAAGGGGCCAGTTCAACCTCAGTGCCTGCTACCTCTGTTGGTGCCTCAACTCCCATCAAGTGTCCTTTTGGCTCTCAACTGTGCAAGGATGGCTCTGAGTGTGTCCTCTACAAACATGTGTGTGATGGAGACGCAGACTGCAAAGATGGCTCAGATGAAGAAGAATGCATATCAACATGTGAAGCAGGTAATCTGGTGGTTGGTGGGTGCCATTTACGTGGGTCAAAAAATATTGCTTTATTGCCCTCTAGTCGGTAGTGTTCATTTTTATGTTTTAGCACATCAGAATCAAATACCTTTCAAATGTACAGGATGTTGGTGCTGAGACAGATCAGCAATTTGACTTCACAGTATGTACTGACATTGAGGATTGTTGGTAAATCATATTGATCTGAATGTAGTCTCTAAACGCATGGGTCTGAAGTGACATTGTCACTGCAAAGAAGTACGTAATTGCCACTCATTCATGGGTAATAAAGCTGGTAACGCACTACACAATTTAAAGCTCAATTATAAACCCAGCTCTCCCGACATCCTGGTTTTGCCATGTGTCTCCTGCAGACCAGTTCCAGTGCGCGCATGGAAAGACGTGCATAGAGCAGAGCCAGGTGTGTGACGGCGTGCCTCAGTGCCAGGATCGCTCGGATGAACTGGGATGTGCCAAGCAGATGCAGGGCTGCGCTCACCAGTGTGATGAAAAGAGTCGCTGCGTTCCCAAAAGCTTCCTCTGTGATGGGGAGAGGGACTGTGTCGACGGCAGTGACGAGGCAAACTGTGGTACGTTGTCATTGAACAAGGAAGTCAATATATATGCTGTATTAATCGGCTCTGCTTGTATGGACAACTTTTGTGATTGTATCTTTGGACTCTCTACCTCCCCTGCAGCAGACAGGAGCTGCAGTGACTCTGAGTTCCAGTGTATCAGTGGCAAGTGTGTGTCGGGCACAATGCTTTGCGATGGTCACCCAGACTGCCAGGACCGCTCGGATGAGAACAGCTGCACCAGCCCACCGGTTTGCACCACCAAACACAGCTGCCCCCAGAGCAAAGAGTGTCTGGTACAGGAGTGGATCTGTGACGGCGATCAGGACTGCAAAGATGGCACAGACGAGAAGGTGGATGTTGAATGCAGTACTAAGATTGTTGTGAAAAAAATAGACATGAAAGTCAAAAGTTCTGTGTTTGACCCTATTTATAAGAACATATTTACTTGTTTCAGTCATGCATGTGGAACATTAAGGGTGAAACAAAGCTGTAAATCGACACTGACAAGGGATTTTGACATACTAGGACTGTAGTTCATATTGAAGAATTTATCATACCTCTCAGCCACATCAAGGTCAAAGTTCAGGCTCCAAACACTCATGGAGCTGGTAGAGTTTCTGTGTGTAAAGAGTACTTCCGTTAGGCAAATGCCTGTGGTGGTTTTAAAGCCAGGCATCTAATGGTCAACATGTATGTGGCCTCTCTGTTGGCTCAATTTTCAAATCAAAATTTTGACTTAAGTGCCAGTTTGGATGACTGTAAAATAATCCATTGGTTCTTCTTTAGGATTGTCCTGTGGCAAAACTGAACTGTGGTACGTTCCAGTGGTCGTGTAAATCCAAGATCGAGTGTGTCCCTACAGCCTGGAGGTGTGACGGCATGAAGGACTGCGACGATGGCAGTGACGAGACCGAATGTGAGTAGATGTCAACTATAGTCGTTTACCCATTGCCGAAAATAAATTAAACTGTTTTAATTGAAGTGAGTGTCTTCTTAAAATGCACATCTCCGGTTTGAACCCAGCTGGGGATTTGTTGCATGTAAATCTCTATTCACACGGTTCCTGTTTGAGTCTCTGTGTACTTTCTAATTTATAATGTGACTAAATACCTGTAAAACTCTGTATTAAACATGAAAATGGTGTAACAGGTGGGGCAGTGACATGCCTCCCTCACCAGTTCCAGTGTGGCAGCCAGGAGTGCCTGGATCCAGTCCTGGTGTGCAACGACGTCACCAACTGCGAAGACGGCTCAGACGAGGGGGGCAGCTGCCAGATGATCTGTGCGGAGGCGGATAACAGCCTCTGCTCCCAGGGCTGCTACACCACGCCACAGGGAACGGTGAGGACCCTGTAGTTCCAACTTTGTGTGTAGTTGATGTTAACCATTCACGTCTATCCAGCCAATCAGTGGGTTCAAATGGAAAGTTAAAGGAAGAAATGCAGTAGAAACTGAATTGTGAATTTTGCCGTACAAGGTTTTTGAAAGACCACTTTGGATACGCAAGCATTCTTTTTAGTCAAATCAAAGTGAATATCATAACTACTTGCCCTTTGATAAGTGATTAATGTAAATGTTGCAGCTCCTCTGACTAATGTTTTTTGCGGTGTAGCATTGTCGCTGTGCACCAGGGTTCAGGCTGATGGAGGACGGGCTGACCTGTGCTGATCTCGATGAGTGTGAAGGCTGGTGGCCAGGCGTGTGCAGTCAGCTATGCATTAACACTCTTGGCTCATACCAATGTGACTGTCACCCAGGCTACATAATGGAGACTGGTGGACACCACTGCAAGATTACTGGTAAAGTCTTTTGGTAGACCACATCCTTAGTGGGCCAGATAAAGGTGTTTGCATCATTGGGAAATGCACGTTTCATACAAATACATTTCTTGCTGTCAGTTGGATGAGAAGATCGATTCCACTCGTGTCGGTCTGTTCAATATGAAAATCAACCTACCAGCACCTCTATAACTCACAAATTGGTGTGTATGTCTGGTTCCATGGCAAAATCATCACATTTCCATTTATGTGCAAGACTGTCTTGCCCAGGTGCAGTCCTATGTACATATGGGGCCGGAAAAGCAGTTTCCTCTCCATTTCCAGGCTTTATGCTAAGCTAACCATTTTCTGGCTGTAGCTTCGTATTTACATGAAGCGGCATCTATCTTCACTTTTAGCCAAGAAAGCAAATGAAGGTTTGTCCGAATGTTGCAACGTGTATCTGCACAGTAACGCAACCTATAAAGATGCAAATATTGATAACGTGTATCTTGGCTGCAGTTCAATAAATGATATACTTAGTCTATCCTGAAGGGGTTCAAAATGCTGGTCCTTTTTGCTCCCTTCAGGTGAACCCTTCCTGTTGATGTCGGTCCAAACGGACCTCTTCTTGTTTGGCCTGCGCAGTGGTAGCCTAGATGTGTTGTCGTCCTCTGCGAAGAAGGCCATCCTCTCCCTGGACTACGACTGGAGGGAGCAGAGGGTCTTTTGGGTCAGTCTGGACACCGACGGCATCAAGTGGTCCTCGCTGGACCAGAAGACCACAGGAACTCTGATTAAAGGTCGGTGCAACACAAATGTCGTCGCGTATTGTAGGGGACATCGATGTATTAATGGAGGAATGCATAGTAATTGTTGTGAATAAGGATACTTAAGACGTGCGACACCTCGTTTTCACAGGCGTCCGAGCTGATTCTATTGCTGTTGACTGGCTTGGGAGGAACCTGTACTGGATCGACGGCGAGAACAGTCAGATTGTTGCAGTCAGTCTGGCCACAGGCACTGTGAAGTCAGTGGGTCACAGTGTCATCCTGGATGAAGACCTGGATCAGCCTCGCTCTCTGGCACTGCTGCCACAAAAAGGGTCCGCATGACTTAATTTCATTCTCCTAACTCGTGTGCAATGTCTGAAAAAAACGAAACAAAAAAAACAACATATTTTTTTATGTTTCTACCAGGCTGATGTTCTGGACTGAGATCGGTAATATAGTGAAGATAGAGCGTGCTGGGATGGACGGGTCAGAGAGGACTGCAGTGGTGAACTCCAGTCTGGGCTGGCCAGGCGGTGTGGCTGTGGACACCATCTCTGAACGAGTCTACTGGACGGATGAAAGGCTGAGGGCGATTGGATCTGCTACACTGGATGGAGATGACATTCGGGTAAAACCTTTTGGAAGCGGGATGTTGTCTGGTTCTAAGATTTGAAGGAATAGTTCTGAGTTTGGATGCAACCACTCAAACGCATGTTTCAGGCTTTTAAAAATAAATTTAAACTCAACACTAAATCTAGTGTCCAGCAAAAGGTCCTCCTGCCCGCTATAATTAAAAGTACCCCACAATGGGCTCTTCATTAAAGTTTATATTTTCTGGATAAATTTCATCCAAAGACAAGTGAAATGCTTGAATAATAAATCTGTCTAATGTAATTTTCAGATTCTACAGATGAAAGAGACCACCAACCCATTCTCCCTGGCAGTGCTTAATGACATGCTCTACTGGTCTGATGCCAAGAAGAGAGTGGTGCTGGCTGCCAATAAAATATCTGGCAAAAACCACCAAGTTCTCCTGAAAAGACCCGGACAACCTTTTGCTGTGAAGGTGAGCAAAATCTTCAGAATTGAGTTAGAAATGGGGCTGCTACTGTACGCCGGAGAAACTAAATTTGGCTCACTTTTTGTGTGTGAAGTGCTTCCAGCAGTGATCCATACTGCCCACGCACAGCTGTGACTTTAAATGTTTGAAGTGTTTCATGTATGAAGAGAGACCAGTTTTGGGAAATTATTAAAAAAAATACCTGACTCTTGTTTGAAATTTGAAATGTACCATGTGCTAGATATAATTCACCAGCATGAATAGCATTATTAAAGCACTTTCCTGTTCCCTGCTTGGTTTGCAGGTCATCCACCCATTGCTCCAGATGGGCATTGAGAATCAGTGTGAGAAGATGAGATGTTCCCACATGTGTGTGTTGGCCCCGGGACCCAAGGCTGTGTGCAAGTGTCCCACTGGACTCTTACTGGCTGAGGATGGTCTTGCCTGCTCCAGCCAGGTCAATTCAGCGTATCTGCTGATGCTGTCTCCCTCTACTGTCACCCAGGTTTTTGTTATATAATAAAGCATAGTTACACTAACTCTAATTTGCTTTTAACTGAAGATGCTTTTTAAAGGAAAAGTTGAGTAATGCGTTACCACTCTCATATCTATACTCTCCAAGATCTACTTGCAGTCCCGACACACAGCAGCAGACCTGCAGGGCTGGCCTGAACACCTGGTCCTGCAGGTGCCCGGCATCAATGAGGCAGCCATCATGGACTACAGCCTACGTGACCAGACCCTCTTGGTGACAGATGACGGCACAACTTCACTCAGCTCCTTCAAACTTAAGGGCTCCGACTTGTCCTCTCAGGGCCAGCTTCTAAAACTCTTTGGGAACACCATCACCGCCATGGCCCTGGACTGGGTAACGCATAATGTCTACTGGAGCAGCAACAAACAGCCCCGCCTGCAGGTGACCTCCATCCCCAGTGCACACACTGCTGTTCTCATAAAGGAAGGAATTGTTAGAGTGGAGTCCATCGCCCTCCACCCTCCCAGTGGACGAGTTTGTTTCACCAACCTGGGCCTGCAGGGTACAGGCACAGTCGCTACGGTAGAGTGTGCCAACATGGACGGTGCCAGACGGAGTGTGGTGTGGAAGGATGCTGTCCAGCCCACATCTCTGGTCTTCTCCAGTAATGGGGATACGATTTACTGGGCTGACATGGGTAAGACTTTGTTTTTAACAAATTTTCAGTATAGTTGGTCAGTTTGTTTTCAAAATGTTTCGTGCTCTAAAAGTGTAAAAAAAAGATACCATTTGTTTAGAAAAGCTGTAACATAGCTTGGATTCTTGCCCAGGTCCTGGGACCATCGGCTGTGTCCAGCTTGATGGATCCGGATACAGAGAGTTGAAGGCCGGTGATGGCCTGACTGCTGTGGCTCTGAGTGATTATGCGCTGCTCTGGATGACTGTCAGTGGTAAGGGGCTCATATTGTATGTACTAAATGATATATTTTTAATGATATGTTTGTACTAACTACCAGGAGGTGTGGCTGTCTAAATCCTAACTTTATCTTAAATTGTTTTTCATCTCTGCATAGTTCTTTTTCTTCTAAGAATCCATAGCTCAAGACATTAATAATTCCTGCATGATGAATTGGCTCAAAATATGCAACTGGCAACTCATAGCTTTATCGTTTAGAAATCTATATTAACATGTTTGACCATCCAGTGTGATAGAATGTTGTTACTACTTTAGCTACATTACTTTGTGTTGATGCTTTCCTTCAGACAAGACGAGGCTTTGGTACCGAGATGAGCAGCAGCAAAACAAGTTGTGGTTTGAGGTCGACACAGAAGTAATCGGCTTAAAGGCGTTCAGCAAGTCCAGTCAGACTGGTACGTAAGAACTACACGCTGTAGCGGTTTTGATGGCAGTTAAAAGGGTATTCCAAATGTGAGCGTACTGAGGTGGTTGTCATCTAGTGCCAATCACAAACACCAGTTGATGGCCAATCTACTGACCTATTTTTCACAGGTTCAAACCAGTGCACGGAAAACAACGGCAACTGCCACCACTTATGCCTCGCCATCCCAAACGGACGGACATGCAGGTGTGCTCATGGCCAAATCCTTGTGAATGCCACCCACTGTGGCCCGGAGCAGCGCTGCCCAGATGGCGGCAGGCAGTGTCTGGATCAACTCTCATGCCAGCCTGTTGAGAAGTTCTGTAACGGTCACGTTGACTGCTATGACCACTCTGATGAGAACTGTGAGTATTTATCCCTTTTTTATTTTTTAAAGCAACAAGAACTAGAAAAATGATTTCTTAATCTAAAACCACATAAAACAAACTCATGAGTTCTCTGTTGACATTTAGGTGTTGGTCTGAAGCCGTGGTCAGGAGTCGAGGTCCTTGCAACCACCCAGCCCAGCAGCTCCTCTCCTACTACTCCTCTGCCCACTGTAACTCTTTCTGAAGTCACTGGCCTGAACTCCACCCTGAATGCATCTAGTCTACTCAAGAACCTGGATGCCCAGCAGTGCAGCCAGAAACGCTGCAGTGGCAACGGACGCTGTATTGAAACCAATGGAGACGCTGCATGCCAGTGTTCACTGGCCTACAGTGGTGACTCCTGTCAAGACAATCTCCTGAAGACCATGCAGGGTCCCATTATCTACAGTGCCGCAGGGCTCTGTGCAGGAGTGATGATCATTGCTGTGATGGCAGTTGTGGTTAAGCGTAAGAGGCGTGCCAACACAAGGTTTGTCTGATTACTAATTACTAAGCAGAAACCTTCTAGTCACAAAATAAATGTATACAGTCTGCAGCTTGAGATTAAATTTCTCTAAAAGACATTATTCTTTTTTAAAAGTCCACAGCTCCGAGACTTTTATTCGCCAGGTTTGAGCTAAATGCTAACATGCTTGAGGTGTAGACGCTTGCAGGTGTAAATCAGTTTACAATTTAACATTTGCTAATTGGTACTAAACACAGAGTACAGGTGAGGCTGAGGGAATGACTATAGCCTTGCCAGTATTATGCCACGGCACAGATCTACTCGGCAAAAGGTGTGCGTGGTACCTGGTTCTTTTTTTGGTACCACCTCAGTCGAGGTTCCAAGCGAGCAGAAGGTTGCGGTAAAATACTGCAGACTACTGATTGGTCATAGAATCACTAGAATTGTCACTTGGCAACATGGGACATAATGCACATTTTAATATCTTAGCAGTTTCACAAGGAGTTATGGCGATTAGCTGAGAATCCCGCCTACATGGAAAACTAAATGCAGTGGAAGTGAGGCACTTGGTAATAAAGGTTGATTATTTTCTCATTGTACAACACAAGGTTGCACACTGAAATAAAGCTGTAGTCCCTTTTATGCCACATAAGAAACATATTTGACAAATGGAATTTATGACAGTCGGTATGCTTCGTCCTCTGGGGAACATGAATATTTTTCCAACCTTGATGGCAATCCATCCAATAGTTGAGATGTTAGTCCGGATCAAAGTGGTGGACCAACTGACATTACTATTTCCAGAGCTACACTGCTAGCGTGGCTGAAATAAAGATGGCATCATATGTGCCTGTTCCAATTTTAGGAATATTGATGTAAACCTTCAATGTGTCTCTACATTTGGAGTCTGTGCAGATTGGGTAAAATGTTTGCCCCAAATGGCAACAGTTGCCATTATATAGAGCACAGGACTACTTCTGTATTTCCTTCCTGCAGGAGAGCTAGCCTAGCAGCAATGAATGGCACCAGTATGACGGACCTGGAGAACAAAGCTGAGACCACAGAAACTGCCCCACCAGAGTCTGACAAACCAGAGGTTGGCTTCCAAAACATTCCATGAACTAGAAGGTTCCCAATTTTGTTACTGTTCTTGTGGGATGGCGGTCTGACTTTGCTTTCTTTCTTTGCAGGAAGTGGCGTCTTCTGTGGAATGAGGTTGATTCTTGGGCAAGCAAAGTTTTAAATAAAAGGTTACATCTTGCACCGGCTCCTGTAAAGTCATTTCTGAATTGTTTACTGTCAGACCACCAATGTTGACTTTTTGACAGATGGTAAAATCAAGTTAGTTCAGCTTGGCTGAACTAAGAGTGAACATCCCACTTGAGAAACATACAGTAAGTATTGGCATGCTTGTGTTAGCATTTAGCTACTGCTGTACAGCCTCACAGAGCTGTAGCTGAAGTCTAGTTTTACTACTGATTTTGATCAAGTGATGTGTGAAGATTAATTTTATTTTTTTATTTTTTAAGGTATCACTATTATTCAGCTTAAACCCTACTTTGATACTAACATGCTACGCTTTTCACATCACTACATACATTTCACAAGTAGTTACTTTAAAGATGAACTTTTTCTTAAATTTCTTTTATAAATGCAGAACATGTGATCGGCGTATATAATATGCCCCATTGTTATAGATGGAGGGCGTATAAAGTTATGGTTTAAACAAATTCTCTTGAAAGTTGCTGTAATAAACTAATTTTGGGACATTTGACTGGATTCAAGACGATATGTTTCTTTGGATGAATGGCATATTTAATTGATGCTGGAAGAAAAGCTATTGAATTACTTCACTGTATTCTGATAACATGTATTTAAAGTCTATACTGGATTTTTCCCATTTTTGTTGTAGCTGCTGGAGGTGATGCTGGTTTTAACTATAGTGTTCTTTTCTATATGGACAAAACATAATCTCCTGAAGACATTTCGGTGTAATTTAATTGAGTCTTAAAAACATTAATTTGCATAGTTGAAATATTTTAGCCTGTTTTTAATGTCTATCAACTTGTTTGAAAAAAACGTAAAAATTTGTATCATGAAAGAGGTTTCGACAATGGAATTCGGAAAGTTTTTAGACAATACTTTGAAATACACTTTGATTTGCATACAAATGTGTTGAACTATTCTTTCCACACTGGCAGATTTTAGTTTCACCTTTTTATAGTAAAACACTCTTAAACTCAATTCCAGACTTAATAAGAGGTAGATTTCTCTGAGCAATGCATCATGTTTATAACGAATAATCTGCAGAATAACTAGTGTCTGTAGTTGTCAGGTAAATGTAGTGGAGATAAAAGCACAATATTCCCCTCTGAAATGCAGTAGATGCACAATGCCACTGTTATATAGTGCTTATGGCTTATTTGTTTCAGCAAATACAGGAAAGAGGGATGGCATTTCTGAGGAATACACTTTGCGCTGCCTTTATGGTGACTGTGGTGATGTCTAAACCAGTGAGTAGCTCTATTCTGTTAACAACAAAAAAGCAATCTAAGAGGATTTGTGACAAATGTTAACATTTCTTTTTACAAAAACAGGTTGTCTAAGTGAGGGTGAGGATTCATCCGATTCATCAGAATCCAGTGAGTCAAATTCATCAGCGGAGATTGACGCTCATGTTGGGCCTTCACAGGAGCTGCTGCCGCCAGCATCTACATAGACAGACATGCCGAATTCTATGGAGGAGACTGACCCCCAGCTTCCCTCTGCAGACGCAGGGCCTTCTCCAGCCACGCTCGATACTTCAGCTCTATCAGACCCAGAGGATCCCCAAACCTCTGCTGACACAGACCCTTTACAGCTTATGCCAGATGATCCTTCACAAACTGCACTAGGCACGGACGTTTCTCAGGACATGCCTGATTCTGATCCTTCACAGGACTCGATTAACGCTGACACGGTGCACGTTCCACCAGATTCAGAGGGCTCACTCCACCCAGGGTGTACAGAAACGGATACAATCATAGCTGTTGGTGGTACAAATCAACCAGAAGTCCACCCTTTCCTCTACACATCACACCAACACCTCTACAATTCTTGATAGCCCCACCCCTGCCAATCGCAATGGGACCCGCCCTGACTGGTGTTCCTGTTTGTTTCACCTTCCAGTTCACGACCCCTGAGCCAGATCCACCAAGAGGAGACAGCATGTGATCCAACCAAAAAGATTTAGGCCCAATCCCAATGTCCCCCCCCCCCCCCCCCCCCCCCCCCCCCAAACCCTGAACCCTCAAGGACTTACTGACGTCACCTGGTAAGTGTGTGAGAGACTGAGGGCTTGAAATGGGACAGCACTTTGCTGCAACATATCACGTTATGAAAACGACAAAAAATATGATGTATAGTTGTCTGTATTTATTTTATACTTTGTACTCCCTGATTTGAAAGTGTTCCAGGCTCTTTCCTCACAAGATGAGAGGTAATTTTATATAATCTATTTACTTGTTTTTGTCAAAACTGCTTCAATGAAAAAATCAAATATTTGATGAATAAATAAATATTCTGATTTCATGTTTATTTTTTGTTCCATCTTTAACCCTTAATGTTTCTGAATATGACAGGCTGAACACACGTGAGCCGTCCTTTGTTTGCCTTTTTTTTACGTCTCCATGCGTCCACTGGTTACCCCGTGTTTAACGTCACATTGCAATGATTTGTGGGTAATTCCCTTAGGCCGCGGCACATGTTTTACAATATCAGTGGTGATTTATTTTAATAATTGCTCGTGTACCTGACTGCTACACAAACACAATTGAAACTGAATTCATATGAGCAGCTGAAAATTAAAATGTGATCAAATGTTCTTATCTGTAATTCAATGATCGGTTCAGAACACAATGGTGAATAATAGCTTCGTAAAATCATGTTGAGTTTGTATTGCTGTCATTGTAAAATGTAACAAAAACACAAAAAGCAATCAAAGGCCTGATGTCGCAGCAGCCACACTATAAATGACAGTACTGTATGTATTGCCTGATATCAGACAGAATTGTCAACTCGTTGCACTCTGTTTGCAGACTTGAACTCAGTGGAGTGGGCGGATTCAAAGGTGTACTGTGTGTATGTTATGAGAAGGAAACACTCAATAAATGTGTTGCAGTTGGATTTATGTCTATTATATCTTAACAGGCAATACTTGGAACATATTTCCTATGCCACAGACCATACTGTCATCTTATTATCTTTTGAATATGAGCTGGTTAAAAGGCCCAATAACCATTTTATAAATTACAGGCACGTTAACAGTCATTAATGAAGTGTTTCCCTCGTCAATGGAAAATTATTATTTCTAATATTTCTCCATTTATACTTCAGTTTTTGATAACAGAACTGATTCAAATAAGTAGATAACATGACGGGTGTAAAAGAAAAACAAGAAACCTGTCAATCATTTGGGGAGCAACAGACGAGGCAATGCTTTCACTTGTATTTGGATTACAGCTTTAAACAATTTGATAGTCAAAATGACTAAATCAAACTAAACCATATAATATTGAATAATAATTAATATTATGGTTTAGTTTAATTCAGAATGATGCTGTCTGTTTATTTTTTTGACTGAATGGGCATCTGAACAAAAAAGCAGCTAAATTAAAAAGTGCACTTTTCTAGATAGTTGAATGCATCTCCATATATATTTTAGTCGCCCTGTGTGTCAGTTCCACTTTTCACAAATCCTGAATTGGATTTGAATCCTATGCACCTGGTTTGTATTGCCATGCTGCCAGTATGACAGTTAACCTGCAGGTTTACTATGTCGCTAATCACCGACGTCTGCCTGAGGCGGATTTCTATTTGGGTCTGACAAACTTACAAATCTGGTACTAAGTATAGTTGTACAGGCAGATAAAGGACTGTGTGTATTCCAAGCTGACACACTTATGTGAACACTGTCTTACGTAGAACATTTAAATAGGATGTACAGTAGGATGACAGTCCCTGAACTTAACAGAAAACAATCACAATTGTTCTGATTCACCACCAGTAGTAGTTAACCTGCTCATTCTTTATCTTCATCATGGTGCCACACAGTGGCTCAGAGGTTAGACTGTCACCAGTAAGTCCCTCCTGGGTGGTCAGATGGACTATGACTCCAGATTGCCTGTAAGTGTGTGAATCCTGTGATAGCCTGATACACTTCACCTCACCCAGTGCATGCTGGGAAAGGTTCCAGCCCTGAAGAGGATAAGCAGATACAGAAAATAGATGGGATTGTTCTTGTAATATGTACAATCTAGGAATATTGGCTCAGTCAACTGTTACACTCAATGTAAGTTGGTACAAGTAAGTGAACCAGCCAAACATCTAAAGTACAAATGTCAATGTTTAATCTGGCGTAAGCGACTGAGGTTGATCTTGCTGCTCTGGCTCCGTGTCTGTTTCTGCCTCATTCTGCTCTGGCTGCTGCTGTTGTTGTTGTTGTTGTTGTTGTTGTTGTTGTTGTTGAGGAGGCTGCCGGATGAGTCCCCCGTCCTGTGCAGTGTTGTAGGAGCCACAGCTGATGCACTTCATCCCCAGCACGTGGAAAGGCACCGTGCAGTGGGCTTGGCAGTCGTTACATATAATCTATAATGAGGAAAAACAAAGGTAATGGATTACATGAAAAAGATAACCAAGTGGATGATTAATCACAACAATTACAAAGTCCCATCTCTATTGAATTGTACAAATTGGATTGAATGAAATGGAAACAAATGGGCATGACTAAATTCAAATAATAAATGTTAATTTGATCGTATTACTGAGGTCTTACTTTGACAGTTGCACCCTGGTATTCAGTGGGCATCGGTGACAGGGAAATCTCTTCGTCTATCTGATCCCAGTGGTCCTCCATCTTCCAGGCAGAGTGCATACACAGAGGACAGCGATACGCTCTTAAATAAATGAGAGAAAAACATTGCATTTAGTGGAAGCACTGTAGTAACCTGAGCACTGTGAGTCCACGCACACATGCAGCAGGTCAGAGATCAGCTTTTCCTCACACCGTCTGAATTTAACAAATGTTCAGTGGTGGAAACTGACTTTGTGTTAGTTTCAGTCGGACTTTGGATGGAACCATATTAAATAAGAAGACATGAAAACCAATGACTGATGCAGGACTCAATTGTTCGAGCAATGCATGAAACGTTTATGCCAAATAAATAATACGTTAACGTGGATCAAGAACGTGTTTTACTCAACTATAGAATAACCAGGAATGATTACACATACCCTGTTCTGACCATGTCATCAAAGCAGGTCCTGCAGAGAATGTAAACAAACACGTTAATATTTAATAAACAGCTCTATATCAGAACACATCCTGAAATACGATTACTAAATAAATATAATATCTATTTAACGATGATATAGGACTAGAAAATATAATATTTAGATTCATTAGTCTACATCACCTACAATATTTGAATGTGTTTTACAGATACTATGATTTATTTTAAAATGTAGTTTATAGAGTAATCAATCTGTTCAAAAATCTGGCCAATGTCATACATTTATGTATTTGTTTTCTGCAGTGTAATGAAAATTAGGATATATCCATATTGAGAGAATAATGAGTCATACCTGTGTAAAAGATGGCCGCATGGAAGAACGTGAGCTCCAATTCTGGACGTGTGAATATCCTGAACGCACAAGAGAAAATCATGTAAAATCCTAGAGAAGGTAATGAAACGCATAAACAAATCAACAGCCCGTCATCGAATATGTTTCATTACCTCCATACACACTGGGCAGTTCTGCCTCGAAACGTTTTCAACACACTGAAACATAAAAGATAGATGTAAGTAACAGCAGTGAGGACACTCATTTGCTCATCACACAGACATAATACAGGCTAATAATCACCTTGTGGTTTCCCCGCAGATCCTGAGCTAAACACAGATTGCACTTCTCACAATGGAAATACTTCTCCCGGGGCCCAATCCTGTAGGGGTCCAAACACAACGTCACAGACGACAATTACCTCATGTATGAACGACATAACAACTGACGACGTAAAATATCAACGTGTTCAGTCGTATGGCAGATTTCTGCATCAGTTTATATTATCTTGAATAGGTAAACCAGCCATTTCAAAGAGATATAATATTATATATTACACACATGTTGAATAATTCATAAATGAGACCAAATAATGCAATCAGGCTGAGATAACAGGCCCTTGCTTAGCCTAGCCTTTTATATTACATTCGATGTTATCAGTAGACTACAATTATCTGAACCAAAGAACATTCAGGCCTCGTCATGTGGATCAAAGTTAAACTAAATTTCAAATAAAAGACTGGGTTTCACCTTGAGGCATTTGTACTTTTATTCCCCAAATACCCAGATCACTGTTAGTGTCTTCTATTTAGGCTATATCCTAAAAACAGATTTGTAACAGAGTGACAAGTGTTTACGATGTATAAACTCTGCTAGTGCTCACCTGCATATTCCACAGGGCTGACAGTGGTACTGCTTCTTATCCTTATCGAACAAGTGGCAAATGTCACAGTAGTACTCCCCAAACTGCTCATGACACTGCTGGCAAGTCTGCTGGGCCTACAAGAGCGACATCTTTCATTTGTACCATTCTTTTAACCACTACATAGACAAAAACAACATGAAAACCAAAGGGAAACAAGTGACTTTTAACATCACTTAGTGGTACAGCTACAGCTGACGTTGGAGTTGTTCTTTACCTGCTGCACTGTCTGACACTCAGAGCACTGCACCTCTTTGACTTTGAATCTATCCATCTGGTGGTTCTCCTCTGCATCATGGCACAGCCGACACACGTACAGTTTACCACAGCAAGGCGCCTGCAGTGCACAGAAACATGTGTGAAATAGTCTCATCACAGCTCGACAACAACATGCATCTGCTGCAACAACACTGGAAGTTAAAAGAAAGGTTTGACATAGTCAGTGATAAGCTAAGTAATGACATAATGGTACTCACTAAACTCTAAAGCGCTCACTATTTCCATAATATCAACATATAATAAAGGTATGAGACACTAACTAAAATGTCATAACCATTCAGCTGCCGTGTTACAACACCAGCTAGTGTTTTAGTAACCACGTTAACTAACGTTAGTAGGTTAGCTATGCTAGCTGTGAGTGGTTATACAGAGTTAAACAGAAGCACTATTCGTTGTAGCAGAGTCACAGTGAGGCAACATTAACATGACTCCATCATGCATGTAGGGAAAATATATACAATACATTTCAAAAAGTTAACTCACTTTCAATAAGCAGCTGCGTACATAATGCTCGCAACCGGCAGGGGAAGCCATGTTTCCTCCAGAAAAACTGACTCTTCTTCTTCTTCGAGTGCAATGGCGAGACTGGCCTTTTTTCTTCTTCTTCGTCTTCTTTTTTCTTTTTTCTTTTAGACAGAGCAGTGCTGCCCTCCTCCGTTTGAGAATCATAGGTGATGAATGGATTTTTAGATGCATTCTGCCCCTATGATCCTGCAACATGAGCTAAAACCGTAATATTAACATTACTTCTTTATTGGTTGTGCATTAATTAATACATTCCTTTGACATGCCAGTGGCTCCTTTCCTCCGTAACATTTTCGGATTTTAAAATAATCTTCACGTTCAGTTGAACCTTTGTAGGTGGAACTCAAATGAACTCTTTAGTAGAAAGGATCATTTCATTGTAATGTTTTTTTTTTTTATTTTATTTTTTTTTACATTTGCACTAATTTTGAGTTCCTTCACCTTTGATGCACCACAGTCATCAATGTTTTACACTCTTTTTCTACTTCTGCCTCGTTAACTATTGATCTATATTTTGTATATTGGTCCTTCACTCGTTGTGGCTGCGCCGCTGGTGTAGTGGTATCATGCAAGATTCCCATTCTTGCGACCCGGGTTCGATTCCCGGGCGGCGCACGTTTTTTGCTTTGGCAACTAATATTGAAAAATAAATTGCTAAAATGTCGCAATGATGAACTGTAGCAAATAACTCCCATGTTCGAATCACCTACCGTACACGGTACGTTATTGTGTAACTTGTTGGGTTAACGGTGCGTTTCACAAATGTTTCCAGTTGTAATTTCTTAACGTTTTTGCATCACGGTTGATTAAGCTATGACCACGAATAGGATAATTGGGAAAAGCATTCTACGCTGTTATGATCATTCTACGCTGTTATGCAAAGCTACAAAACTCGCTGTGTTGTAGCTTATGCCATAAAAACGTAGAGGCACATCTTCGTGTGTGTGTGTGTGGGAGAAAGAGCGCTTGATTTTGGCTTCATTTCAGCGCGCAGGTTGACGCTGCTGACGCCGCTCCTCCGCCATCTTCAACTTCCTATTGTTTGCATCAGACTGAGGCTGTCTGCGGTGTGTGTGCGAGAGCAGAATCGGCCACCGATTTATCATTAAATAGTAGATTAATAGCCTTTTACGTTCACGGTCGCTCAAGTTCAGCACAAACCATTTGTATGTCATTGGATTAAAGAAGCTCTCAGGACGCGACCACTAAACCTTGATGATGGAGGACGATCAACCCAGAACCTTGTGAGTAACAGCGGCGCCGTCTATGTCCTGGAGTGGGAAGGCTCGGTGTAACTACTGTCCGAAATGTTTCCACGTTGTTGTTTCAATTAAAAACTATAACATCCTCTCATTTTGTCACAAATTAACATTTAATTCGTGATATCTTAGCATGGGGGAAAACAGCAACGTTTGTAAATACAGTACACATGTTGGATTTTTAGCGTGAAGTTGTTTGATTTACTCGTATAAATAGACGGAACCTGAGAATGAAACTGAATGGCTAGCTAATGCTAGTTATCATTAGCCAAAGATCCCAAACTCAGCTAGCCGGTCGCTTCTTTTACAATGAACGCGTTTTTATTGTATGATTATACTTATCCACTACAATATTCGTGTTTTATTAGCAACAGACATGCGTTAGCCAGACTCTCGCAGAGTGGATGTAATTTGAGTGCCGTCTGTTGCCAACCCCAGCTAGCATGAGGCCCTCATGAACCGGCTATCTGTAAGCTAGCTTTAGCTAGCTGGTAGACGAGCCACGTCAACGCTCGGAGAGAGACGGCCCGGGACAGCTCGTGTTAGACCGGCCACACTCGAGTTATTTGTGTGGGATTGAGACCATCCCCAATAATATTTAGTCCACCATCATTGTTTTTATGTTAATTTTAGGAATTGTTGTGGGTTGTAGCTAGCCCGGTTAACTAGCCTTTGTTTGCTTGCTACTTCCTGTTTGACAAAGACTCAATACCCCCCTCCTCCCCTCATCTCTCCTTGTTTGCAGGTATGTGGGGAATCTGTCCAGGGATGTCACTGAGCCCCTCATCCTGCAGGTCTTCACACAGATAGGACCTTGCAAGAGCTGTAAAATGATAGTGGATGTGAGTGTTATCCTCTCTGGTGTATATTGTTTCACTCAACAGTGGCCTGAGAGGTGGTGGTGCTGCTTGTGAAAGTCTCAATCTACATTATGTGCATGAAATTGATTTTGTTCTCCCAGTCTATTATATCAGGCCTGACACTCCAAACTACAGTGGGTGGCTCTTGTCATCTGCAGTGATTAAATTGTCCCCCTTTGCTGTGGATTCAATATCAATCTTGTTCTCCCATTGACAGACTGCTGGAAATGATCCGTACTGCTTTGTGGAGTTCTATGACCACAGGCATGCCGCTGCCTCACTGGCAGCCATGAATGGAAGGAAAATAATGGGTAAGGTAAGCTATCGTGTCTACAGGGTGAGTGGGGACGGGCGGTCTTTGGTAATGGGCTGTGTGCCTTCTAAATATAAAAAAAAACTACTAGTTGACTGCTAGCATTTATAATCCATTAATTAGTTAAATTAGATACTTCATGTTTCCAGCCGGAGATTAGATTAGTTTTCTTACTGTGAAGGGGAAGTTGCTGGAGCCAGGGTCTAAATCAGATCTTGAACATGTTGGAGCATCACTACTGCCAGAAAGCTATCTCTATTTTGGTAAAATAGGATCTCTTAAAACATATGATGCTGTGGCGTTAGGGCTGCAGGATTTTTATCATCGTGTGGCTTGAGTGTTTTAAGCAAAGTAAGGTTTGGCAAGAAAAAAAACACACTGACAAAGTTGATTTGTGCTAATACAGGGATCTACTAAACAAGCCAGTGCTGTTCTCTCCATTAAAGTCTTCAAGACCATGTAAGCTACATTGGAAAGATAGCAAAACAAAAAGTCTGGGAGCAGCTGGATAATGTCGGGTTATCTAGAACAATAGAGCAAACTATTAAAATATCATTTTTAATTAAAATGTTGGCACTTTGCATAAAGTGCTGCGCCCGGTTAAAGCATGCATTCCCCCAGATAACAAGCTGCAGTTAAAAACATCGCCCCCGATCCTCTAAAGTGTGGTATTATTTTAGACAATGTGGTGCTTTGTGAACTCACAACAGTACAACGGCTCTGCAGAACACTTCAGAAAGCCAAACCAGCACTGTTCTGTTTACTTAAACAGCCATTCATGAGTAAGAAAATGACTTAAACTGACATTACATTTTACGTTATTTTAGAATTATTAGACTAATCAAAAATATATTCGTTAGATTAATGGATTAGGTGCAGACCTACAGGGCTGAAGTGAGCAACCGCTCTAAGTGAGATGCATTTCATTGACGACTACGGCAGAAGAGATTTGTAACTTTCACTAATATCTACATTTGTTGTTGTTGTCTTATGACTCCCATTGTGGTGTTTAAACATTAAATCGACACCCACTTCGTATCATATCATGCTTGTTTTTTGATTTGCTAAGTTTCCCGCATCCAGTTATAAAATCTTTGTGGGAGGCCAGTTGTAGTTTGATTTCTGATTGAAGATTTGAGATGAGATTCATTTTCTTGTCACTAAATATACACAAGACAGAAGTGAGTGATAAGGCACCATATCTCACTAAAATAAATTAAAAACATTTTTAAAGTATATTTTAAATAACTTTAAGTCAGCTTTTAAGTCATATACTCTTATAGTGGAGGTATCCAGGTTTTAATGTAAGTGGTGTAAACATACCCCACCTGGCCTGTTCTTTCTCTGCCCCAATCTGCAGGAGGTCAAAGTCAACTGGGCCACGACGCCAACCAGCCAGAAAAAAGACACAAGTAGTAAGTACGAGTGCTTGTCAGTGGGGATAACACTTCTTCATGGAGAAATCTACACAGAAATTATATTTTTCACATGTTTTTTTTATTTCTCTCCCAAAGTTCTGTGTTTTTGCGATTCAAGCACATTGTGTCACCAGAAAGTGTCAAATTTCTGTTGCTAATAAGATATTCAGAATCTTTATGAAGATCAATTCATTTGATGTAACAAAGCATCTCACTTTGTTCTTTCATCAAAGGAAGTGATTCAGTTATAAAACAAAACATTCCATATTTTTGTAAAATGAAGTGCTCTGAATGTTTTATAAGTAATGTTAATGAATTGGAAAACATTTTTATACATTTTATACAGTGACTATAATGAGCAGGAGGTCACAATACTGGAAGAAAGTACTAGATTGTGTTTTGTAACATACTCTATGTCTAAACGGTGTCTCCCCCCCCTCATAGATCACTTTCACGTCTTCGTTGGAGACCTCAGCCCAGAAATAACTACAGAAGACGTCAAAGCTGCCTTCGGTCCATTTGGCAGGATATCGTAAGTATCAGGATTTACTGACAATGATGATTAAATCAACGCTTAGAAAAATGAACAGGAAGTGGTATTATTCTCTGTTCCTCTTACTTTAAAAAGTAAGAAATATTGGGTAATAAAATACATGGAGGGTGGGGGAATTTCAATTGAAGAGCTTTTGCTTTTAAAGCTCAACCATTATTGTTTTAGATTTCCAGTTCTGTCAAGCTCTGTGTTGCGCTGCATGTTTTTAATGTACTCCTGCTGATGTGTTTGTCCACAGAGATGCTCGTGTTGTGAAAGATATGGCTACAGGGAAATCTAAAGGCTACGGCTTTGTGTCTTTCTTCAACAAATGGGTTAGTACAGAGACGTCACTCACCACATTTTCCTTACTGCATCGTCACGTCAGATCTCGTTGGATTAACGAGTCCCTTTCCCTGTTCCAGGACGCAGAGAACGCCATTCAGCAGATGGGTGGTCAGTGGTTAGGAGGCAGACAGATTCGAACTAACTGGGCCACAAGAAAGCCCCCCGCCCCAAAGACCACCTATGAAAGTGCGTAGTCGTGATGGAAGTGCACGTTTTGCTCGTTTACATGGGATGTTGGGTTCATGTTTTAACAGTAGAAATGTCTCTTGTCTCCTCTGGCAGGTAACTCCAAGCACCTATCTTTTGATGAAGTAGTGAGTCAGTCCAGCCCCAGTAACTGCACTGTGTATTGTGGCGGCGTCAGCACAGGACTGACAGGTAATGAATACTATTAGAAGTACCATTACTACCATCAGTATGATGATAACAGTGGTAGTATCAGGTATAACACGCTGGCAACACAGACGATACTCGGTAGCAGGATTCATTTATTGGGGATTTTAGTCTTTTCAGGGGAATTGTTGATAAAGATAAAGTAATGCCTGTGTCAGCTAAAATGTTGTCAATATTCTGCTCAGAGGGGTCATTTTAAAGCTCTGTGGTGTCATCAGCAAAATGGTGACTGGCCTATGAATTTAATTTACAATCACCAAGAGACTCGTACCTGAGGATGTTAGTATGCAACATTTCTAAAGCAGCATATGTTTTTTTTAATCACGACACATCAATCCACATGGAAATTAAATCTAATGTTCCCTTTCTGTTTGTTCCTTCAGAGCAACTGATGAGACAGACCTTCTCTCCCTTTGGACAAATCATGGAAATCAGAGTTTTCCCAGACAAAGGCTATTCGTTTGTGAGGTATGTGGACATTTCATATTTACTTCCCTTTTTACTTCAAAGTGTGGCGCACAGGCTCCTGCTCCTGGTCCTCGGCAGTCTGGGGTCCTGCAGACTCTTATTCTAGCCATTTAATGGAGGACTGCAGCTTTAGATGTAGGGAGAATGCATTTCACTACAAGGATGGAGACAAAACATGCAGTGCTCTAGATCATGAGGACCTTGATGGAGAACTCCTTGGTCTCTTTCTCCCTCTGTTTCTATCCAGGTTTAACTCCCATGAGTCAGCAGCCCATGCCATTGTGTCAGTGAACGGCACCTCAATAGAGGGCCATATAGTCAAATGCTACTGGGGTAAAGAGACCCCGGACATGATGAACCCGATGCAGCAGATGCCTCTGCCCCAGGTAAGGACGCACATACTGTACATATTGTTTAAAGAAAGCCACTAGTTGCTGTCCTAGTAGAAGCTCATAGGACAACATAAGCAGGAGATAACATCTGGAAGGTAGTGCTGCCGTGTATCCCGAGTCTGTATTATGAATAACATCAGTCGATTTGAAACCCAGGAAGTGTTGAACTACATAATTACAAGGAAGGTGAAGCATGCCTCCTTAATTTAATGTTGAAGGGAGATTTGAGCTTCACATGAAGCAGGCTGTAACTATTCAAGTGCAAGAAAATGGGGCATGAATTTTGAACATCAAACTAATCGTTGGATTGCATTTATAGTTAACAAAAGAAAACCTTCTGTCAGCCTACCTGGGGCCCTCTAGCAGTTTTTAATAATTGCAGAGGTTGTCTGTGATCTTATTACTGTGTTAATCTATTAATGTCCATAATTTGTCAAAGTAAATATTGTTGTGCTCTACAGCAGAACAAGATGAGCTTCCCTGCGGCAGCCCAGCCCTACGGCCAGTGGGGCCAGTGGTACGGCAATGGGCCCCAGATCAGCCAGTATGTCCCAAACGGGTGGCAGGTCCCCACCTACGGTGTCTACGGCCAGGCTTGGAACCAGCAGGGCTTCAAGTAAGTAGCACGGTGTGAACAGGGCTCCCCTTCACCGCCTCCTTCTACTCCAGCGCTACCAGAGTCCCCCCCCCCCCCCCCCCCCCCCCCCTTCAAGACCGGGGCAGCGAGAGCCATCTCTGGCCACAGGAGGGAGCCGTGACCTCCCTCCGCCGAAAACCCACATCCTGTCTCGTCCCCTCGCCAGCCCCTCACCTTACTCATCTCTCGAGAAGATTGAGACACACACACACACACACACACACAGAACAATCTGAACTTTAATTTTGTTGTTAATCATGTTACAGTCATACCTTCTCACTGTGCACAGCACATCCTAATAACTGAAGGGTTTTGTTCTGAAATGTTTCTTGAATTCTAGCGCATAATAGTTCAAACTCTAGTCTGTTCCCAAAAAGGATTGTACGTAAACTGCCTTAAACTAGCTCCAAGACTATTTCTTGAATTTCGATACATTTAAAGATAACTGACTAAAGTGACTGAACAAGATGAATGCTCACAGCCCAGAACAAAGTTTTCACTTACTGTCCGCGTCCGGGGATGGTTTGATGTTGAAGAATTCATTTCCCTTTTTGTACGACTGCCTACTGTGTGTAAAGACTGTGTTCTTTAATTAAGGCTGTTCAGTTGTTTTTGTTTGTCTACATTCATGTCATAGATTTTTACATATTTTTTTTTTTTTTTCATTTTTGATTTCATTGATCTATTTCTACATACATCTGAGGATCTGATCTGTATATGAATGTCAGTAGGACATGTTCCATATCTTTTGTAGGTTGTTATCAAACTTTGTTTTTATTTAGACAGCCTATGTGCAGTGACATTTTGTGCACCGAAGAATAATAAAGGAGAGGCCATATGTTGTTGACAGTCTAAAATTCTTGGCGACCAGCTGTATAAATAGGCTCTGTACAAAGGTGTGAGGTAACGAAAGCAGTGATAGTGTTTGATTGTCGAATGTACAGTAAATGCACAAATCCAGAAAAAGAGGGCGAGTCCTCTCTTGACTTGAAATTTGAAGATGATACTTTATCCTGAATAAGCTGTTCTCTCCACACTGAACTTAGAAATTAGAGTTATTAGAGAAATCATGAAAGACTTAAAATACATTGTGTGTTAGGCGAGAATTTACATTTTTATACCTTGTGGCCAAACGTAGTGTTGCAATGAAAATGAGCCACGCTGTTTTTATCGACTGTTGGGAGGGGGGGGGTTAAAAGGAATATTTAGCTCGCTGCGCTTAGCCTCTGTGCTCTTTGTCTACTTTTCCACCCATATTTAATCACATGACATTTACCTTTGGCTCCTCCAAAGAACCCTCCACTCTCTGTTTGTTTTTCTTTTTGCTAGCTTGTTTTTTGCCCAGCCTGCCTCACCCTCACATCCTCTGATAACTCTGTTTGCCTTCTTGTTCTCATTCTAGCCTGTCCAGATTCCAATAGCTCTAATATAAACCCTTTGGCTCCCTTTCGCCTTGTCTCCTCTAACCTGCTGGCATTTTGTCTTTCTGTCTCCCCCCCCCCTTCCCCTCTTTCTCTCTCTCTCTTTACCTCGTTTTTTGCAGTCACTTACCGGCCAGTGCTGGGTGGACTGGCATGAGCGCCATCAGTAACGGTGGGGTTATGGAGCCTACACAGGGATTGAATGGGAGTATGCTAGCCAACCAGCCCGGTATGGGAGCCGCAGGATACCCCACACACTGATAAGTGGGCAGGGTGGGAGATTTTTCAACCATCAGCTTCTTATTGGCTGTACGGTGCCCCGCGGGGCTGTGTAACACCGCCTCCATTTGTGGCAGGACTAAGACTTTTACTGGGATGTGGAACCTGATGGGAAGGTTGACATCTATAGGAGATGTAAATGGGATTTCATGGGGGGGTGGGGTGGAGGGTAACGGGAGCCAGGGAGGAGCGATTTGACCCTCACAGGTATTTACACCCTTTGTGGTAGGTGAGACTGGCCATGGACCAGGGCTCTTACCATTTTAAGTTAACTGTAAATGAGTATAAAACTGTAAAGGAGAAACTTTTGGAATTTTTTTTTTTTCGGGTTTTACAAATTGCTTCCATTTTCGCATCTTTCCTCTCAGACAGCCACCGAGAGGTTTGTCTTCTTTTTTCTTTCTTTTCTTTTTGAGAAACCGTGAAAGTCTGAGTCGTGCTAAGTTATGAACCTTAGTTATTATTTGAGGAATGGAAATCTGTTTAATTTGTTCTCATTTTCTCTTGGATTAAAATCAATTGCAGGGATTGTTGCCACTGCTGTTTCTCTGTAAGGGCAGATAAATATTGCACAGTTTTTTCCTCTCTTGTACTTTGGGACAAATTTGACTTCAAGAGTGTTTTTCTTTTTTGCATTCCATTTCTCCGTCATATCTTTCGGACAGCCTCAAATCTTTTCGCCACGTGTAAATAACCATGAATTCATTTGGAACAATGTAAGTAAAATGCTACTGTTAACTGTGGGTGCTTGCTTTTCTTTTTTGTTTTGATAACGTGACAGTTAACGCCAACATTGACCGTAGCGGAGTGGCACTATCTAACGTGACACTGGCACAGTGCAACACACAATTCTTCCATGCAGGGATAATACGGCATTGCCATGCTGTGCAAACTTAAAATGTAACACAATTCAAATGTTAAAGGGTGAACATGTTTGACACTTATGATGGTTTTTAAATATCTATTGAAACGCCAGTATTTTATATCAAAAAATCTGAGTGGATTCAACCTTTACACTTGCTCTTTTTGCCAGAGAAATGGGGAGGCCTACATTTTAACTGTTGCCTTATAGAGCTGGTTTCTTTTAGCTGACGAGATACTCTTTTTAATTAGGCAGTGCCTACGGACATTTTCAGACCCTTTTGTTCAGAAAGGTGTTACCCCTGAGAACTGATGACTCTGCTACTGTAATCAATGTTTTCTTGCTTTGTCCAATTAAAATGCTAATGCACATAAACCACACTGTTTGTGTTACTTTTTTCTCATGGAGGTGGTGCTGTTCTCGGAAACATTCATGAAGCTTTAATTCAGAAACCACTTTTGAAAATGTTTGCACACGAGTATATATTTTGAACTTTATTGTTTCTGCTTTAAAAGGTACTGGGGTTTTGTTTTTTTCTTGCTGCAAAAGTTAAGAGGTATACGTTCTTTGGCAACCAAGCTAAGCATAAGAGTCTTGTAACATAATATGCAAAAATACACTATCACCTTTAGACTTTTGGAGATAAAACACAAATAAAATGTAACTCCATTGAACACTAGAGCTCAACGTCTCCTCTTACAATGTTTAAACTAGTCACTCCAAGCTGGACTCTAATATACTGTTACCACTTAAAGTGTATGAACTTCAAAAATGAATTTCTGTTCTCTCCATTCTATAAGTAATTTGCTACAACTTATAAGATAAGTATTAGAAAATGTATAATTAAAAATGAAATGCGACAGAAACACATGTTGGAAAGAACATAAAAACAATGGGGTGTTTGTGTGTCTTTCTTCTTGAGGCAGATTATAGGCTACAACTATTGTCAGCGTACGTGTTATTTGTAAAAAAGTCATACTTTTTTTTTTTATGTGATACAACTGGCCACAATGTCTGACTATTATTACTAGAATTATAGGAGGATGCCAAATCCCAATGTCACAAAAATGTGTCGATTAGTGTGTCCTAAAAAACCACTTCCCTTGTATGTTTTCTACTTTTAACTGTGTGTTGTGTTGCATGTTAAGACGGGTTCAGAAAACACTGAAGGAGCAGCTGGAGAACCACAGGAAACATCAGCAGAAGAAACTCAGCTGCCTCTGAGACGAGATCTAAGACACTGAGTGTAGTATGTCGTTAGAAAAGCCCTAAAAAGTTTCAGTATAGTGATATTTCAATAAGCTCTGTTCCCTGTCTCTCACCCATCACTTCTTTGTTTACACAACCACATTGCACTAGATTGGCAATTAGCCTAAAAAGTCATACAAATTCTAGTATGTCATGAAAAATCATCAAAAAGGGCAGAGTATAGTTTATAATAAAGAATTCTTAAAAACATGTCCTAGTATAGTATGTCATGAAAATATAGTGTTGTATGTTTTGAAAAAATTGTCGTTTATATTATAATATATGTAATATTATAGTATGGTGTAAAAAAATCACAAAGAATTGTCATAGTATATGTCATTCAAAAAAATCCTAGAAAATGTCATATACCGTTTATTCTCATCTTAAAGTTTAAAAACTGATAAGTTCAGGCCTCTTGGTGTCAGTGGGCTAGGGTATGAGATAGTGTGTATTAACAGTGAGCTCTAAAGCACCAGTTTGCCATGCAAGAACCACACATGAAGGCATGCACACTCGTTATTTCCTGGTTTCTTTGGGGATGAGTTGAAAACATCCTCATGAAATAGATGAGATGCAGCGTCTTGTGCAGACGTGTGATTGTCGGTCTGTGCCCCAGATGGCGCCCTCGGTCCATGTTTGCGCCACGGTGCTGCGTGGAGCAGGTGGATGGCTTTGCTGCTATTTAGCACAGTGCCACTCAGACCATCAGTCAGGATGTCAACATGTTAAATGTCACATGTCTGACACATTGAGGTGCGTTTGTGACAGAACTGTCCACGCTTGTTAACTCACTGTCTTCTAGTCTGTGTCACCTTTTATAAACTTGTAGTGTCTCTTAAGAAAGTCTTTCATCGCGTATGATACACTGTGTATGTGGACTGTATGGGTGTGTTGGAGTCATGTAAAGCAACGGTTCCAGCTCTCCTCAGTTAGAGTTATTGGGTCTCAGACAGTCTGTCTGGCTGGAATAACAGGCAGCAAGAGCTGACAGGCTGATGAATGTTTTGTCTCTTCACAGCTGCTCAGCCAGGACCCGACTGGGCTTTAATGGACGGAGACTCTGTTAGAGATGGAAAGAGAGAGATGTCAGGAGATGAGCTAGTGAGCAGATTACAGCTGAAATCAATCAAAGCCGCCATGCTGGCTTTCTCTTCCTGCCTGTCCTGCTTCCTTTCTCTCATCTTTTCCTTCTTCTTTGTTTTGTTTTTGAGATACTTTTCATGTTTCAATTGTTGGAAAGTCCTCTAACCCTTCGGCTGCTTGACTCCCGTCACATAAGTTTAATGTATGGTAAATGTTTTGTAAGCTTCCTGTTTAAGTGCAAACTAATGTTAATTTTCCGCACTGGGTTTGTTCTTTATAAGTTTGAATAATTATTCATTTTATTGAACACTTTGCTGAAAAATACAAAACATTTTGTATTGTTGTGCCTCTGTCATTTATGTCATTACCTCCCAAGAGTTGGTGATATATGACAATCTTTTGTTTTTCCTTTCCTTTTCTGAAGCCAATGTTTTTAAATTGTGTCTTATACAATATGCTACATTTAGTCTTTCATCTTAATAAATAAATGTGTATTAAAACAAACAAGACTAATTTGTGCAATTACTTTTTTATGTTTGATTATATTCGAGAGCTTATATTATATATACTGTATATATATATTTTTTTTTTCTATTTTTTTTCTTTAAACAACTTTAAAATTAAATGTAGATTTATGAATCTACCTCGAATAGATTCAGTGTTCAGGGAAACCTCCAGCACGTTTCATTGGCCCTATTAACTTATGATGCACACTCAAGCAAACACACATAGACAAGCAGACACACATGCAGATACACAAACAATAGATAAGAACTATAGAGCTGTGATCCAGGTTGATATCACACTATTACAGGTTATTTATGTTGTAAGTTAAGTGAAATCCTAATTGGTCCAGAAAGTTTGTCAGGCACAGACAACAACGGTAAAACAAACCTATTGGACAGGACCATATTCAAAATATTACAGGCTACTGGTTTCTCAGGGCTGGAGGACCAAATAGACCTCTGATGAAAACACAAAAAGCACTATGAATAAGACCAAGATATGATTTCCTCTTATCTTTGGTACATGACTATCAAAAGCCCCAGAGCAGCTGCACATCCTGAAATTCCGCCACTGATGACTTCGGTTTCTTTTGGATGGAGGGAAACGGCAGGATCACGGTGTGTTTGTACTTCAGGTGGCTGACTGAGAACTGTACAAAGTGTGCTGAAGCAGAAACAAGAGAGCTGAGAAAAATGTTGAGGGCTTGAGGGACACGAGGTGCCCTGTGAATTGTTTGAGTGAACAGCGTCTGTGTGTGTTTGTCTGTGTTTCCATGCAAGTGACAGCTTGCGGCAGTGGCTGACAGCAAATAAACATGTTCCAGTAATTAACCTTGACAGACCCAATGTGGTGGCAACAGCAGAAACCTGCTAATGACACAATTAATCCATAATTAAGGCATTCTGTCACACCACACTCACACACACACTCAGTCAATGAACATTGTGTGTGTGTGTTGGAGGGATTGGTTCATGGGAAATACATTATGCACTACAATAAGAGCATGAAAGTCACACTGGGTGAAATAACATGTGTTTGTCTACATACTAGAGTTGCATTGAGCAAAACCCAAAGCAATTAAAAGCACAGAAATATTATCAGTATACAACCACCGTACAATATAAACATAGGCTAATTATTATGGACAGCAGACCAGCACAGACGCCGTCTTTGAAGAATGTACAGCAATGTTTGCTGAAGATGATGAACTCTTAAAATGTGTGCAGTCAAATAATGACCTCTCTTTGATGCAGGCTTCATGAAGCTGTTTTACTTTTCTCTTTTCTTGCAGCCTGGATCGGCACCAGCTTTGACACAAAGTGCTACTTTTTCAGGACTTTAATTTATAACTACACGCAGGCGCCAGAATAAAATGTTGGCATCGAATGTTTCTGCAAACCACGGGATACGTTGATCTGACTTTTCTGAATCACGAATATGTTTCATGTCAACCTTGTATCACGATGGAAGAAACGCAGTTAACTTTATGAAATGATTGTTTGGGTTTTGGCAACAAAGGTTCTTGGTCAAGTTTAAAAAAAAGCTCACGGTTAAAGTTAACATAATAACATAACAATGTAACAAGCGTAATACAATAACCACCCATCCATGCAACGTTCTTGCTTGACGTTACGTGACAAACGTAAACTCAATGTTTACTTTTGGTTTCACACAGGACATGAATTACAGTTTACGAGATGAAAGTCCTGTGTTTGTCTGACCAATCCCTCACCCTCCCACGCGCCCTTTGTGGACTTTTCCATTAACTTTCAATAACGGCCACTACATATACAACGTTCTGCATGAGTTTGTTTGTTGTACGTCACTTGCTCTGCCCGAATGCAAAACATCCATATTCAATGTATCTGTGGTTTGCAGAAATGCACAATGACAACATCTCTTCCTGGCAACTGGAGTGTTCCAACTTACTTTCTCTGTCTGTGGCACTAAGCATCAAGCTCATTGGTTCCAGCTGAAAATATGAATAATTGATGAAGTAATGCTTAAATCTTTAAGAACAGGTCACACATGTTTAGTTTCATTTTTGATAAGGGCTCAGTAATTTCCTAAAACAGCTTGGACGCTGCAGATTTTACCAAATGTTACTCAAACAGGAGTGAAATGTTATCATTTTGTTGAGGACTATTTTCACCCTTGGATTAACATTTGGAGCTCTGAGTATTTACCACAACCCTACAGTGTATGTGGGATTGAATAATAAAAGATAAAACAAAGTGTTTTCAAGGTAGTGAAGGGACATGTCACCCAGTGCAACAGTGTGTCTCACTCAAATGCTTTTAATAGTTTTTTGGACAACAATGGAGCTCTTAAAACTGTAGAAATGGTGAAAAACCACAGTTTATCCAGGACAGCCTTGTTAGTTGTGCTGTTTGAAGTGACCAGTTACAGCAAGTCTGAGACCAGTATGTGTAAGATAAGCTGAAACAGGTGAGAAGAGGATGCATATACTGTATATATACATATACATATATTGTTTTTAAAGCAGCCTCCTTGTGTGCCTATTATAATATCTTATGTCTCTCTGGTCCCACTTTCTACTATTTAAAGCCTCAAGACTTGATTCTATCTGGATGCATCACTGGCATTTCCATCCCTCTACCTTTGCAGCAATGCAATCTTTATTTTTCGCTTTACAGCACTGATCTGCTGACTGAACAGTACATCTTAATTTTTCAGATTTCCACTGGGTATGGCAAGGTGCGAACACTGACCATGTCTCACGATTTTCATTATGAGGATAACAAATATATGGACACTTCAATTTAGAACCTGAAAAAAATCACATTCCAGTGAATCAGCATTCATGTCCAATGTTCCCTCTAAACCGACGGGTGACTCACTGTCTGTCTATGTATTGCTTTGTTCCATCTGTGTCATAATGTGGGTATTGGATGGTTCAAAGGTTTTCTGTTATAGAAGATATTAAATACAGCGGCTCTGCCCTGGTTTAGTTTTGGCTGAATTTATGTTCCTGTTTAATATTCCAGCACAATGTTTTCAGCACACCACAAGGACATGTATTAGTGTTATACAATACATCCAGTATAAATATTCAAGCTTCATGTCTCCGATAAGTGCTACTAGCTTTAAATAAACTAATATGTGGCTCTAAAATAAAGAAACAGTATGAGCCTACGTGTTTCAATTTATTGTAGAAAATTGAAACAACTTTTTTTTCATACTCCCAGCGCTGTCCCATAATGTAATTTTTGTTACATTACATTATACATAGTTGTAGTCCAGGTAAGATGCAGAACATGGCTCATAGATTTATGGGTTTGACTTTAGCCTTTTGAGGGGCAACGTGGAATTAAATATGTCAATAATAATTTCTGATAATATTTTGAAAATTTATGTTTGACAAGGAAAACAGTAATATCTTCAAAGTCAGAGTATTGCACTGCTCAAAAAAATGTAAATCCTAAAGTGCTACATCCTACATTTCCCACAATGCAACTAAGTTGCATCTTCCATTTGACTCTCTCCACCCACAGCTTTAAAACGTCGCAAGCTCACTTTGACGTGCAGGCTGTCAAAAATTCTCAAGCCCAAGACAAGATAACCCTGAACATGACAACACTATGACATCATCAGGATTATTCTTTCAGATTTAAAGCTCCTTCAGATCCACAGACGACATTAGAAAACTGTTCTCACAGGCTTTGTTGTACTTTCTGAGTAGTTTAAAATTTCAATTCAAAAGGTCGGAACATCAAAATAATCGAATTGTTTTCCAGATATGTGGAGAGTAAAGAGAGTTTGTTTAGATTTAGAGGTCTATGAGATTTCTGCTTCTAACCAAAACAATGGATGTGAATGCGAGTTAATTTGTGGTGCTCACACCGATGAAGACTAAGAACTGTTGACAGCTCGTTCTGTGAATATCTTGCAGTTGAGTATTTTGAATGAAATTCGGTTCACCTCTATTGTACTGGGCTGGATGCAGAAATCTCAGAGGCTGATATCGCAAAAACTTGGCCAATCAAAAACGATCCGTTTTTACATTGAGTGAGGCAGGTTTCATTCCAGGTCTTCAGACTGTCGGGTCTGTTGAGTAAGAAGAGAAGAAACATTTATAAGACCGGCTGATGTCCTGTTTTCATAAAATGCCAACACTGGCCCGACATTTAAACTAACCTTTATATCAGTTTAACTCTTCGCTCCACAAACTTTACTGTGCCAAGTCGTGTTCAGAGCTCTGCCACCCTGTTTATAACTTTGACAGCTTTATTATGTACTTTGTATACAGCTTCAGCAGCAAGTCAAATTCCTGGCATGTGTAAATAGATTTGCAGGTGATTTTGTGGCTGTAAGAGTGTTCGTTAGACAGTCGTGACTGCTTCATAGGCAGTACGGCAAACAAGACCTGAATAATCCAGCAAGCAAATAAAGATGAAACTGTGCTCTCACGTACACTCAAACTGCAACGGCTTCCAACGCAAACACACACAAGCACGCACACACACACACACACACACACACACACACACACACACACACACACACACACACACACACACACACACACACACACACACTGTTGTGCAGAAAGACACCACACCCTGTACAGGTCAAGGCAGCCATGTGTTTAAAGCATGCTAGAGTGTGTGTTATACATCATCAATTATATATTTGTTTGTGTCTTCGCAACCGTTTCTGTTTGTATGTGTGTGTGCGGCCTGTTCACCCACATGCTCGTGTTTGCGTGTCTGTCAGGGTGTGTCAGGCTCAGCGTTGACAGGTGTGTGTCACCTCATCATTTGAGCTGTCAACGCAGCCGACGGGCAGGAGGAGACGAGACGCCGATGAAGGACACCGGTTGGCTGTTGCTCAGCCAGAGCCACTTTCTGTGCGCACACAGTTTAGTGGGAGTCTTGGAGAAGTCCTATGTAGGACAAAGACAGCCTGCGGCTAACTCCCCCCCATTACCACTGTCTGTAATGCTCCAAATGAAAAAAAATAAAAAAAACCCCATCTGACTTGACTCATCGCTCATCACCAGCACACAGGGAGTAAGATAGAGCTCCATGGATCAAAGACTAGATGTCATATCCCCCTTTCCTTCCTTAAATTCATCCAAAAAGCCAAAGCAAGGGCTGTAAGTATATGTGTGTGTGTGTGTGTGTGTGTGTGTTGGAGGGGAGCAGCTTGCCAAGCTCCTCGACTTGAAGCATGTGTTTATGTACTTTGTCACTCAGGAAAATGAGATGTGTAAATCCAAATGTCAGAGAAGAAGAAGAGATCTCTGACAGCGCCGAACATCATGTCCCATTTTTTTTCTCTCCTTCTTCTCCTCACTTTTGGCCGACTGGATGCAATGCTGACAGCTTCATGTCTGAGAGAGAAGGGAGAGAAGATCTGATCACTAATAAAGAGAAAGAGGAAGAAGGAGGAATGATGGTAGATGATGTTTCTTAAAAGCAGAGGCAAACACACACACACACACACACACACACACACACACACACACACACACACACACAAGCAAGGACCATGACAGCCAAGGTCAATGCTGCATGTCTGAATCTCTGTTTGTCAGTATGTACTTACTTCTTATAGATGGTGTGTGTGTGTGTGTGTGTGTGTGTGTGTGTGTGTGTGTGTGTGTGTGTGAGAGAGATGCTTTAAGAGTACAAACTGAACAGTATTCGGGTAACACAGTAATGGAGGGCAGGATATGTGTGTGTGTGTGTGTGTGTGTGTGTGTGTGTGCGCCTGTCGCCAGCGTTCAGTGGCTCTGCCATTCAGTGGTACATACACAGGGTTGACAGCTCCCGCTTAAATGTGTCACTCGACATTACCCATAAAGCACCACCAGAGAGAGAGAGAGAGAGAGAGAGAGAGAGGAAGGGTGGGTGGAGTCGAGGATGGGGTGGTTCATGTATGTAGATGTATGTGTGTGGGAAACTGGAAAGGAAACAGAAATACAGCAATACATGTTTTTTTTTTACTTTTACTTTCACCTGTATAGAAGGGCGAAGCCCCGCCCTTTCCTGTGTTCCCAATGGGACTTTATTACAGAAACCTTTTGGAAACTAAAAGTGGGTCCACACTTTTGTCTTGTGCTTGTGCTGTAACTTGGTTAGTTTAGGTGGAGAAAGCTAGCAGCGTGGGGCTAATTAGCAGGAGCACCGGGATAGAAAATTAGCTTAGAGAGTCAACAGACAGACTTTCCCCACTGTCACTTCATCCTGTGATACTTAACATTGACCATGCAATGCCAGGTCTCTACGGCCCTATAGTCATACATGAGCGGAAGAACATAGACATCACAACATGAACCAACTCAGTTAGCTCTTACACACCAACACAGATGCACATGCATGTGTTTGTGTACGTGGGCGATACAACACACTTTCCTGTTGATGGTTTTATTACATATTTAGTATCTGAGAGACTCCTGTGTGTCTATGATGAGGAACATTGAGGATATCATATAAAGAACATTTAGAAACAGGAATTACACTGGGAAAAAGAATACACTTGAAATAGCACAGAATATTGAGTAATTTATTACATCTGTATGTGTTAAACAAATTGAAAATTACAATATTTGCCAATAGCTCTGTCACAATGGTCAAAAACTGCATGACTAATAATATCTTATCAGATGGAAGTCACAAAATGATATTGGCCATATCTGCTAGCAGTGAGATCTGTTGGATTTCTTTCTTGCTCTGTTAATGCTTGCTATGGTAAATTGACACATACAGTAGGTTTTTGGCTGTGCAATGTGGTCAGATCAAGCTGGGAGTTAAGGGCCACATGTCAAAACATGTCTTTCAGTCTGCCCTGGGGCGCCATAACAACATCCCCCATCCCTCGGAAATCCTACCACCACCATTCTCCTCATGTCACTCAGTCCCTATCTGAGGGCACAATCCTTAGCTCCTTTTCCTGCCAGTGTACATACTGACACCACACACACACACGCACACAAACACACACACACGCAAACACACACACATGCCCACTCACAGACACAAAAGGTAATATCAGTTACAGGCAGTGCCTCCATACATGCACAAACCAGCATGATATGTTACAGTCATATGTGTGTGTGTTTGTGTGTGTCAGTCAAAAGCTCTCACACAGTAAAACAGTTAAGATGGTATTCATTTTCAGTGAACTGAATTTACTTCTGGTTTTATGGGTTTGTTATGCACAGCAATTGTTTTGATGAATTAGAGGCAGTTCGCCCTTTTCATATATACTTCACTGGGTAATTTGAATTGTCTTTTGCATTTTTAGTAAATTAGATTGTGTTTCCCACGTGACAAAACATCCACTAACATCTGGCTTTTGTCTTTAGAGGGAAATGTTTCAATCGGCATTCATGCCCAGGTCAAACTGTGACTCTGCGGTCGACATGGGTATTTATCGGCTCCAGCTCTGACGGGCACGAAAGCCCCTTTTCTGGCATTTCCTTTGTCATCTCAGCCACAAAGGCTGTCCGTCTTCATCCAAGAAGTGCTCGAACATCGTTTCCAGCATCTCGAGTGACTGAATAAGTAACTGATATAAAAAAGACGTGAGCACTGTAACATTTGCAACCCAATTTTGCAGCATGTTCGAGACGTACAATGTGCCGCACAGGCACTCTAGTCCTCTCGCAAAGGGAAAGGAGTCTATCTATAAAAAACCTGCATATACACACTAATATTGGTGGAAAATGGGTATTAGAGGACAGGGTAGAGAGGTGAATTTGTGACAGCCGTTTGTTCTTCAAATTCTCTCACTTTGTCTTTACTGTTCTCTCTCAAGTTTAGCTTGGCAACTCACTTTAGCCCCCCAGGCAACAACACTGCAGACGCCACCAGACACCAGATTTCCTCCACTCCAGGGGAAGGATGCTTTGCATATTCTTTTTTACTTAGCTGAACTCCTGTTTTGGCTTTGCAGCAGTCATTATAAAAATCAGTATTCCATCCAAGGCTGCCAAGTCTCATAAGGGGCCCAGAGTGACGTTTTGATCCTTGATCACATGAATCACAAACACAGGATGTTGGAGAACCAGGTGGTGTAGGGGGACATGTTTCTACTTTTGTGTGGCTTAATAGGTGAAACTGAAGGTCAGCGGGCAGAACATGTGACTGTCAGGAGATCAACACTTGGGCCAGCTGTATTCAAAATGTATGCATTAATAGTGCAGAGAGGCCCTTTGGATAAAAAACGACAGATATTATGTTTCTAACTCACATCCTGTCCTTGATTTCACAGAGAAAAAAAGTGATACTTTAAGAGGCAATATGTCAGCTTCCATCATGAGAGACTCAGACAGACAGAAAAGAAGACGAGGACTGACTGAAGGAGATAAAAGTGATGGACGGCATGTTAAGTGGATATTTTACTCTTGTGTAACTGTGTCGTGACGGGGAGGATTATGATGTGACACACAGCTGCTTGGTGGGCCTAAAGCCATTGACTGACACACGTCGGTGATATTTGTAAAGGCTCTACCAATGGAAGTCAGATAAGTCAATCAGGCTGAGTGAGACAACATGTGTCTGACATTGTCGGCAATGAATTTTACATGAACCCACCGTCGCAGTGCTGCGTTTGCTCAGGGGCAGGTCGGTTAGTAGTGGGGTGGGGCACAGCTGTGGCACAGGCTCCTCTTGGAACTTGATCGGCTGGTCGTTGGTTATTGGCATGTTATATTGATAGTCAAGGAAACACATGTAGGCCACTGAGAAAAGCCTGGAAGAAGAAATCGATGTTGGATCAAATAATGAAGCAAACTGTTCGGTAACTTTGTGCTTGTTGTGCTCATTTGCCATAAAGGGTTAATTTTATTGGCCACTGGGTTAGCATTATTGGCAGGTCACAACTGTCATAGTGAAAACTGAAGCGCTACAAAAAGTTGCATTTTAAAATTTAATTTCTGACCGACAATTGCAAAGATTGCAGAATGTATATTAATAGGGAGGACAATAAATAAATAAATAGATTCTGAGATTTTAAAAAACAAAACATCGGTTCACATTCTGATAAATAAAATAACAAAAGCTGAAATGAAAACATAAATTAACAGTTAAATGCATAAATAAATAAGTTTTAAAATACACATGAATGTAGAAACACACAAAAAAGGCAGACTTAAGTAAAATAATGATTATTGAATAAATACTTTTAATTCTATGCCCCTATTAATTACCAGCATTTATGTATTTATTCATTCAATAAAGCTTCTGAATAATTATCTATTATTATTTATTTATTAATGATTAAATAAATTAAATTTAAATTTACCCTTATGTATGACTAAGTCACTTTCATGTGTGTGTGTGTGTGTGTGTGTGTGTGTGTGTGTGTGTGTGTGTATGTGTACTATCAAAACAGAAACAACAGTTATCTCAGGTTGTTTGCATGTTGTGATTCTGGTTTGATCTCTAGCATGTTATGTTTGGGTGTAAAGTGCAGTCAAGTGTTTGGTCTCATCTGACCCAGCCACAAGACAACACACACGCACGCACACACACACACACACACACACACACACACACACACACACACACACACACGCATAGGCCACCTAAGATCAGATGAGACACAGGGTTGATTGTATTTGGGTGATATGAAGTCTAGTCTATGTGTGGTCTCTCACAAACTCTGTCTTACTTAGATTCATGTGCACACTTTCTCTCCTGTTTTCCTCTTTCCCCTCCACCCTGTTTCTCCTTCCCAATCCTCATTTCTTCCTCCTTCTCCCTCCTCCTCCTCCTCCTCATCTCTCCCTGGCATTAATGTGGGAGTGATTGAGGAGGGCTGTATGAGCAGGCTGACAGAGCTCATCTCTGGCCCATGATGCATGGCTTCCCTGGGCCTCCCCGCTGCCCCATTACACCCTGATTAATTGGCCCTGCTTAAGTCAATAACTCATCCGTTAAAAAACAAAAAGCTCCAGTGGAGAGGAGGAGGAGGAGGAGATGGGGAGCGGCAATGAAGGACATAAGAGAAGCAAGCAAGCGCATGAGAGAGAAAAAGAGAAAGAGGAAGAAGGAAGAAAGACAATGGAGTAATTGAATGAAGTGAGAACAGCTGAAAATGCTTTAGCTGCAGTTCTACACAATAGCTCCTAAAAGCAAACACTTTAGTTTTTGTTTTATTTTACACATTTGTCGTATTTATGAATAATAAAGCTTTTCTAAGTGTTAAAGTAGTACTCCAATGGGAATCTAAGTATCAAACACTCAACCTTATCCTAACTCTCCTTCTGTAGTCGCCCTTGATTTGTAGGGTTAAAAAATGATTTCAATGGCGACAAAAAAGTGTACAAAAGAATCAATCCATCCACTGCAAACTTAGCAGTATACCTCACCTGTAGTATTCTGTCTAGCTTCATGCGAGCATCGCATACTTTTCAAACTAACCACTGTCAGTCATCAACGTGGGCGACGAATTCAATCAACTCTTTGATTTGGAGGCTGAATTTGTCTTAAGTTTCCTCTGTTGATTGAAACAGTTTCACAATTGCAGATGATGGATCTGTTCAGTCTAAATTGTGAATCTGCAAATATTATCTGCATTGAGTTTATAGCTCAAATTTCAATGTGTGAACTTTAGAAGATTACTGACTCAGCTATTACAGCTGTACAGTAAATGTCTTAAAATTATTATGGAGGCACCAAGTCTGAGTGGAAATTCAAAATACACAATCGGGCCACCACAAATGAGCAAAACCAACCAGTAGCACCAATTAGTAGTCCATGTCCAGACATTAATTCAAGTTGGGTGGGTGTTTGTGACGAGAGTGAATCTCGGGTGGGTTTTTTAACCCGCTGATGAGCACCCCAACGCTCGTTGAGCCGGGGAGGTGGGGCCAACTTTGAATGTTGTGTTTACAAACAGCAACCGTTTTTTGCGAGTTAGCTGTAGTGCACCGTATTGACTTTCTGTCTACATCTACGTGTCTTTATAGAAGCACTATTGTAAGTGATTTCTGCCAGTCTGCTATACACACACACAACACACCCTCTCCATCCAGCTGCAGACCATAGATCACAGCCCTGGAAAGCAGATTACACCTAATCACCACAGACACTTAGATCACTGTTCTGATCAAATAACAGCTCAGCTGTAATGTCAACACACACGCAGATATCCTCTTGCTGAGCGATGGATCTGAGAGCAGAGCCTCTGTTATCTTTGTTATGGTTTGGAGAGCTGACATGTTTGACAGCAGTGAATGTAAGTAGCGGTGTTATGACATGTCTGAGCGACCGTGAAAAAGGCCGATGCTCTAGGCCCAGGCCCGGGCCGCGCTGCATGCCGGCCCTGACATGACAGAGATAAGAGTGAATAAACACAATGAACTGCACTGATCTCCTCTATTGTCTGTGCACTGAAGAGGCTTTTGTTTCGGGACATCTCTGGATTTATTGGCTTGTTAAGTGTGTCTTTCTGTGCAAGTCCCTGTGTGTGTATTACAAGAGAGAGACAAAGACCGTGAAAGAGGGAAAAAGAGGAAGATTGAACAAGTTAGTTAATCATCTTTCCATCTCCCCATGTACAATCATCAGCATCTTTTAATCTTCACCCTCCAGCAGATAACACAGACAGCCTGGCTCCTTCCTGCCCAGCACACAGATATGGCTTATATCACACACACTCTCTCTCTCTCTCTTTCTCTCTCTCTCACACACACTCTCACAGAGGCATAGCGGAGCTGTCACGGCACACATATGAGCCTCGCCTGGCCTCTGAGGAAACACGGCCCTGCTCCAGTCATAAATAATAATGGGATTGGGTACATGACATGTTGAGTGATGGGGCCCCTCTCAGAACTCATTTACATGGCTTTGTGTAGCAATCATCGGCCCCCTAATGTAGCGCTAAGCAAATGAGCCTTTCGGAATATTGTGCAATTTATCGCGAGTCAACTGGCACCAGGCAGGCGTCTATAAATCACGCACGAACACATGCCCCCAATGACAGCTAAATCAACATGGAGTAATTGCTTTGAAATGTGGAGGAAGCGAGCAGGCAGGCTGGACAAAGCGGTGTGGTTGGTGGGGTGGGGGGTTGTGTTGCTAACCTCAGTGTGACTCTGGAAATTTAACATACAGATGTTTTGGAGAATTGTAGAAACCTTTTGGGACAGTGAGGTTGAGGCCCGACAGCAGCTATGACTAATTTGACTTGAAAAGGGTTTGAGTGCTCCAACTGACCAGCAGAGGGAGTGACAGCTGACTGAAGAACAGTTAACTCACACACACACACACACACACACACACACACACACACACACACACACACACACACACACACACACACACACACACACACACACACACACACACATGCTTGTGGATTATTCAGTGAATGGCCGTCAGCTGCTGTGAATGAGTAACTATGCGTGTTTGGAAGGGGGGGCTGTTTGAAGCTGTCAGCACCTAGAGGTACTGGTGTGCATGTGTGTGTGTGTGGGTGTGTGTGTGTGTGTGTGTACGTGTGTGTGCGTGTTTGTGAGCAAACACAATCCTGTCCATCAGTGTCCATTACCCTGACAGCAAGTGAGATTAATGGCCACAGGGTCAAAGAGAGCCACACTACCCCACCCATTGTGAACACACTCATACAAAGACACAAACAACAGCACATGATCACACACACATACACACTTTGATGCACAGCCAAATACACACAACTGCACATAAAGGGGGAGAAAAACACTTTACAATGTGGAAAATTGAAAAATCTAAATGAAACAAAATCCATTGTTGGTTATAGATTTAGCTGATGCACTGTGAGTATGGCCCCCCTTTTGAAAACACTTGTGTCATTCAGATTAATTAAAATAATTGTATTCCTTTTTTGTTTTCCAATTCTTACATGCGGCTTTAAAAGTTAAAGCTTGAGTTTTCTATAACTGTAATATTGAATGTGCTTTTAGCTCTGTTTTGGTCTCCACCTATTTCTGAGAAATATATCCAAATTGATTCTAGACTTTCTTCTTCTGTTAGTCGTTAACTGTGTCTGTCTGGTGTTTGGTGATGGGCAGGTTGTGTACAGTCCCTTTTTTGTCAAAAAGTTAGCTGCTGCTGCTTATTAGAGTGGAGTTTGCGGTGGTTAACGATGTAAAATGATCGGTTAGGTTTCAGCAATACAACTAATTGGTTAAGGTTATAAAAAGATCATGTTTGTGTTAAAATAATAACGTAACAATGTAACGTTATCACCGTAACTTGCGTAAATAACAACTACTCTTAGCAGACTTTCTTACGTAATGTCACCTGTAAAACGTATCCACATTACATAACAAATGTAAACTTTTGGTTTCACATGGGACACGATCAGCAGTCTCCTGTGTGAAAGTGTTGTTTGTTTGAACCCCCCCTAGTGGACTTTCTAGCTACTTACACTCGTTATTATACCAAGTAAGTTTCAATAACGGTTACTCGATATACTACCTCACTTGCTTTGCATGTCGCTCGCTGTACAACATGTTTTCCTGGCAACATGGGCTGTTCATCACTTAAAAACAACCCCTTTCACAGTACACATCTTAATTTAGAGGATTGTTACTATTAAAGTGTTTGATTAGAGCAGCTCTTGGTTTGTTCTTAAATGCAATGTTAATTTTGGAGCATGGGAATACATATAAAATTGTTCTTCAGGCTGTGTAAGTATAAATGATGAACACCGCATCCATTCATAATGTGTATATAAACATAAAGCTGAAACTTTATGTGTCACTGTTGGAACAGTTGATGGCTTCTCGGCCAGCCTTGGTCAAAGGAAGTCACTTTGAACAAAACGCCTTAACATCTCTGTCATTAATAACGCCGGACGCGCAGCGATCTTAATCCCATTTGCATAATGAATCGGAGCTGATAAGCCACTCATCAGAGCTAATGGAGTGGCTTTCATTAATTAAAACATCTCATTCCCACTGCTGCCTTCATTACTACGCCAGATGGTTGTCATTACATTGCTGTTTGTCAGTCAAAGACGTGACACCACGCCATAAAGGGTTAGTTATTATTACTAACAGAGCAGGGGAAGTAATACATGTGTGAATTAGTTTTGGGACATATTTCCCCTGCAGCAAAGTTAGATTAGATCAGCTGTGAAGAATTTGCAGGATGTCCTGGTGGCTCAGACCACCCTGAACCCTCTCTAATGGCAGGTCCTTCACTCACACAGTCCAGGACTTCAGTGTGCTGACACAGGCACATCCCATGAGTCTTGTACATAAGATGATTCACTTCATAACCATTCACACCTGACCTTTAACACTGTAATCAATATCTATATTTCTGCAGCGAGACCTTATAATGTCATCATAGCATTTTAAACAGTTCAGACCCTGCATATACTGTGGTGAACATCACAGGGTTTTTGGTTTCAGCCAATACAAATGCAATGTATTTAATGTCTTCTGACAAGCAACTATGTTGACTCTAAACAAAGCCGATTCTAACCAATCAATGTCAACTTTTTGCTCACAAGTTGCAAGGTGAAAGAGTTAACCATGGCAGGCAGGAAGTAGAGTGAGAACGTTTTTGACAAGATGAATGAATCAAATATGAAATTATATCAGAGACAGTTCAGAAAGGAGACAACCCAGTGAGAGACAGTTTCCTGTATCTGTGTCATGTGGGTTTCGCCGAGACTCCGCGATTTTAGGAGACTAGTGGCAGGTTCTGAGTCTATTAACTGAGAAGTAAACGTGAACACAGATGATGACTGAAAGTAAATATTGGACCCATTTTTCACAAGCCACATATCCTCGGAACATTCTCACACTAAAGTGTCATTTTCGAAGACACAAATCAGGAGGAATTGAACTTTGTTCATGACCTTTCTCTGCCTCAGCACACACAATGACCACGCCCACTTTGGAGACAGGAAGTGTACACCATTTCAAACCCTTGATGGAGCTTGTAATGTGTCATCTTTGCATAGAGCAACTTTTATTAAATACATGCAGATGCCAATTTATTGAACTGGGTGTAATATTAACAGACTATACTCCATATTAAATGTATTTTCAATGCAGAAAACATAGAAGGATTAGAACTGAATGTCAATTTCAATGGACATTAGATCAAGACATTACGTCATAGCATTAACAGGACACTAATGACACTAACTGTATTTTTTCGTGTCATGAGATGGGTTTATATTTACAAATAGACAAATAATTCACTTTTAGAGTAAACAGCTACAGATGTTCTAGAGGTTTTCCTTTCATTTCACAGTCACACCACAAACAACTAAATCTAAAGAGGTGCCGTTGCCAAGAGACACTGAACTTTCACGCCAGAGTTTGTCCTCGCTGTGAACCTCTGAACATCACCTGGGTTGACTTAACCCAATATAAACCTCTCAGTCCTTTCTATTTTCTACTTCACTAGTTACAGGAGTGACAAGAGTATCATATTCAACAAGGGGAACACAGAAAACAATGTATGTCCTTTTCAAATAGAGCTGTAAACTGAAACTGTAGGCTTTACTCAGGCAGTGTTTCAAACCCAATGTTGCTCGTTGTCAATCAATGCACACTTTGTGGCATCAAGATTCAGCGTGTGGTTGCACTTAGTTTAATTATAGAAGCAGTTGAGGGTGGCAGTACATGTATGAACCGGATTGTACCCTTTTTCTTCTCAGAGTTAGATTAGATATGAAGGTTGTGGTTGTGGCGTCCAGGTTCAGCCAAGGTTTTGCGTGCATGCGTCATGTGATTATGACATTGTGGGTTTGAGTACAGGTTGCGCCTCATTTCCTCTCTGTCTGTCTTCCACTTTGCTGTCACTTCTCAATGTATTATATTTCAAAAAATGGGTAAGAGCAGCAATAAAGTGAGCTGAATCTGAAGTGTGTATTGACTGTGAGACTGAAGCAGCCAAGCCTGAGTTTTCCAACACCTTCATGTCACACAAAGGATCTTTGAAACATCTTATGAATTTCAATAAACTGTGATCCAAGGGCGATGATTCTCATTGGAAACTGTATCCAAGTTGCTGAGTAATTTCATCAGCGGTGGAAGGAACACTGAAATATTTGACTCACAAATATAATCTGTTACTGCAATTGAATAAGAATTTCTAGATGATTAAGTGGGAGAGACAAAACTACTTAACATTGATTACCGTGGTTCAGTAGAGAAGCTGCGGTGATAAGAAAAAGTTAATCCAAAAACTGATCCATAGTGGGAATTAAGTTTTCCATATTGGTGCTCCTATCCACTTCAATTTATAGGTACGGTCAACAGGCTTGATGTTTGGTAACAGATCAGATCAACAACTATTGGATGGATTACTATGAAAGACGGTCATGGTCCCCAGAGGATGAATGAAAGTTTTGTTTTTTAGTGACTACTACTGAATGGCTTGCCATGACATTTGGTACAAACATTGTAATAATTGTGGATTCCATCATCAGTTTGGTTAAAGACCAAAAAACTGACAAACTAATGTCACATTATCCTCAACTGTACTTAAGTGCTGTGTTAAGTGCTAAATAGAAAATGTTAACATGCGTACACACTATGGTGAGCGTGGTGAAGATTATACATGCTGAACATCAGCATGCTTGCACTGTCACTGTGGGCATGTTAGCATTAGCATTTAGCTCAAAGGAGCCTTATCATTCTGAAAAGTGAAGCTAATGCGGGAGTACCTTAATCTTGCATTCTTTCTAATGGCCACCAGGGGGCAAATCCTCTGGTTGCAAAAGAAGTCTGATTGTATAGAAGTCCATGAGAAAATGACCCTATTTCTCACTTGATGTATTACCTCAGTAATCATTGTAAACATGACTTTATGGTCTCAATAGCTAGTTTCAAGTCTTCGTCAATACAGAATGATGTTCATTCATTAAATTATGGTCCCATTTAGAAAAAGACAATAAAGCAGGATATGCTTTAGGGCGGGGCTAACTTGTGAATGAAGTTTGCGTTGTCAGTTCTGGGGGTTGTCCGCGTGCTGATCAAACATCTTTAACCCTTTCACAGTGTGTGTTCAGTTCATGAAAGATAATTGTGACATTTTGGTTGCCTAAAAATGTCTTATTCAGCGTTAAGGAGTGACCCTCTCATGTCACTCACGGTTGCAAAAAGCCAAAATAGCGACGGCCAAATATCAAGATGGTGACCATCTGAACCCGAGGCTTCAAAAGGCAGTCCTCAAACCAATGGTGGATGTCACTGTTACCTCCACTTCTTATACAGTATATGGGGTCAACACAAGGGGCTCTGGGAAAAAAACGCAGGCAAGAAAGTTGAACCTGGCTCAACTTTCACATGACCACAACATGACATCATTTGGCAAGGCACTGCAGTGACCCATCAAATACAAGTTCCTGGTGGATACTTTGTCACTTGAATGCTGTATTTTTACTGTTCCTTACATCTCTATCATCATGACAACAGATGAAATAATTGCAGCTGTGTTGTAAAATCCTGTCTCTAAACAATAAATTACATTATGCTGTGTTTTAATGTCCGATAGGGCTTTAAACACATTAATCTGTTGCCTTACATGGACTGGATGGCATTTCATTGTCTCACTGGTGCCTGAAGAATAAGTCCCATCCGATGCAGCCCCTTGTCGTTAAACACAGAGCTGTTGTTTTTCCTCAAGGTGTCTTGGACAGAGCAGATAAAATATAAAATAATTTGTTGACAGGGATCAAACTATGTGACTTAATTCATGAGTCTCTATAACCAGCAGGCCTGAAAGCTCACTTGTGCCATCATGCAGTTGAAGAGAGACAGCTGATAAATGCTGGGTGGTCTCTGCCTACAGGCTGTCCAACCCGTGACTCTTCAGAGACCATTCAGTTCTAGCCTGTAGGACAACGAAAGAGAGAGAGGAATGTGTGCAGGTGTGTGTGTCTCTCTCTGTGTGTGTGTGTGTGTGTGTGTGTGTGTGTGAGGGAGAGATATGTGGGGCCGAGGGGTGACTTAGATTGGGACAACATTATCTTCTCAGCCTCACCTGGTAATTGTGCCTCGTTCTGTTCAATCTAACTGTCCATTCCACTTAGTCTCTCCATGGCCACACAAACACACACACACACACGCACGCATGCACGCACCCACATGCACACGCACACACACACACACACACACACACACACATTCACAGACTGGTCGAATGAATACGTGTCAGACATATTCAGGACAGAACACACACAATTGCACACTCATGATGAAATATACACAGAATCCACAATACATGCAAACATTACACACCTACAGGCACACACTCATCGCTCTCAAGCTGGGCAGAGTGGATGCAACTCTCCCCATAGCCTACCCTCTCAACACACACACACACACACACACACACACACACACACACACACACACACACACACACACACACTCGTCACTATGCCCCAGACCACTGCGTCTGCTCTCTGGCTCACTGCTCCGAGGATGAGGGGCTCCAATTAGCCGGTGCTGGCTCTCTACTCGCCCTCATTTCTTTCATTCTCTCTCACTCTCTACCCGCCCCCCCCTCCCTCTCTCTCGTGCTCGCTCCCTCCGATCGCCTGGCTCTGCTGTCACAGCTAATCGAGTCGCTACCACCTCCCACCGCCACAGACAGGCCTTGTCACTGCCGCTCGGCAAAGGTCAGAGCCTGGCAATTAAAGCTACCCACTGCAGGGGTGGGGGGTGGTGGTGGTATGGAGGGGGGTTGAGGGGACGGACACTAGCAGCACTGCACTAACCTCTCATCATGATAACAAACAGGATTAGCTGTGGGGTGCTGAAAGCTTGACACGCACACACGAACACGAATGAACAGCAACCCTCTTGGATGCCTAAAAACGATACACACGCAGATAACATTTACAGCAATGGCACCGTCGACTGTATCTAAGAAGTGGACGTAGTCAATGTGACGTCACCTTTTGGTTTGTGGACTACAGTTTTGAAGCCTTGGGGTCGCCATCCCGTTTTTTTGCAACCAGAGGTGACACGAGAGGGTGGAGCTGAGTACAACCGAACGACCTGAATGTTAAAATTAACTTTCATGAACTTAAATCACATCGTGAAAGGGTTAAATATGTAAGACGAAAGCATAGACAACTTCCAGACCAGACAACGTTGTGGTAGCAACCTGTCCATCCCAAGGTAGCCACGACCGAAAACATACCCTGCTTTAGGGTCTGTTTTACTCTAAACGGGGTCATAATTTACTAAATGAACATCATGCTATTGAAGAAAACTTTAAGCTAGCGATTTAAACCATAAACTCATGTTTACAATGTTTACTGAGGTAGAGGGTCATTTTCTCATAGACTTCCATACAATCTGACTTCTTTTTGCAAACTGAGGAGTTGCCCCCTGCTGTCCATTAGATAGAATGCAAGTTTAAAACCACTTCAACATTGGCTTCACTTGTCAGACCGGGAGGTTTGCTGCCTGATAAGCACTCACATCCTTGAGGTCAGAGGTCAACAGATACTGTAACACAAAAGTGGGAGACACACAAACACACCTCTTGTCATCTCCACAGTAGTGTGATGCAAACTTCCCCATCAACATGAACGTGACAGAGCAGACCTCGTCTCAGTCCTCTGTTTAACAGTCTGCCTGCCTCTGTCCTTGTGCTCCTCACCTCTCCTCCCCTCCGTCCCCCCTCCCTCGTGCTTCTCTCCTCCCCTCTCTCCCTTCAGCGCTCCTTCACTTCCAGCTAGACTAATCTGTGCCATCGGCCCCTCCTCTGCCATCCGTCAGAGCCCTCACATTGTTTTGACGTCTAGTTAATTCTGGCCCCGATGATTTATCAAACTCTTATTACGACCCGCTGAAAGCCTCATTTATTGTCCTGATGTATGGTAATGATAGCCCCGCGCCACCGCCTGCCCTGAATCTTAACCAACGCACTTTTGTCCTCTCCTCTCATCTCTTCTCGTCTCTTCGGATCCCCCTTTCTCTCTCTCAGTGTATATATATCACTTCTGTGCTGTTGTCTTATCCTCAGTGGCTTTGCTTCATTTTCTCTTTGGCTCTACACTCTCCCCTTCTGTGTTTCTGTCTAACTCTCTATTGCATTCTCTCTCACTTCATCTCTTGTTCCCGTTTTTTTGTCAATCTTTAGCTATTCTTTCCACTTTTGAGCTATTCCATCAATGCCTCTTTTAATCTCCCGTGATATTGAGAAGTCGGTCATCTCCTGTTCCGTCTCATTCCACCTGTCTGTCCTGTTTTGAAATGAAAAGCCTTGATGCTGCCTTGGACAGTTTTGGAACGCAGCCAAAGACCCTAAATATCACTGTCACAGGCCTTTCTCCACCTGATATGTACACCCCACCTCAGCCGACACACACATCAGACCCATGGCCATTGAAAAAAGTCACTTGCTACCCTGAGAATAGACGTTTTACTCCTGCAGCAGATCATCAAATATCGCCGATCTAGAATTACCCCCGCGGCCCTGACACAAAAACAAAACACTCCTGCTGAATAATTCAGACTGCGGCAGGATCTTAGGGGCATTAGCCCGTCGATGGAGTGCAATAAAAGCTGGTGAGAAATCAATGGAGCGAGACTATACCCATTGTCCACAAAGCAAGATCCATCCCTAATGTGTCTGCAGTCATTTAAGTTGAAAGCTCGGTATTCGTTATGTTGATAGTTGATGTCTTCCTCTGTGACGCTCCAGCTACCATCTTTATATTGTGAGGGGATACGGTCAAAACTACAGCAAAAAATAATGTGGTTTTTTTTCACTTTGAAGAAAAGTTAGGTTCATCATTGTTCAAGCCACAGTATCTGCCAAGGCCTGCACCAGCAAAAATTGTTGAATGACACTATTGGTGCATTTCCATCCACCTGTTTTTATGCGGAAAACACTGAAAGTTCTAAGAAACTCAAAGTAATAATATTTTTACATGGCTGAGGTGGAAATGTGTATTGGATGGAAACCTGGAGAAAAGTGAGATCATCAAAGAAAAATAATCCACAGTTTATGACTTTTTGTCCTGAAAGCATTGGTTTAAGGTAAGATGATGTACATTCAAAAATAAGGGAATATACACAGTAGTCTAAACGATAAATCCAATATCAAAACTACTGTAGAGACCATCTTTGCTGCCTCCGTGGTAGTTCCTGCTACAGTATACTGTCTCCCGGTCAATATTTTGCCCTGATGACACACAGAGTCAGAGGGTGAAAACCAGCATCCCGGCTGGTAAAACTGCCCCCTTCCTTCATTCAGCACACTTTTTGCTGCAACAGCCTAACTTGGTCTGGTGTGACCTGTAGCTTATGTTGGCTAATGTTAGCTAATGCTAGCAAACTTTAGACTGACATCACTGACATTAATCCTCTCTACTTCTTTCCCTGCTTGTGGTCTCATTTTCTGCTCTTAGTCAGATCTCCTAATGATGATGTCTTTGAAGCAGCTGACTCAAGAGCATCTTAGGACATAAAGGGAAATTAAAAGTGCAATTATCTTGTAATAGATACAGCAAAGGTTACAAAGTCAAGTTGTCAAAGTCAAAACAGTACAGTGTGCTAAAATGTATCGTCCTTTAAAAGCTTTTACACCCTCATTATGTTCTAGGTGTAGGTTGTTATTGTGCCAATGCATAAGGAAGTAACTGTGAGGAAGTGCACTTAATAAATGACAATTGCTAATGTTTAAAAAAGAAACTACTGTGAAAACAATCCAGGAGATAATTTCTGTACATCCAGCGAAGACACTCAGACAAGTGCCCAGGAGCCTGTTCAAACAAGGAGGTTTAAGGTGTTAAGTGTTTTTAGACTTCCACAGATGTGAAAGAAAAATTTGGGAATCTGACTCACTAAAAGGCATCTTTACATTAGTCATGTGATGACGCCACATTAGAGAGATATGCCATCGAGCGATGCAGGCTCTCACTAGCTACCTGTCTTGATCCTGCTATTTTAAATATTTAGACTGAGGAAGGAAATATTTAATTTATAAATACTGCCAAAATTAGTAGAACGTATTAAATGTATAAAACTCTCTCATCCTTCCTGCCACTTTCTCCGGGACCCCCAGTGTCCTCACCCCACCCTGCCGCCCCCTGCGCTGTCACCGGGGGGGCTTTAAATTCTTTATTGGCCTGTAACATTACCTTAATGTCTCCGAGCATCTCATTCAAATAGAAGCTAATGAAGACTGAAGGCAGGCCACGCACTGCGGCCGGCACCAACGCGAAACACATGTGGCTTCAGTGGCCGCTGCAGGTGTGTTTGTGTGTGTGTGTGTGTATACACGTGCGTCACTCCTGATCATACTTGTGCATGAGACCAGGCGTTACATAGTCTTATATGTATGTGTGTGCGTGTGTGTGTGTGTGTGTGTGTGTGTGTGTGTGTGTGTGTGTTTGTGTGTCCAGGAAGTTAGGATTGCTGCTGATGTTAATGGCTCCTGACAAACTGGGGAGAGGGACTAACAGGGAAATTGAGATCATATCGGCAGACATGAAGACATTCTCTCTCTCTCTCTCTTTCTCTCCTTCTTTCTCTCTCCATCTCTCTCTCTCTCTCACACACACATACACACGCACACACACACTGGTGTGTCTTTTTTTACTCTCCCTCTGTCGCTCCTGAAGGACATGTAGGGAGTGAGGTCAGGCATTAGTACTGTTATCTGATGACTGTGTGTGTGTGTGTGTGTGTGTGTGTGTGCGCGTGTGTGTGCGCGTGTGCTTGTGCTTGTGTGTGGTGGTTAGGCCATCTATCAGCCAGCTGTCTGCCAGGACTCTCCATTAGGCCTTGGACCTGAGTGATGGCTGTGCCGGTCCTCCACTCACCGCGCCACGCGCCCATATATCACTCATGTACACACACACACACGCACACACACACACACACACACACACACACACAGAACTGGGGGCTGCAGATAAATGGTGCCTGTGCTATGCTTCACATGTCACACAGACACACGCATACAAGCACACACACACACATGCACACACACACAGACACACGGACACACACACACAGACACACGGACACACACACACAGACACACGCACACACGCGCGCAGACACACACTGATACCTCCACTCACACAGGAGCTGCCGGTGGAGCTGTAGTTAGATGTGACTGCACTATGACTTCATTAAAGAATATGTATTGTGCCATTAGACGGCTGGGAGGTCACCTTTAGTGTCTCAGCTGGCCTAACACACAATTCCCCCTTACACATGAAATCCAATCATCTCTCTTGCTCTCTTTTTCTGTCTCTATCGTTCCCCCCCCCCCCCCCTCCTCTAATTCATCCATCACCCCGTCGCTCTGCTCTCCTTGACCTAATTAAGGAAGAGACACCTGATCTTTCACCTCTCAAATGATGTCACTCGCTGGTTACTTTATCAACATCAACCCCCCCCCCCCCTCCCATTCTCTCCTTCTCTTTCATAGGCTGTCTATCACTTTCTCAGCCCCCCCTTCTCCTCTTCTATTTTTTCCTCACCCTCTACCCTTCTCTCTCCCCCCCTCGCCCTGCCATCCATTGATCTCACACCCTGCAATCCTCTCTCTCACCTTGCCGTCCTCCTCCTCTCCTCTACTCTACTTCTCATCTCTCCTCTCCTCAGCTCCTTATTGCTCTATCAATCTCTCTGGCAGAAGATCAATATCAGCGCCGCGGCTGCTTTTCTTCCCTTCCTCCTCCGCCCCTCTCTTCTCACTCTCGAGCCCATCTCCTCGTCTGCAGGTGGACCTTTTTAGTGGGACATGTGGCTCTCCATTAGCTTTCCTTCTCTGCTGTTAACCACTTCCATCACTGTTTTACTGCCTGCTCTCTTTCAGCTGTTTTCAAAAGGATAAACACCCGCTTGTGCTTTATTTCCCAGTTTGCATGAGTTATGGATTGACAGAGAAGAGTTTATATTATAATGAATCAAGAGACATTTTATATTATCTGTTTATTTCTTAAATTGTATTTATTCATTTTATTTAAAATTGACCAATCAATCTCCTAATGGAGAGGGTTAAATCATAAATGTCACCATTTGATCCATAGCTTTAAGCGAATTCACATCCGTAGTAACTTGGCAGTTTAAAACAAAGAAAGCACAATAACAAAACAGTCCAGAGTGAAAACATACAACCAAGTTATACAATAAAGAACACACAACGATACAAAGCTACGCACAATAGCACATCACAAATGCATGATGGTCAGATAACAGTAAGTCATGAGGTCCATAAGACAGAATTCAAGGTCAGTGAGTACAGACTTTCAAGATATCCTGTTGTTAAAGCATGTAAAACTAATCGGCTAATCATTCTAAAATTAGACATACTAATAGTAAAAAATGTATGAATTTATTTGATTGTATCAGTATTTGTGGCAGTCATGACCGAAAAGCGGGTGCCAAGTTACAAGAATTCTGAGGTGCTTGAAATAACACTGCAACAACTTGTTGGGCGAAAACAGTAAAAACGAAGTAAAATGTATGTATATATATATATATATATATATATATATATAGCGCTTTCTACAGACATAATTCACTAGCGCTCAACAATGGAATAATAACATGAAAGAAATCATAGAAGATGAAAAGACAACAAAGGCCACATGTTTAAAAAGTGCAAAACCAAAAACAATATACAGAGAAAAAACACAATACACAATAAAATACAGAAATAATTCATAGAGTGAAGACCTGGTGCCTACAGCTTACTGAAACACCTGTGTAAACAGGTATGTCTTCAGCTGATTGTAGAATGATTCTACAGTATCAGTGGACAGTAAGGGTAAAGCGTTCCTCAAAAGCTTGAGCACTGCAGGTTTTAAGGCCGAGGCGTGAGGACAGACAGACATCTTTACATGTTTGACCTGAGAGAGCGAGCTGATGAATGATAACAGGTGATGACGTTTTTGGTTCACGACCAGAGACACAACGGAGAGCATAAACCTAGTTTTAGAGAACTGAACATCCTTATGTACCCTGAATTTCACTTTACAAAGACACCAAACCTCCATCTGGTTTGAACTCATATTTAAAAATGTTGTTTAAAAGTCATAAATATATGCTTAACAATACTATTTTATGAAGACAAATCTATAGCGTCAAAAAAGCTGATGGCGACTCAGCCAACATTGCAAAGGTTTCAAAGTGTGACGGACAGCTGGATGGCAACACACTGTAAGTCATTTATAGATGTGCTTGTCATCTAAAGGCTTTTAACGTGTACCCTGAAGGTGACCTCAGTGGTTGTGGCGTAGCATCTCAACCCTGAGACGGGCGGCAACACATGACGTCCATGCCAAGGCAGCAGTAAGACGGGCTGCACTGCCAGCCTTTTACAATTACAGAGACATTAGCAGGCAGCGAGCGGCAGCTAATTTGACAAGCCGAGATGATGCCCATTCACATCCACCCTGCTTCAGTGGCCCAGGGTAAATATTTCCCCAAGCTCAATATAAATAGAAAGACAATATTTGAACAGCTGAGAGGAGAGAGACAGAGAGCGTAAGGAAGGAAAGGAAGCGAAGAGGAACTGAAGGAGAGATCTTAATCCTTTATGTATACATGCGATACATATTCATAAAGTAGCTGGTCCTTAAGGTGAAACTGGAGAAAAGCTGCGCAGGACGGGAATGTTATTAAACACAGTAGAGTGGACGAAAGGATGACTACTGTTGAACACATTGGTGTTTTGACTGAAAGAAATGTGGGGATATTGAATTTAATACAAAGAGAGCTGAGCTGAAACCAAGCATGAGTGTATCTCCTGTTATTATTGGACTGAGGTGAAAAATACAATGGCAGCTTCCAAAACCGCAGCAGAGGAACATTTTTGTATCCATCCATCCGGGCACACATTCTGCAATAAACGAAGGCTTCAGTATTGTGACGTATGAGCATGTTGCACTGAAATACCAGAAAGATAGAATAATGTACACTGCTAAGGTTAGACTGTTTCTCTCTCAGGCTGACACAGAAGAGAACTACTGCATGCCTTTATAACCTCTAAGCTTGACTATTGCTCTTTAGAAGAGTTGTGGGCTGCCTACAACTTGCTCAGAAGGCAGCAGTGCAAATAACACATCAGTTTTAGAATTGATTTTAAGGTTTTCGTTCCAAGTTTAAAAAATCACTAAAGGGCCTGGCCTCTGTCAGACATGTTTTGAACCTCAGATTCTCTGCAGCTGGCTTCCTTGTCGTCCCAGGGACGTATGATGAGTCAGCGTTTAACCACTGTGGCCCTCGTCTCTGAAACAGTCTGCCTGAGGTTCTGACATTTTTTTAAAGAAACCCTGAGACATATCTTTTTAGCCTGGCTTTTACTCATTTGTTGCATTAGTTTTTAGGTCTTGACAATTGGTTGATTATTTGTTATCCCATGTGTTTACTTATTCTTGTGACTGTTATTTATTTATTTACATGATTACTACAATAATTGTTTATTTATGTAATTTGTAGTCTTGCACTTTGGACTACATGATTCTTTGAAAGGGGCTACAAAATAAAGCTGAGTTGAGTACAATCTAATGCAATCCAATACAACTGTGCAGCAATAACTACTACAGTTATGAATCCAATTCGTTTTCTCTACAATATCCGACTCTGTAATATAACGTCTACTGATAGCAGCTTTTCATGATTAGGCACTCACAGCACTTTGTTAAGGAAAGATCATCGTCTTGGTTAAATATTTAAAAAAGTGACTTCAAGCATGAGACACAATTTGTTAACATTAAACAGAAACTACAATCTTTCCTCAACCTTAACCAAAGTGCTTTTGTTGACTAAACACATGAGTCAGGATGCAAATATCGGTCTCCACTGTCAAACTCCTTCTCTTTGAACATACCATCCACACCGCTGACCACCGAAATACAAAAAAAGTGCTGGTTTGACTGGAAGCATCATGAACTTGCTTCATTGGAAAAGAATGTTGAAACCAAACAATAGAAGATTACATTTCTATTTGACGAAATGCATAAGTTATAAAGAAACGTTCAAGTAATATTGGATAGATAAGTATTGATATTTAAGGCTCTAGTTAAATTAATAAATGAATGACTTAACAACGCAGACAAGATACAGAACATTGTCAAAACACAGTTATAGGTCTGAGGTTGTACTCCAGTACACGGATGGTGTCCTCGTCCTTTGACTGTCCTCACAATGGGAGCCGATGCTCAGTATTGTGCCATGCTGGGCCATTGTCCTGTCATATGGATGGATGAGGCAGAGAGCAGCAACAGAGGCCGTGGCCAGCTCTATTATGTATTACATTCTGCTTGTGCACGCACTCCGTCTCTGTCTCCTCATAACACCGCTCCACCTCCACCTCGCCGCACCGACAGACCGGCAGCCAGAGAGACTGACCGGCAGGCAGAAATGCTCATTGTTCCCTTGGGGTCTCCATTGATCCTGCCAATCACTTTATTTACTGCCTTATCAATGCCCACTCCCACCTCTTTCCCTGACGGTCCAGACCCCGATCAATCCGCGTGTGCCTGAGTGCACGGGCCACTGGAAGTGTGTGAACACAGGCAATCACACAAAGATAAAAAACCAAGACACACAGGCCTGCAGACAGCACACATTTACACACGCACGCACACACGCACACACACACACACACACACACAGATGGAAAGCCGGACAATCTCAGTGAAAGACAGGTGTCAGTGGAAGAAAGACAGGAGTGATGGAGAGCAAAAAGGAAAAGAGAGATGTCAGAAAACTGGCAGGCGACTGATGACGGCATGAAAACCCTTCACTTCCCAGTCAGTGACCCACACAACACCGACCCACACATTGCTGAGACATCTATTGTCGATGCTTACTGGCCACCAGTGTGATAGAAAGGCATTTGGCAAGAGGCAAGGGAGTAAGGAGGATATGATGGATGTGCTGCTCTGGTTAAGTGTTCTGTAGATTCACCTCCCATCGTTGGATGTGTAAAGGAATAAATAATAAATTACTATCCACCTATTTTGTGTCCATTTTCATGACGGAGGTCAGAGTTGACCGACGTTTGTATTATTCACCACTAACCGCTACCTCGCTGCCTGGGCATGCATCACAACACTTTCTTCTGCTGTCAGCCATTTCTTAAATCTAAAAAAAGAACAAAAGGAAGTGGAAAGCCCACTCTCCTTAAAAAAAAAGGAGAAGAGGGCATGGGAGGATACAGTGTGTGAGACAAACACCAGAAACAAAACGGAGAGGATGTGTGTGGGAGTGGAGGATGAAAGGAGTGGGATGGGGATAACACAGAAATCCTAGGATGATGATTGATGGTTTCTGTGGAAATGGAGATTCACCTGGGAGCGTTTTCCCATGACACTGCCAAACCATGATGACTCAGCAAAACGTCCTGTCTTCTGATTTATATTTATATATATTTATATATATATATATATATATATATATATAATATTCTGTTTATATTGCACACGCACCACCGGGGCTGATTAGGTGTTATTGTATCATTTAATTTGAACCACGAACCACAAAACAGCTGGATAACATCTTACAGACTGTGTATAATGCAGCCAGGACATTCATGTGACTAACCCGACAACTAAATCTAATCATATGTTATATACCATTGTATAACAATACCCATATTACTATAGAACTATGTAACTATAACTATACACTTCAAATATAAAGCAATAGCAACATAGCTAGTCAACAAATTACAATATAACTATAACTATAAAATGATAAAGATATAACTATACAAGTGTAACATTACTACATAAGGATTATGATACAACTATATACTTGTAATCACAATAGAGCTTTAATTTGACTATAGTTATGTAAATATGTAACTGTGATAACAATTATGTAATTATACACCTATATAACTATAACTACATAACATAGATTACCATTGCCATTACTATATAACTATACACTACCTCCCCTCTTCTCCCCTCCTCACCCCCCAAATTATTGGATGTCCTGGGTGAGAGTCAAGAGTGTGAGCTCTCCTTCAACTTTAAGACTCTTTGCATAAAAGTATCTACAAAAAGAACAATGTCACGTTCAGTTAAATTCAATTATATTTACAAAGAGATATTCACATGTTGTTGATTTGTGGCTGTGGGCCTCAAATCTCTCTCTCTTTCTCCATCTTTCAGTTTCACTTTAATTCACTATGCATAACAGGCTGATTAAATTGGTATGTACAGAATAGCCAAAACATTAAAAAAACAGTTAAATAACAGAATACAAATATGACATATAAAGTGTAATGTAATGGTAACCCTGTGTTCAACTTGTTTGACTTGCTGATGCTTAGTGTATGTCGGTGTGGAGGTCTGCAGTGTCTCAGCAAAAAGAATAATTGGCAGGAATATTCATGCAATGAATCCTGGGGAGCAAAGTGATTGTTTTCCTCTCTGTTCCTCTCTCTCTTCTCCCATTCTGTGCTATGATTTCTTTGCTCAGTGCTGCCAGTGATATTCCTCATCTCCTGCCGAGTTAATGCCTCCAGGGTTAATAAATCAGAACTGACATACAAGCGGCGGCTTGGCTCGAATCTGGATGGACTCTGATTCAAATCGCTTGTTTAAATCTGCAGTTTCCAGCCCTGCCGCTAACTTTCTGACATTCCACAACATTGCAAAGCTGTGGAGTTGATGTGATGTTGGATGAATATGTGTCCTCCTCTCCCTGGTTGCGTTGCTTTTGACAATAACTGCACACAGACCATCAGGGTCCAGGAAAAAGTAACCGGTCCATCTATCAAACATGTGGTGATAACTACTGATATACTGGCCGTTATTAGAAAAAGATACTGGATCGGATATCTGGTAAAAAAACGCAAGATCATGCGGAATGCAAAATGCTGCGGTGGCCAATCAAATACATGCAAGCGCACATAAATTTGAAACATAACTGCTGTATTTCTACAGTTTACATCTCAACGTCCCAATGAAAGATACAATTATTGTAGCCGTGAAACTTTTCCAGAATTGTATTAGAAAAACCACTGTCTGATAAGCCTTCACCCACGCTTCCACCTGCCCTTGGCATACTTCTTGTTCCAAAGGCCACATCACTCTAATATGTTTTTGTTTTGAAACAAATACCTTTTGCTACGTTTACGCCTAGCGTCCACGCTACTCCGGCTTTTTAGAACCACTAAAACGGAGATGTTTGAAAACGCTGCTGAAGCCGTTTTAGATTGACAGCTCGGGCTGCTTTAAGTGTGGACGGCAAACGGAGACCTTTGAAAGCGATGACGCAGATAACCTGTTCGCTTCTGGATTGGGTCTTTTGTTACGTGGCTTTCCCTGATTTTTAACAACAAACAACATCAATCTCGTCTACCAGTGGTTAATTTCAACATGGATAACAAATTACATGCGTTAATGACCTTATTTTCTCTGCATTTCATGACGTTACTACTGCCTACATGTGCAGGAGGCAAACTATTATTTGAGTGCTTCGCGACAATTCCCGTGTCCAGCGGCTTTTTCAGCCCTGGTCATGTGATATGCTTTGTTCAGCATGGAGGTATGGACAGAGATCATTTTTGAAATGGTGCTAAAACGCTAGTCTGGACACATTTTTTGTTTTTGTTTTAAAGCAAAAATATATAAGTGTGGATGTAGCCTAAATACTGTCAGTTGCTCTCAGCTTCTAATAATGACGCAGATGGATTTACATTAGAGTTAGTTGAAAGCCTATATTACAGACCCTAAAGGGTGCCAACTTCAGATGGCAGCACTTTTTAGACAACCCAAGTTACATATGCCTGGATTAACTTCACCTTTCGTGTGAGTGGACCTTTGGACTTTAAAGACTCATATATTTTGTCAATACTCTACATAGGATAGTTGTCTACAACAGCTAAAGACAATTGGGGTGGAATAAAGTGGTTTCCTTTAAACATGCTGTGCAGGATTCAAAAAGTCATCTACACCTCTGCTCACGTATCACATTACACCTTTCAGAGGAGTCAGTTCCAGCTGGATTATTATCAGAGGAAATATTAAATTCTACTTTAAAGAACTGTGGATGTTGAAAATTCAAGTGCCAGTGTTGGGATTAATCCCAGTTACAGGAACTTTAACACTTAATTGATCCAGACTGATAAATCACTATTTCAGTAAAATTGAAAATAAACGTAATTTCAATAGTCAGTTTCAGAGGGTTGCTCGTTCCTCTGACGCGCCCCCCCCCCTGCCTCGAGGCCGTGCTGTCTCTGTAGCCCCATCGTGCTGCCAGCACAGCCCAAAACCGAGGGCCCTGCAATGGAAAGCAGATGGCCGGTCCTCTGACAGCAGCCGGCTGCAGTCAGCAGTCCAGGAGAGGAAACTTCTCATTCGCCATCATCCATCATCGGGCAGGGAGCGGTGGGAGGAGAGGGGGGGAGGAAAGACAGAGCAACGCCTGACACCCGAAGTCTGGCCTCTTTCAAACGCCTTCGCATGGCACATTCATGGCTCGCACTCGTACACACATGTGAAAACAAACGCACACACACACAAGAAAAGTGTATGCTCACACACCCACCCACGCACACACACACACACACACACACACACACACACACACACGCACACACACAGACCAGTGAATATATTCTGGCTCACGTTTCTGTTTCTTGCCTTTCATTAGTGGTATTATTCTTTTCAGCACCAGGTCGGTTGTGAAAGGTCTTTTCTGGTTGAGAGAGAGAGAGAGAGAGAGATTCACTGTTTCAGGTTGTCTTTTATGTCCGGTGGTGTCCATGCCATCCTGTCATTAGACCCCAACAGAACTAAGTAAAAAGAATAAGTACAAAGAGATGCAGAAGAAGAGTATGAGAGAGAAAGCATAGTGAGTAATGTACCTGACAGCTGAGCATCATTAATCACTGTCAGACTTGAAAGGAGGGGAGGGAGGATGAGGTGGAGGAGGTGTGGGTGGTATTTGACGTGGCAACACACACACGCACACACACACACACACACACACACTCTCTCCTACACACATTCTGTTTCACACATTCTGTTTCACAGACCTCCTGTGTCTCTGTCTCTCAGTTCAATTCAATTATTCCACATGAGAGATGAACAGTTTTCCCAAAACATCAAAATAGTGTTGAATAAATGATAAAAGAAAAAGTGAAGAAAAAAAAACAACCAACGCATGCACACCATTTCTCATGCATATGCCGGAGGCCCCTCGTGTCTGCGAGCCGCTGACACTAATAAGGGCTGTTGAAGGTTTGACTCCTCGCGGCAGGCCGCCGCTGCACAGCAGGGACGGCCATTCACAGCCTGTCAAGCCTCCCCGCAGCAAGAGGCAGGCAGAATGTGGGACTCTCACAAAAGAGATGACGGCGACACAGTGACTTCAAATCTCAGGCATGCAGGCACGCACAAAAAGACAGATGCACACATACACATCCCTGTCATCATCTCTCCTCCCGTCCTCCCTCCATGCAGCGGGACAGCAGCTGGCCTGTCCGATTGTCAGTCACACTGATGGGTCTGCTCAGCTATGTCCAAATTCTGTCCTGCCTCCTTCCCGACGCCCCCTCCCACACTGTCAGTTTTCGGTTCAAGTCAACTGAAAGAGCTTCTTCTTTTAGACTACAACAACAAATACAGAAAAGAATACAGAAAACAAATAATTCCCATTATTATATACTGAATACTGAAAGCTCAAAGCCTACCAATCAAACTTTATTATCTCGGTATCCGATTAACTGATCGGGACTTATTGTGACAACCCTGTGTCCTAGAATATATGTTTGTATCTAACTCATTTCTGAGCGTCACAACCCCCACGATGTGACTCGCGAAATCTGAATTTGATCACGACGGTCCGATTGGAAAGTCTCGAAGAGTCGTGCGATTAAAGTATGTTACCCCCATTCAAGTTAGCACAGGGCTAAAACTGAAGTTAGCAGGCTCGGCGCATGTGGCATGCCTGTTGACAAAAAGTAACAAAAGTGAGATGGCCATCATGTCGTATATGTAACTGTAGCTCTCGCCCACAATTTTATCACGACTTTGAAACCTAATTTCATATACTAGCTCACTTTTCAATCATTCAAATTTGACTGGGTGGTTAAAAAATGTTTTTCTGTGGTGTGACAAACTCAGAACAAATTTATTTTTTGCTTTACCTGAACTTTACTTAGTTTTCTGCAAAAATATCCAATCTTGTAATACAATATATTTTTTTAATTAATAAATGTATTGGTTATCTTTGGGCACCAACAGCACTTGGTTAGGGAAAGATCCTGGTCTCCGTTAATAAAGAAAATGTCTGCAGTGACTGTTATCAAATTATAACTTATACCAGGTGTCATGACCCCATGCTGACGTAGGAGCGTCTTTTCAAGGCTGTAAGTCCCAGCCATAGATAACTGCTGCCATCTGTTAGCCAAAACAAATCAATGCGGAAATAAAATCCTTCTTTTTCAATGGGTTGAAAACTCCACAGCTCAATGCCAGTAGCACTTACAGTGATTCTGACTGATTGTGAAGAAACTTCAGAGTGTTACCGTTCAATTGAGACTAAAACCATACATGTACTCCCAATGGTTCAATAAGAGCTGTCAGTTTACTTTGGGTACGCGGTAGATAGGCGTTTTAGGCAAATTTTACAGGAGTGATAATTCAGAGTCCTCAGCTGAGCTGCATGTCTTTGGACTGTGAGAGGTGAAGAACATCTCCTGATGCGGATGCGTTTAAATGAAAACAAGTCAAACACAGAAATAAAGTCAAATACAAGACACATGGTTATGTCTTTCCTTTTAATGTGTTTATTGTTCATATTTAGCCTTTTGTTTACAATAACTGAATGTTTTTCATATGAGTTTTACTCATTACATCAATTCACGACACTAAGAGATGTATTACATTGTGCTTCAGTGTCACACCAGCCAATAATAAACACAACGTTGAAGAGTGTTCATGAAGAGGTGAGAGGTCAAAGTATTGGACAGTGAACGAATGGACTCAGGTATAGAGTGACTAATTAAGTGACTTCCTGTACAGGTACATGGTCCCAGAGAGGTATTTCTCATTCTGCACGTCTTCACAATTATCATACACATCTATCATGTATTTGTCCATCTCTTTGGTGATCACATGACTCCATAGCCCCTCCTCCTCCATCAGCTGCAGCTCTTTCTCCATAGCCACCTTGTATTTGTTTCCAGACTCTGACTTTAGGCCGTTTCTCGACATGCATATGTGTCCTCCTGCAGGAATAAAATATTCAATTATTAAAGAACTGAAGAAGAAAAAGCTTCATTATCCTCTAATATCATGTCATCGTGTAAGACTGAGGGTTTAGAGTACAGTAGTGGAGAGCTTTAACATCTCTGAGTTCATACTAAAGTAAATAATAACAGGTACAGAAAAATCCAGCGAAGAAGTAAAAAAACACTACATTTTTTGCACACGTTAATGTCAACGTCATGTTTTCATTTGGTTTTCAATAAAAAAACAGACAATGTTTGGGGCTGAATTTTGGGAGTTACCAACATACAATAGTAAATCATCTGCATATAGTAACACTTTTTGCTTCCTCTTTCCCATACAGACACTTTTATACCATTAGGTTCAATAGCCAGTGGCTATTTAAATTCATGCTCCCATGAAAACTCATGAACAGTGTTGGTTACCTGGTTTAGCGGCGAGGCAGAGCTCCCTGATGACACTGACCGGCACAAGACCATATCGTAAAGCGCCAACGATCATCACCACATCAAACATACCTGAAAGCAAAGCAGGAGGTGTTAACTTGTTTTAGTATGAAGAGGTGGAGCCCAGCTGCTGCAATAGAAAGATAATGAATGTGTATAAGTCACATGATTATCTCTTCTCTTTTTTTTTATTCGATTCTCGGACAAATAAACAAAACACACAAAACAGAGTACATAAGTGAGAACGCTGATGTAATCTAAACGACCACTCTCTCACAGAAAGAGGAAAGGTGGCCACTAATTTCTGGTTCCTCTGCATTTCAGGATTAGCTTCAGAACACTATTCTAGGCATTCATGTTCTACTGGTGCAGCGTCCACAGCCGCCAGACAGATGACATCCCTCTTCTGCTTCACCACCTTGTTGTGGTTTTGGTCCTTGCTCATTAAAACGTGATGATTCGTAAGAAAATTCTAGTATTTTGAGTATTACTTTTAAGATTTCCTATAGGATGTATGGTTTATTGTGGATGGACATCAGATATTATGATATCCTCTAGAAGTGTAGGTCACACTGACATGTTCCATATGGGTTTCATGTCTGTGTGTTCACATTTGATTGAGTTGTGAAGAAGAGAAGATTTCAGTTTTCACTTTACTTCACCTCCTGCAGTATCTTTGCCTCCCCTTCAACCCTCCGGCGTTAAGTTAAACCCTAATCCGCTGTGGTGAGAGAAGTGTGTATGTAGTGTGAGTGTCGTGTACCAGTCGGTGCAGGCAGTGGCTCTGTTCCCAGAAAGGCCAGTTTGAGCTCCTTATAGAGGCCGGTCTTAGCACCTTGATCCAGCATGCCTTGACTGCCGTCCACTCCCACAAAGTGCTTGAAGCCCCGTTCAACCATCTGTAAACACAAGAAGAAGAAGACGACCGACATTAACAGTGAAACCTCTAAAGAGTGAGGTTTGGTCTGATCGTCTGTCCGTCCACCGATCAGTCTAGGTGTGGTTGCATACAGATTGGTATGCACAATATCAGTTCTGGTGGTGTAAGTAGTAGTGGTCCCCCCATGATATGGGACACTAGTCTTGATTCAATACTGTTCCCTAAACATTTGATCATGAGCCTTTTTTTTAATGCAATCCGCACTTGGAACTGAATAGTATGGACTCTTTTTTACCAGATAAACATAATTTATTGTCAACAAGCCAATTCTCACAGAGTCCAGTTCCTTTGCAAGTGTATCCTGGATGACACTAGTACCTTACCCTGAGACAAATAAGGCTGAATCGTCTGTATAGAGCAGCAACTTGCACTTTACTGCAGCTATGTCACTGATATACAGTATATCAAAAATTAGAGGGCCAAGGATAGAGCCCTGGGGTACCCCACAAATCAACACTCTAGCTTCCAATGGTCTACCGCAGGGGTCACCAATTGACGGACCGCGGTCCGGATCCGGACCCAGACGCCGTTGTATCCGGACCCAGGACCTAAAATCGATTTTATTTTGACAGAGCGCTTCTATTTTAACCGGCGCAGCTTTTTCAACCTTTACGGCACTTGTTCAGCGGTGCAGGAAACACACCGACCAATGCGTTGTAAATCACATCACGTGATGCAGCTCAGCCAATCAAATATGGGCATTCTGACAAGTTTCCTGACTCGAGTGAGATGTACATCATTTCAAGATCTTGCTTGGTTTTAACGGATGAGTCCATCTCTGTCAACACCTTCTGCACTTTGTGGGGCTGGTTCAAGTTGTCATTTACCACATCTTTGAAATACAGAGATTTGCCTTTGTCTATTCTGTATCTGGCCTGGTTTCTAAACGTTATCCTGCTGCTTCTTTGACTTTTTAAAGTATCGCTCTTCCTAATCTCAAAAATAAATCTCACTGGTGATCCTCATCATAGGAGCCAATGAATCAAGGAAAGATAGGAATGTCTCAATCATGTCCGTGTGTAGTGGTAGCTAGTTAAAAACCTTCCTCGCCACTTCTTGCAGGATTTAAAGGATTGTGACTCATGTAGACTACCGTGTCCAACTCACACTTGCACTTCTGCATCTTATACTCTCCTTGGACAGCTAACCAATGATGAGGCTTCTAGTGAATGAAAATTAGTTAATTCCACTAATATAAACAAAAATATATCCATATGCAACGATGGATTATCAAAATTTGACATTCTGCTGAAATAGTCTATAAAGTGCGTTGAGAAAATGTGTTACTCCACAAACTTAAAGGAACCAACCCAGAAACATCAAACTAAGAAATCCCGTTTCCTCAACAACACATTCTGTGATTTTATCTCTGATGTCTTTTGACTGTGTCTTGATTATCTAACTGAGGCAAAATTCCTAATAATTAAGTTTTACAGCAAAAAAGTATTCAATCTTGAATGTGTCCCATGTTGAGCCCCTAAACTTAAAATAACATGAAAGGCTTTCCTTTGGAAGGTTTTCCTTTGGGGCTCACCAGGCTAGCGACCAATCCAGACCCACAGGCGACATCAAGAACCTGAACTTGTTCAGGACGACCAGAGAAGTTATCAAACAGGAACTCTATCGTCTGGTGTGGTGCCCTGTAGCTCAGCGTATCGGAGTCCTGTTTAAAAACATGTATAAGTAACACAAAGGGTGCAAACAATCAGTTTCAGGTCCGTCAGACAGATGTCCCCTGTATACCAGGCTGTATGTGTGGACCAGAAGCAGAGCAAAGTGTTATTCTATGCAGATGATTTGCTTTTATACATTGATAACCCTGAATATTGTTAACACATATGTGTTAACTGAGATTTTTGATTCTGAGAGATCACAACAAAAGATAATGATTGAGTTTTCAGACGTGTTTCATTCTTAAAAGACAGATTTTGTTGTTGTTGCATTGAAGCCTCCATCAGACCTGAAGGAGGATGAGTTCCTGTCCACCGACCTGTTCGTACGTCTCCGCCCAGCTGTCGTAGAACTTCATCTTTTGCTGTAAATCGACTCCTGCTGAGGAATTAAGGAAGGTCCTCAAATTGTTCAAAGATCTGCTGCTGTCTGACATGATGAAGAGACGACTTCAAACCTGCCGGAGGGGAAACATGTAACACGTACTTAACATGTGGAGTCGACAACACAGGCATGCAGAACACAAACAGGTAATCTGAGTAAACAGAGTTCAGGCTTCAGGGACAGGTTTTCTTTCCTCACTTCTTTCATGAAATATCAGCAGAACTTGAAATCAGAACGACACAGCTCTTCATCACCTGTAAACTGTCTGCTGCAGAATAACACACACACATGAATAAACATCGGACTGATCCGTTATAACTCGTATTCTGACGTCAGACTACAGCGGATCATTAATCACAGCTTCCTTTACGTCTTTCTGTTGAGCAACAAACCGACGTTGACGTTTTATCAGTGAAATGCATCACAGTGTTAACGCTGCTGACGATTGATGAGTTGGAATTCAGTAGAATTTAACTGATCACTGATTTGATCATAGAAACAGCTTCATTAACATACAGTTGTGTGAAAAAGTGTTTGCCCCCTTCCTAATTTCTTATTTTTTTGCATGTTTGTCACACTTAAATGTTTCAGATCATCAAACAAATTTAAATATTAGACAAAGATAACACAAGTAAACACAAAATGCAGTTTTTAAATGGTTTTTATTATTAAGGGGAAAAAAAATCCAAACCTACATGGCCCTGTGTGAAAAAGTGATTGCCCCCCCCTGTTAAAACATAAATTAACTGTGGTTTATCACATCTTTGGAAAGCTGAGTTCAATTTCTCTAGCCACACCCAGGCCTGATTACTGCCACACCTGTTCTCAATCAATAAATCACTTAAATAGGACCTGCCTGACAAAGTGAGGTAGACCAAAAGATCCTCAAAAGCTAGACATCATGCTGCGATCCAAAGAAATTCAGGAACAAATGAGAAACAAAGTAATTGAGATCTATCAGTCTGGAAAAGGTTACAAAGCCATTGCTAAAGCTTTGGGACTCCAGCGAACCTGTTAGGTTCAAGGAACCTCTAGACTGTGGGGAAACCGCATGTAATCCAGCCTCTTACACAAAGAGAGCTGGTTTCAATTATAAACAAAGCATTTAATACCTCTCATGCTAAAACAATTGCATAGTGGAGTACATTATTTACAGTTACACCGAATATGACCTGCTCACCCCAAAAATCGTTACCACCCACCCAGTGGTACAGGAGCAAGAGGCCGGAATTTCTTTCTCTCCCGCCTTACATAGTTCAAAAAACATCCCATAATGTCCGTAGTTCCTATTGGCTAAATCCAGTTGGCTCCTCCTCCTCGCAGGACCCTCGCACGGGTATGACCTGTAATTGCCTGTCTAGAAATCTATCTGTCCCTTACTCCCAACATACTATTCTTTACAGTTTAAAACATTCAATGACTGTCTTTTATGGCTTAACACTTCTATGGTAAACATTCTATATAAAGATAAGGATTTGCAACTTTTGGCAAAAACCTTCACAAGTTTCACAAGCAAATATAAAGGTGCTACTAAGATACACTTCTAACTACAAATTCTAAAACACTTCTACAATTATGAATCTTCTAATTATGTATTCCAAAACACTTCTAATTATGATTTCTTATTTATGAATCATTAAACACTTCTATTATAATTTCTTAAAACATAGTTCTAAACCCAAATTTCCTACAAACCACAGTGAGAGCCATTATCCACAAATGGCGAAAACATGGAACAGTGGTGAACCTTCCCAGGAGTGGCCGGCCGATCAAAATTACCCCAAGAGCGCAGCGACGACTCATCCAAGAGGTCACAAAGGACCCCAGAACAACATCCAAAGAACTGCAGGCCTCACTTGCCTCAATTAAGGTCAGTGTTCATGACTCCACCATAAGAGAGAGACTGGGCAAAAATGGCCTGCATGGCAGAGTTCCAAGACGAAAACCACTGCTGAGCAAAAAGAACATAAAGGCTCGTCTCAGTTTTGCCAGAAAACATCTTGATGATCCCCAAGACTTTTGGGAAAATACTCTGTGGACTGACGAGACAAAAGTTGAACTTTTTGGAAGGTGTATGTCCCATTACATCTGGTGTAAAAGTAACACGGCATTTCAGAAAAGGAACATGATACCAACAGTAAAATATGGTGGTGGTAGTGTGATGGTCTGGGGCTGTTTTGCTGCTTCAGGACCTGGAAGACTTGCTGTGGTAAATGGAACCATGAATTCTGCTGTCTACCAAAAAATCCTGAAGGAGAATGTCCGGCCATCTGTTCGTGACCTCAAGCTGAAGCGCACTTGGGTTCTGCAGCAGGACAATGATCCAAAACACACCAGCAAGTCCACCTCTGAATGGCTTAAGAAAAACAAAATGAAGACTTTGGAGTGGCCTAGTCAAAGTCCCGACCTGAATCCGATTGAGATGCTGTGGCATGACCTTAAAAAGGCGGTTCATGCTCGAAAACCCTCCAATGTGGCTGAATTACAACAATTCTGCAAAGATGAGTGGGCCAAAATTCCTCTACAGCGCTGTAAAAGACTCATTGCCAGTTATCGCAAACGCTTGATTGCAGTTGTTGCTGCTAAGGGTGGCCCAACCAGTTATTAGGTTCAGGGGGCAATCACTTTTTCACACAGGGCCATGTAGGTTTGGATTTTTTTCCCCCCCTTAATAATAAAAACCTTCATTTAAAAACTGCATTTTGTTTTTACTTGTGTTATCTTTGTCTAATATTTAAATTAGTTTGATGATCTGAAACATTTAAGTGTGACAAACATGCAAAAAAATAAGAAATCAGGAAGGGGGCAAACACTTTTTCACACAACTGTATATGTTGTAATTATTTTTCCATCATCATTGAAAAAAATGAAATGTTCCTTCTACTAAATTCCTGTATGATGACTCTGGATGTCCTGTGTCGTGTTCTGTTTGGATTAAGATGTACGGCCAGAACTTGAGACAGCTCAAACATATTTCAAAACCGCGCTGTCCTTCGTGGAGCATAAAATTCCATTCGCCAAAAGTCAAATCCCTACCCCCAGCTCCCCTAAATTAGGTAGACCCCCCCTTTCTTCAGGAAACAGTTCAGAGACACAACAGGATATACGTCGAACAGATATTTGAGTCGAAATAAGCGAGGATTTATCCGTTCTCGTCACGAAATCAGCTCACGGTGAGGTGCAGTTCTGATTTTTAGCAGTGAAGCAGTTTGTTGACAGAAGGTCAGGAGCAGCCACAGTGAAAGAGGGTGTCGCCAAATCAACCAGGACTGAACTCTGAAAGACACTTTAAATATTCAGAACCTGCATCTGAAGATTTTAAAAATCGCTGATTGATCATTTCACAACTAATTGGAAACAACGTTGGAAACATTCATCAAACCAAGTCAGCAAACTGAATCTTTTGGACTGTTGATCGAACAAAAGACGACGTTTGAAGATGGATTTTGATGAAACCAGAAATAGCCTTTAGTGTTGATTAATTAAAGAAAATAATCTGTAGTTTCAGCCCTCGTACAAATACAGCCTGACCGAGATTAAGGCGTGAGAGTCGTCTGCACTCACCTGTGTGTGGATCAGTTCAGGTAGAGGAGCAGGACTCAGTGTGAGAGCAGTGATCATGATGACAGTTTATAAGGCAGACATCTGGGCATGCATGAGCTTGCTGAACAAGCCAAACACAGAGACACCACAGAAGCCTGAGGCAGGTTAGGTTTATTCTCACTTTACACCATCAAGACATTTGAGTTGTGTCTTTATGCTACACAAAAAAACACAGTTATTATATGACTCTTCTGCATCTCTTTCCAGGTGAACAGGGTGTCTGCTGGGCTTTGTCTCTTAATATGTTTTGAAGTCTCCTCTTCTCACCAATATGAAGGTAACGTGTTCACCAAGGTTCAGGAGCAGGGCCACGCCTCAACCAGTCCTCTGATCACCTGACGGAAGCTGTGGGCCTTTCTCAACATGCTGTTCTAAAACCAGTTGACACGGCCGCATTAGCAACAGTTGTGCTTCCTCGTTCAATGACATACGTATGTCGCAATACGATCTTGAAGAACATTTTTAAACTGCTCCAAAATCATCAACTCACACAGATGTTCAAAAGTATCTATGTCCAGAGCAGTTACCCATCGCTTAAAGTGCGTTGACAGGTCTCTTACCAGCTCTACATGCGTCTCACCACTTTTCCTCTCCGAGGACCTAAAACGCTGGCGACACACCTCTGGCACCAGCTCATACACCTGAAGCACTGCAGACTTTACTTTAGAATAACTAGAGCTCTCCTCCAGACTCAAAGAGGAATACGCTTCCTGTACTTTCCCTGAGAGGACACACTGAAGCATAAGGGCACAGTCCGCATCGAGACACTTTCTAGCCTTAGCTCCACGTTCAAACAGCACGAAGAGTGTCCGTATCCCTTTCATTAAACGGTGGCAACCAGCGCAAATTACTAACATCAAAGCGATCCACAGCAGACCTGGGCACCTGCGCACCCTGATCCTCACCGGACAACATGCCATCTCTGACCAGAGACAGACGATATCTCTCCAGGTCTATCTTTGCTGTCTCTGATTCCTGGCGGAGTCTCTCCATTTCTATCTGTTTTTTAATCCATGTTTACTTTTGTCATGTTCCATCTGCAACAGCAAAATCTCCTTCTGTTGTTCAAAGGTTAGTCCATGAGTCTGAAATGATACAGCAGTAGGAATTGAAGACTCTTGTTTATTCCCAGGTATAATTCCTAATTCGGTCAGTTTTGCTTTTATAGCATATTTAAACCACAGTGGTGGAATGAAAACCCCACTGACGTCAGGACAGCAGAGTCGCTGCCCATCTTTCATCAGGCTGAAGACTCACCTCTTGAAGAAGTACTACCCTGAGCCTTCCACTCACCACTTATTGTATTCATACTAGTTTGTTTCTGTACTTCTGCTCTGGTTTATGCTCTATGATGCTTGTTTAAAGGAGATGCACTTATGACTTCTGGTGACTAGTAGTTCTCTTGAATACCGATGTTGAATACACTTATTGTAAGTCTCTTTGGATAAAAGCGTCTGCTAAATGACTGTAATGTACTGTTACGTAATGTAGTAATTCATGTAAACGTACATTTAAGTACAGCTTCCTGTTTATTGTCTAACACTGTGGTGACGTGAAAAAGGGGGCGGGCCTCCACTGCCGCGAGGACCAGTCCAATGAGGAGGATGATGTAGTGACGTCTCACTCTGCTCACATTTCTGGGAACCAATAAAAAGATATTATTATTATTATTTTATATATATATATATATATATATATATATATATGAATCTGAAAACACAACATCTAATAAAGTAGCTGTGGCTAATATTAGCGTTAGCAAACAGCTGCAGACATCCAGCAGACACGAAGCAAGTCTGAAATACCAAAAGTGCATATTTTAGCGCTAATAAGGACTCATTAGCTCCATATGTCCATACTGTATATGTCCAGTACAGAAATGACGGGAGCCATTTGTGGACTGTCCATCACGAATACAAGATTCAATCCAAGAGTATGAATCTAAAATGCAGAAAAGAGAGATCTCAATCGAACCTCAACGATATTACCGGTAACATCGGCGTGTGTAGTTATATATTGCGACGTCTTCGGGCAGTAGAAGCCACACTGTCAAAATTTCTTGCGAAATTTTCTAGTTTCAATCTTTTATTATTTAGCCCTCAAGCAGGTAAAGTTGCAGTTTGAAGGTCTAACATTGTTAAACCTCCTCTCTGTCTGTCTGTCTGTCTGTCTGTCTCATCTCTCTCTCTCTCTCTCTCTCTCGCTCTCATACAGCCATTCAGGTTTTAGATATATTTAGAGACCCCCCCCCCCCCCATTTCAAAATAAAAGCTCCAGAGAGTGAATTCTAACTGGAATGCTTGTGATGAAGCCTGTCATTTAATAACCTCTGTGTTTGTGTGTCAAACATTATGAATATGTCTCATCTCCCCCTCTCTCACCCACCCAGTCCCACCCTTTCAAAATAAAAGCCCCATAGAGTAACTGTATCTTAACATGAAGCTCAGAATGAGGTTCGTACAGAAATGACGGGAGCCATTTGTGGAATGTCCATCACGAATACAAGATTCAATCCAAGAGTATGAATCTAAAATGCAGAAAAGAGAGAAGCGATATCTCAATTGAACCTGAACTACACTACCGGTAACATTGGCGTGTATATATATTGCGACGTCTTTGGGCAGTAGAAGCCACATTGTCAAAATTTTTGCTAAATTTTCTAGTTAGTATTGTACTTAATACAATATGAACTCAAATAGTTTACTCAGTGTCTCTTTCAGAATATAAAATGACCTTTGCCCTAACCTGTACAACATGTTGTAATTCAGTGGACACCACAGAGGGATTTGTGCATCTCAGATTGTCCATGATGGATTGTTTAATGCAAAGAAAAAAGCCACATTGAGATTCCTATCTCTTCAACCATCTTGTGACCTCTCAGATTTGTCAGGACCCACCCTAAGGGGTCCCGACCCCTAGGTTGTAGATGATTTACCCAATCCCCAATCTTATATGCTGCTACTGCAACAACATATCATATTATCGTACAATAAGTCACGTTATATTCCAGTATTATACGAGGGATTCAAAACTATAGCTAATGGTATCGTAGTTCATGTTACATCATTGAGTACACTAAAGAATAACAAAAATTTTGGAATGCCTTACTGCTTTGGTCCGGACTGAAATACATATTGGATGGTTTGCTATGAAACTTAGACTTTTATGTTCCCCAGAGGATGAATCCTCCAGACTTTGGTGATCCCCTACCTTTGACTCTAGTGCCACCATTAGGTCAAAATGTGAATTTGACAAGTATTTTAGTTTATGACCAAATACTTGCAATTCTGAGATCAGAAAGAATGAGCTGAACACAAACACGCCCACTCCCGAAAGCACAATGTTTCCAGCTAGCTTACAGCTAATGTCTGTGCAGTCGGTACATTGGTTGTTTTAGGCGGAAAAGCTTAGAATGTACAAGCGATCCAGTGGTCAACTTTGTGTGAATGACACAAGGTTTAAAATAAACAAATTAAACATTAATTCCAAATGTAAGTGCATGTAGTACAATGACTTTTGCATTACAGCTACAGCGGCTACAAGATTCAGACACAGATCTTCTCTAAGGGAGAGCAGTCCTTGAGGTAGGAGTGCAGAAGATCTGGTGGTCCATAGGAGAGAGAGGCTGGTCTAGCAATGTGGAGTTCCTCTCTGATGGCAAGGACGGCTGTCTCATTTGAATGGCCTGTCTTGAAACCAGACTGGTGGCGGTCAAGAAGGTTGTTCTGGTGGAGGTATGCAGAAAGTTGAGTGAAGACATCACTTTCAAGTGTTCGAGAACGAAAGAGAACAAGAGAGACAGGTCTGCGTTTCTTTACATCGGAAGGGTTGAGTGTTGGATTCTTTAAAAGAGGGTTCACTCCAGCTGTTTTCAGAGTGTTGGGAAAACAACCAGTTGTCAAAGAGGTATTGATGAGGTCGTTACAGAAAGAAAGGAGGTCGGGAGCGATAGACCGAGAAGGTGGGAGGGGATAGGGTCAAAAGGCCAGGTAGTTGGGCGGATGGAGGAAACCAGGGTTAGTACCTCATTGGGAGGGAGGGGTGAGTCGGAAGTTGGAGTGGGAGGTGAAGAGGTAGGACAGGTGGTGTCAGCAGGTAGGTGGGAAAATGTATTTTTTACAAAGTAGTAAACCCCATTTTCATCACTTGAATGTCAAAGTTCACCAATCTGAAGTATTGCGGCCCTTGATGCCAACATTCCCATCATGCTCTGTCTAAACAATGTTACAAGGAAAGAGAAAGAAAGATTGTGATGGTGCTGTCTGACGTCCTGTCTGCCTTATGGCTCAATCTGTTCTTGGATGGATGTGAAATGGACTGCAGTGGAGGTCTATATGAGGAGCAGTATGAAAACAGAAATAACAGGGAGAGAGAGCCAGAACAGCAAAATGCACACTCCCCAACTGGGTGGCAGCGCTGATTCAACACCAGACAGACCCAGAGAAGGATCATCTGTCTCCATTATGGTCTCCCTACAAATCATCTACATTTCCCGTCTTCTCCTCTGCTGCCCACAAGCTCGTAAAGCTAGCTTTTCCATGCTGCTTTTGGCAAAAGGAACGAGAGAGAAGTCCAGCGAGGTGTATTATGGGTGGTCAAAGGTTGTAAGAACCAGTGCATGCAGACACACACGCGTACCGCATACTATTCAGTTTCGATGGGATCGACCACAAAACTGCTATTCTTACCAGAAGGATACATTGTGCAGTCTTTTCTTACAGCTGAATAAATGCTGCTGAGGGATTACAAGCATGTGGGATGTCTGCACTTCCCATGAGCCCTCTCTTCTGGTTCTGGGGTCAGTAGGAAATGTTCTTGCTTGTCCTGCAAATTTCTGTCTCTGTCACGGAGTAATGGAATTAATTTGTTACAGTGAAATTAAAGTAAGTGGTTTGTGTTTTTATCTGTAAACTTGATCTAAGCTTAACAATTGCGTGAAGCAAACGGAAGAGGTTCAACCTTTGCAATAAAGGTGATATTAATGAATTATGAGTAACTAAAAGCTACCTTCTTTCTTCTGTTGTAGCCTGAAAACTATAAAGAACACTTAAAACAAAATGTCCCAGACTGACAGGCTTCTAATTACTCCTACAAGGCTGCTGTCTCTCAGTTCTTCCAAGCACTTTACCAGTCAAGGCACACAGAAAAGTGTGTTCTTCATCATTCATATTAACTGCTACACTAATTCAAATGCAAAACAATGTATCTGCCTCATTTATCTGCCTCATACAGCTGGTTACCATTTTAGAGGTCTTCAGATTCCAGCAACTGTTGTTTGTATTTTGGGATTATTTCCAGTGTATTTGAAATGAAACTGCTATTATAAGTTAATATTGCCCACAGTTTCACCATGTAATGATATTGTGGAAAATAAAACTGTAGAGTTTATATAATTGCTCCAGTAAAAAGAAAAACACTGGCTGGGAAATGAAGAGCTCCTCTGTTGAACGTGAATTCCATAAAAAGCCAAAAGACTGAGAATAACGGGCAAATTTACCAAAACCTTCTGTCGTGACCTTTGCTAGAGTACTTGATAATGTTATGTCACACATTTGAAATGTCTTTTATATTTACTATAGTATAGAGATGCACATGCTTCATTGGTTTGACAGTAGGCTGAGCCTTCTTTTTAAAGTGCTAAATTCTAAATTCAGAGCATGTCTATGATTGAGAGGTTGCCTCCACACGGCTCTCAACATGGCGATTGATGAGCCCGCAGCTAGCGGTGCAAACAGCGCTAACCCTCCCACGGAATCAGTGGATGGTAAGAGCATGCGAAGTTGTATTGAGTGTGTGAGAGTCTGCTTAAGGCGGCCGGGAACGGTGATGAATGGGTCAAACTAACACAGGACTTTTGTGCAGGAGACGGGCCTATGTCCCTAAAGTAAAAGTAAACACTTTGTCACCTCTTTCGATAGAGTGGAGAGAGTGTGGTTGACGTTCACTTATTAATGACTCAAGTCATTCCGACTTGCGTCATTGATAAGTGATCGTCAACCACACTCTTTTCCTATACGTAAGGGGTTTTGTTGCCTAAATCAAATTTCCTGTGAAGACAGAAGTTTATTATGAAAGGACACTTTCAAAGGGAGGTAAATAGGCAATTACCTGTTGAATTCGGAGACAGTAAGGGTGTGAAATTTCAAACACTGGCCGAGCTTGTAATGCATCAACTTTGTTGTAGAGCATCTTTGATGCAGTTGCATTGGCTCAAGTTCACGGAGGCGCAACAGAATCAACTCTTTTAATACAGTAAGATCTTGATCTGGGTTCTGGAAATCATGAACTTTGTGCAGCAACACATTCACATGGACACTTTAGTGTATGCTGCTGGCATTTATGATAAAAAATAATGACCTACCCAAATGAGCTGCCGTTCAACACTTCAAACACCTTTTCTTGATGGACAATCTAAACAGGAATATCATTGCTCAGAATAATGGCTGCCTGGTTTAAAAAGATCCAAGTCAGGCACATACTAACACAGTGTAGACACACACACACACATACACACACACACACACACACACACACACACACACACACACACACACACAGAAACAGACGTTTCTATAGGGCTGTTGTTGCTGTGAGCAATTACAGCTCCTTATCTAACAGTGAGGATAATGAGGTTACACAGAGAGCAAATTCTATCATGTTGGCATAATGAGATTTGGGCCTGTGTCTCACGTCCTAGGGTCGAGGACAGGGATGGGGACAGGGACACACACCAATACACACACATACACACACACACACACACACACACACACACGCACACACACACACACAGCTTTCTTATCTGCCCCACCTCGCATCTCTGTCTGACATTCAGGGGAAATTGCATTCAGGCTCAGTGTGTGATGCAGTGTGTGAATGAATGAGGCTCTCCCCCTCTTCCTCTCCCCCCCCCCATAACAGTCTCCCCCCTTCATGTTCTCCAATAACCCCACCACCACTTCTGACAGGCTGTTTGATTTATGACTCCAATTCCCCAGCGCAGACACATAGACGCAGGCCACACTCCCAACTATATGTATGTATTTTAGTTTCCCCCCACAGCTCTCCCCCCCTCTCCTTGGCTACACTTCTCTCTCACTCCCCCTATCTTAAGCTCTGTCTCTATCTGTTTCTCTGTTCTCTCTCTCTCTCTCTCTCCATCTAACACACACACACACACACACACACACACACACACGCACACACACATCCTGGGTGTGGTGATTGATTATCCTAGCAGGACTGTCTGGTGTATTTTTGATCCTTTTGAAATTTAATCTCTGTGAGCAGTACAGGGAGTGTCTCATCACACGTGCATTCACATGCACACAAACACACAAACACACACGCACACACAAACACACACACAAACACTCAGGAGGTGTAGGCGAAATGAGCAAGTTTTGGAAAGGCAGTGCAAGCAAGAAGTGCAGGGCCTTTTTTGGCACCATATTTCAAGTTGTATACACAAACAACTTCATCAAAAGTTGGCGAGTAAAATGGGAACAGAGCAACTTGCAAAGCACAGAGTACTTAGCTTTGTGTACAATTACAAGTAAAGCTGAACTCTGAGACGGCACGCTCGGAGTACTGATTGACATAATGGCAGCCTGGGATCAGGATCCCAGGACCGGTGCTGGATCTGGAACCAGAAACATGAACAACACATCCTTCCTCCACCAACCACCAAACCACCCAAACTGTCCCCCTGGGGCTGCTCCGTAGTCAGGACTGTATTAGCAGAAATAGAATAATATATTCATAACTATGTTTTCATTAGTGTATAATCACCTGAAACTAAGAATCTTTGTGTTTTTGTTAGCTTAGAATGAGTCCTTCATATACAGAGAAGGCTCTCTTAATGGAGTCCACTATGTTGCACTGCCATGATACTACAGTAGTCCAGAACGGAACGAAACACCGACTATCGCTGTTGAAAACGCACTGCTGAACACACCTGAACATTTCACTCTTAACATCTAGAGATAAAAAAGGTTCTGCATTCAGAAGATGTTCTTCATGTAAGAAGAAACATATACTCGTGCTTATTTTCACCCCATTTGTCACAATAACTTCCCACAACATTGGACTGATACAGTCCCTAACTGACTTACACGAGCGCTGCATTGATTTAGTGTTGTACTTCCATAAAGTCATGGGACTCACAAGAGAGAGAGACTATAGTAAGAATGGTCAAAATCAGAGCAGCAGCAGCAGCAGTATGGGTCAAGCTACAAAAACAACAGGATCCTACAACTAAGTGGCATCTTTTGTTTCAAAGTATGTCTGGTAAGCAACCACATCTTTCAAACGTCATGTCTCACAGAGGCCTTCATACATCTCTTTCCAAAGTAATGTTGGGCAGTAGTGTACTGTAATGGACTACAATTTGAAATTCAGTAATTACATCAAGTTACATATTCCAGAAATGCTTCGTTACCGTGACGATTTAGGGGTCAGCTTGTTGGCCAACTTCACTGGAGTTTCATGGAGCGTTGACATGAGTTCGGTCGCTCGGTGGGCTCACTGCTCCAGTAGCTTTAGCTCGGCTCAGCCACCAAAAGAGGAGAGATTCACCTCATAGTAACGCCAAAGTTGTCTTTTTTTACATGTTGCGTCTTCCCATGTTAGGCTAACGGTCATAAATCACCGGCATGAACCTGCAGCTTCACAGTAAGGATGGGAGTTCTGGACAGCAAATACCTCCAATATTTGTCCGGCTGCATCTTAAACCACAATGTCCTGCTTTTTGTTCCAACAAGTGTGAAATACAGAAAATGTGACGTGTTTTGGAGGATTTGGAGATGTTTAAATGCACCTTTGACACGGGTCAGAGTAACAAGAGTAATGTAAAGAGTAATTTAACTAAATACTTTTCCTATTGAATAGTTTAAGTAATGTTGTATCCTCCGGCTAACTTATGGGCAGATCATTGTTGATTATATTATTATCTAACAGTGGGAATGAGGGCTAGCAGTAATGCTAATGGTCTGATTGAATAATCAGTGGGAAGGAAAAGGTTTAGGGGCCCGGGCTAATATTCAACAGGAACATGCATTTCCGGAGGTTTTCCTGCTTGAGCGCAACCTACTTGAACTGTGTTTGTTGTTAAACTACTACTGCTGCTATTGTTAGCGCTACCATTAACGTAAAGGGTCTAAGTACCTCATCCTTGTAACAGCATATCTTTATGGTTTTTCTAAATGATGATGTTCAGAACATCCTGTGCACTCGTGCAGTGTTATTTGTGAGCTGGATATGACAATGCATGGAAACAGATATTAATACTGATAAAAGCATGTAAACACACTTAGCAAAAGGAGGACAGTGGAAGGCAAGAAGAAGACGAAGCCTCCTTACATTCTCTGTCTCGACTTTTAAAATGACCTGCAGACACAAACAGCCATGGTCTTGGATCAGTATCACCCCCCCCCCCCCCCCCCCCCCCACCCCTATTATACTGGGATGCGTTAAATGATAGAGCAGTGAGTGTGCGTGTGTGTGAGTTTGCGTGCGCTGAAACATGCATCGATGGCTGATCTGTGTTTAGTCCCCGGGGTCATCGATCATAGACAGGCACTCATCCATAATGGGCCCTATATCTGTCTGTCTCTCAGCGGGGGACTGGGACCACAATGAGACATACATGGATCAAACGCAAAAGGGACCATTACACACAACCTTATCAATACTCTCTCCAGAGAAACTACTTTTCGTCCTCTCTCAAGGGAAAGATCTGCTGGCTACCCAATTAGTAACAGCTAGAGTCATTGATAGAGTTTGGCAAGGCTTACACAATCAGCGACAGAATTAGTTTTATTTTGTCATTCTTTACGACGTGTGTATTTTTTATTATTACACACTCTCTATCTTTCCGTTTTTATTTTTTTAAATAAATGTGACAGATTCAGGCTTAATTCAGGTGAATCATTATTTTAGCATCTACCTGCTTATTGTACATTTTAAAAGGTTTTGCATTGACTAAATCCCAAACAGGAGAAACGAGAAAACTACTCGCATTTAAACTTCATCATCCCTGCCGCCTAAAGCTTACTTTGCCGGAAGGAGAATGGATGGCGGCTCGGAGAAACGGACCTTCAGTTAGCAGTTAGCTGTATCATTCATCCAGCCACTTTAGAGTTAATCCTACTAAAGAAACTATCAGTGTACACAGACCATACAGCCTCTGGTTAGTCTCAGAGTAAATGCAAAGATGGCCAACATAAACTGTAGGCCGACACCAAATATGAAGATTATAAGATATCGGTGTTATTTTGACCGTCTCTCTCTCTCTCCTCCGCAGTTTGGTCGAATTTGGCATATTCTTGCCCAGCAGTCAGTTAGTAGTTGACTTTTTTTCATTTTAATAACTGATATGGTATGGTATGGTACTGGTATGGACCCAGTATAGAGGTGAAATGCTGCCCCCTATTTGTTTGGAGCATGTAGCCAGATAGTACACATTGCACCTTTAAGGACCTCTTTAAAAAATAAAACCAATCTGAACAGAATTGAATGTGATTAAAGATTTTCACCGAAGTGGAAGGACTGGACCAAGTAGTTGATGAACCATCTTTAGAGGCCTTATGGTTGCATCGCTAAAAAAACAGTCTGTACATGTAACATCATTTATCATCTGCCCATGTCCATGAAAGCCTTTATTAGTGTACAGCCTAAAATTTCTGACAGCGGATTGAATGCAAAATTCATGTGCATGTACATGTTATGCAGACACCCAATAGAGCATAAAGAAAATGGCATGAGCCTCCGCTGTCTGATTCTGGAGTATATGGCTCTTTAGAAGCCAATGGGAACCAGAAACCACTGATCCTTGAATGGCAATGTGGTTGCCAAGACACAAGAATGTCATGGTCACTGTGTTTTAAAAGCAGTAGGTGCAAGTTTTACAAATTTCCAGAAAACACACAAGACCGCACTGATAATAGGCTTCAGAGCCACCACACATTCTCATTTTCTCACTTTTGAATGCTGGTGGTCATCTATCACTCAACATAGTGCATGGTGAACAGTTGACATGAAGCACCAGACAAAATGATTTATGAGGGACACATGGATGATTTCAGTGTTGTAGACTGTTGACCAAATCCCTTTGGAGTATTCCTTGAACATTCCCAACACCAGACACTGTATCCTCAAGCGGTGCTGCTGTTGAGTTTATGTGTCCGTCGGTTTCTGTGATCTCTAGAGACGGACAGATTGAGACAGTGATAATACGGAGAGAAGCAGGCTGTCACACAGATGATGATCTATAGGCCACCACAGATATGTGGACTGTACATAATCTCACAGTCTCACATTCAGCTGGTTAACCACAGCTAAACCCAGACGCACACTTTCCCATGGTACACTCTGTTAGAGAGAAATTGTCCTAGGGGAGCGAGCACATCAAGCATGATGGCCTCAATTTGTGTGAGTCCTTGTAGAGTATGTGACCACTTTGAAGGCTCACACAGTGAATCAACCAAACCAAGTCACTTCCAACATGTTTAACTGACAGACGATAACCAGGAAGATAAGTATTTCAAATGACTCATGAGAGGAAAGTGAAACTAGAGTGTTAGCCGTTATAACATGGAACATCAGTAAAATGTGTCCACTGTGTGTAACTTGCCCATTTCGTTGTAGGGACACTGATGGCTGTGATTTTTGCTGGCGTATGAAGGATGAGGAGCATGATTAATATCATATGATCACCTTGAATGACAAGCATCGCAGTAGTTTAGCAGAAGTGTGTTGGTGGTGCTGTGGATTCAAATTCAGCAGAAAATTTAAATCTCATCTGCTAGAGTGGGGTGGTGTATGTGGTGCCTTCACAGTCCCCAGACTACTGTTGGGATTTAAAGCTGCAACCTTTGAGAACTTTTTTAAACATTCTTTTATTTAGCCAAATCACATCAACAGTTCCACTGTTTGGGGTGATGACAGAAGACTAAGGGACAGTTATAGAATGAATCAGCCCGGCCGATAAACCTGCATATATTAGCTTTTTGCACATATATCAGGACTGGTGGATATATCAGCCGATAAGTATCAAGAAATTGCAGCATTGCCAAAGATGAGGTAATCTGACAACAGTATCTCCTTTACCTGTCCACCAGAGAGCATTGAGAAGATTTAAATGCCCTGTTCAATACAAATCGTGGTAATAATTCTTTAAAAAAGAAATTTATAAGATACTGAAAGGGATACTGAAAAATGTTTGTCTATGTTTTGTATTCATGTAAAATGACTATCAGTTGATTTAATATTAGATATTTTACCTCTCATATCAGCCTGGGCCTTATATTTTAGTGATTTAGGTGAACTGACACTAAGTGTTTTGTCCGCTTGCTCTTTTACTCTCCTCTCCTTTCCTTTCGTCTCCTCTTCTTGCCTCCTCTCCTCTCTCTCCACCTCCTCCGCCCCCAGTCATCCATCTCCAGACTGGGCCAGTCTGTGGCAGCTCCATTGATAGGGTAATCCAGGCCTGATTAATGACCCAATAATCAGAGGGGTCCTCAGATCAATCATGGGTGTGATCAATAACCCCCGGCCAAGGCGATCATTAGCCTGCTAGAGTGCATCCTCTATTAGACCCACGGACCAAAACAAAGGATGTAAAAGAAAGAAAGGAGACACAGGGAGTGAAGGATGGAGGCAGTTTTTATAAGATGTTAAGTGAGCGGATCAGCTTCTCTGTGCTGTGATAGAAAGTAAAGGAAACAGTGAATCACTGTATTTATATTCATGCATGTTAAGGTAATGAGACATGGGACTATAGAGCACTATACGAAAATATACTGACATTGCAGCAGGATGGGTTAATGGGTTAAGTGTTACAGCAGCTGTGCAGGTAGAATAATGTGTCTATGAGTGTATGTCATGCTGTGAATGCAGACAGCTCTGTGTGTGTGTACAGTATGATAGTGTGTGCATAAAAATTGTTAATACTAAATGTGTGTTTGTATGTGCGTGTGTAGCTGCTTCTCTATTAGTGTGTGTGTGTGTGTGTATGAGTGTGTGCGTGTGTGTGTGTGTGTGTGTGTGTGTCAGTGGGGTGTGATGGTTTCTGATTTATGGGCTTTGTCCCTCAGTGCCAGTTCTCTGTCTGCTCTAGCATGGAGGATGAATGGACCTCTGTCAGTCCAGCCAGACCTTTTTCCCCCTGTCCCACCTTCCTCTGCCCAAAACCCCCTTCGCCCCCTCTGTCCCTCCCCCTTTTCTTTTCCCCTCCCTCTCTCAGTCGTTTCTTTCCCAATACCAGTTTGTAATTCGCCGCAAATACATTTAGAAGCAACTGTTTACTTGTTGCTATTAATGTTCTCCCTGGCAGCTGGCAACATCACTGATATGGGTAAATACCCTCTCACTAAGCAGGGGCTACATGTCCATTAGAATAAGCCTGTCTGTTGTCAGAAGCTCAGTCGGGGACGTCCCATGTCCGAGGCTGAGAAAATATGCAGCTGTGAGGAGGCATCAGAACAGAGAGTCAACCTTTTACAGGAAAATTCTCCTTCTTTTATTCTGGGCTCTTGGTTTTGGCCATCATTTCTATCAGTTATGATAATAATATTGTACTCACCAAATTAAATGACTCATCGCTAAGTCCCGCACCTCAAACGCAGATCGGCCAATCATAGCGTAGCATCAGCCAGCTCCGACCAGGGTTTGACAACTTTACGGCTCTGCTCCATAGACTCTCATGCAGTTGTTTTTTGATTTTTTTCATTTCATGCTTGTTTTTGTCAATTTTGAGCTTGTCATTGATAAACGTTGTGTAATAGCAATGTTAGCTCAGTGAATATGGGTCATGAATGCTCACTGAGCTAACATTCTCCGCATTAAAATGTGTGAAACTATAAGATACAACTACATGGATAAACAAATGTATGGCAAACAAATCCTCAAATATAAAGTAGGTCAGGAGTGGAGGTTTTGTCTTCTTCTTCTTGATCTTAAAATAGTGCTTTGACAAAACATTCAACTTAAAGGATAGGTTCACAGTTTTTCAAGTCTATCTGAAAACAATGTTAAGTGCTAATAGAAGGAATGTAAGGAATATTTTATAGACTGTTTCAATGTCCATATGACTGGCCTGACTACTGCTTTAAGACAGACTTGAAAAAATGTGAACCTACCCTTTAACGGGGCTGGACAGGGATGATAATTCAGGCTGGGAATCTAATGTCATATTCGCAACAGACCCCGCATACTGTGACTGTTTCGTTAAAATATTTTTTTGTGGACCCCCTACAAAATAAAAATCCAAAATAGTTAAGGCCAATTACGACCACGTGTCTTCTGTTTCAAATGGTCCATTGCACTTCCATATTTAAGGATACAGGATTAAATGTTCATAAATATAATTTTTGACAACTCTTGGAGTGTTTGTTCTACACCAGGCTCCTGAGCTCTGGTTGGACGTGAACATCATGAAGGTCGGGCAGATTTGTGCTGTAACTTCATTTTTTAAATCATAGAATCAAGTCGGGAGGGGTAGTTGGAATATTATGACCTGCTACAGCGCCCTGCTATGCAGATGTAATATAGAACATTCATGCTACTTTGTATCTTTTTAATAGCAGTAATCGTGTCCCTTTCTTCTGAACATATATGTAATTTCGCAGCACTTTCCTGACGTTTTTTCCTCTCTGCTCCACCTTTTCTCCACACGCGCACTTGACTGAACGTTTATCCGAACGTGTGTGCGACCCAAATGATAAAAAAGCAGGTGAGGTGCTGATGGTCTATGTTTCTCAGTGACTGTAGCTGCCCCGTGTTGTATTTGCTTTAAATTTACGCATCACATTGTTCATTTTTAACACTGATCTGCTGTCAGCTTGTTAGGCCACTCTCCCGGTGCTCCCGATGGCCAGTCCTGTCCTTTAAGATCCACCTACTAGCTTACCTTGAAGCTTTCAACCATGTCATGGTTTTAATAAAAACAAAAGGGTGTTTGTCAGTGCCTTTTGTAACAACACATATGATGGTTTTCTTGCATTTTGGCCATTATTAGACAGGAGACGAATAACATACAAAAATGTTGTGATAAAATAGTCAGTGTCTTGAACTGGAATGCCTCTATGTGAGCATTTTCCTATCTGCCACCTTTATGGTTAAGGTTTGATGACTGTAAGAATGTGTTAAAAGGTTAAAAAATAGCCATTGTATCTTCTAATTAAAAAATTGCCCAAATGCCTAATGTTGTTTTTAAGATGAGGACAGTCTTGGTATGGTCAGTGCCATCAGAGTGTGTTTTATGTGTGATGGTTTGAACAAAACAACATCTTGTATTGTGTATGCGCAGAAAAACACCCACAGAGATACAGGTAAAGCTGCTGCTGTACTAGAGACCAGCTGTTTGTTTGTAGGAGTATGTGTGTGTTAATGAGATATGGTGTGTGTGTACGTGTGTGTTTGAAATACTGAAGTTAGTGTACTACATACAATTATACAGTGCATGCATACTTCTATGTGTTTTAGTTTACGTCAACATGTATGGTATATCTGTATACATTTATATAATGCATGTGTGTGTCTGTGTGTATCTCTGTGGGAACGTGTTTGTCCGTCTGTGTAGGTATGTATGTGTGTGTGTGTGTGTGTGTGTGTGTGTGTGTGTGCGCCACTGCTCTCTGATGTGGCAGCCTGCTGTGTGTACTCATTTATGTGTAATGAATGCTTATGAGGGTAAACAGATGGTGTGTTAACATGGTAAAATATGATCTGCTGCCAGACAATATGGTGGCACGCTGGTGTTTACAACACACACATTACACCCCGGGACAGCAGAGCAGCTTTAGAGCAGCCTGGTTTTTCTTAACACATCCAAATGGAATAAAAATATATTCCACATACTTTCATCAAAGTTGTTTTTTTCTTTTTTAGGCTACACTGTGGCAACAGTCAAATGTATTAATCTGAAACCAGTAATATAAAAGTGCAATATCCAACATTGGGAGCATTTTGATTGCCTCTCCAGGAGAAGCTTGGAAAACAACGACATTCTCTGCTCAGGTAGACATCGCGCCACTAAATCTTTACATAACAAACAGTCGTATATTAATGTTCAGAATGTTAAATACAGCTCATTTACAAAAATGTCCACCTGTAATTATTTCATATTATGTTGACTATTTATTCAATGGATAACCAGAAAAAACACGAAATATGTTATTTTATGAACTAACCAAAATCGTGATAGAAGATTTTGGCCTAATCGCCCAGACCTAGGTCTGTGTAGATATGTTTATTTGTGAGCATAATTCTTAAAACCTCATTGGATAAAGCTCGTGATGTCCCAAGTGATTACCAACTATCACCTTGTGACACCCACGCCTTTCTGTGACCTCGTGGCCTGTCCTTGACGAACAATGACAGAGGTGCGTCAGAAGAAGCCAGACTAAAGAGTGAACAAACTGCAGGAAGAGAGACACACACACACACACACACACACACACACACACACACACACACACACACAACACGCACATTAACACAGAGGTAATGACAGATGGTTCTGCCCACTCCTTTGCCTCTCCACTGCTATAGCCTAATAATAATCCCACCATTATTCTCCTCTAAATGAAGCTTATATTCAGTCTGAAGTAGCTGTTACTCTACAGTGTGACTGAAAGGCAAAAATGCAGCAGGTATCACTTTATTTCAATTATTCATATGACAAAAAGTCTCTCAGTTATTATTTGCATTAAGGCCTTCCAGCAGTTCATGTAGGATCACATGTTCCATACGCCCTCAAATCTTATACAACCTAACTGTAAGTGATCCATATAAACCGCTGTAGGGCAGACTTGTTTCTATGTACACCACTGTTCAATACTTGGTTTTTCCTGTTGCCCCACTGCCTGCTCCAATTTCACTCACTCCCAGTGGCTTAAATATAGACAGTGCAGTTGCCCTGGGGGCCAGGGTGTGGGGTAGGGGGTGGGGGGCCGTAGAGAGAGCAGGCCGTCCAACTATGGCAGCACAAGTTATTCAGTTGATAAAAAGCTGACTATTAGTAATATCCAATACATAAAATAAATTGTGATCAGAAAATATAGTACAGTAGGATACCCTCTAGGGTACATTATTAGCATCATATGAGTGAAGCAATCTTATGACAATTTAAATATCCTTTTAGCACCTGGCAACAATCGAAACATTTGGACCATTACGATTCCTGCTCACTCTCTCTGAAGAGCCTTTCGGATAAACTTAGTAAACTTAGATCGTCTTTCCCTGTAAACATGAAATCTAAGCAAACACAACTTAAAAGCATCTTAGTTCTTTGAATCTTCAATGACTCATAACATAACTCATGTTGCAAAAAGCTCCACCCACACATTCTGATTGGTTTGAGAAAGCAATGCACCCTCACCTCGCTTAACCCCAGTTCAGCAACATATAACTCATGAGAGGCCAGGGGGGCCAAAGACAAGCCCATCAGATGATGATTGGGTATAAAACTGTTTGTCTTTGAGAGTCAAGATTCCTTTATGTTACTGTGGTGCCAGAGAGGCAACAGGGGACGGGTGTTTACGGTAATTTAAAACAGAAAAACAGCATGACTACACAGGCTTGGCTGGGCTGAACAGGCCTCTATTGACGAATGCCAACCCAAAACTAGCAAGGCCTGGATTCCGTCAGCAAACACACTGACAGTGAGAGCTGACAGGGACGCGCACACGTGCACACACACATACACACACATACACACACACACACACACACACACACACACACACACACACACTCTGCCACCACACAATCTGGAGCAATCTCACCCCATGTAGCATTTTACTGTGCAATCATCAAAGCACCATTAAATCAGAAGTGACTGCCAATAAAGGGAGGAAATTGCGGGCAAGGATTACGATGTTTGCATGATAAGGGGTGTGTGTGTGTGTGTGGGGGGGAGGGCAGGGGGATGTAAACGGGGGGGGGTCACAAGATTTATGTAGCATTTACTGTTGAGCAAGTCGTAAAGTGTAATTACAGGGGGGGTCGACACACCGCAGAGCCACAGCTCAGCGGGCAGACTGGCAGGAAGGCAAGGACACGAGTGATCAAGGCCTATTCACCCACACTGTCTCTCTGTTTGTCCCTTCTTCTCTCTCTCTTTAGCTGTCTGTCTCGCACCAGCTCCGGGCCCATAAATCAGCTGCAACAAGTCCAAGCTCCCTGTCGAAACAGCTGAGCCCTCTGACATGAAGTGCTTCATGGGAACAATTCCGTGTGGGCGGCGACTGACCGTCTGACATTCCCACAGAAAGACACAAACAGAGAGAAACGGCCCAGCGACAGAGGATGAGCTTTTGATTTGTAGCTTCTTTTTTTCTTCACCGGATGTTTGTCATATTGCAGGAAAAATCTACATTTGTCTGTTGGTATGTTTAAATACACTGCTTGTGAATCATTCTGTAACTTCTTCGTCTGTTACACATGACACAAGTTATTTCCTGTGTCTGCTCTAGAGCTAAATGTGCACTGCTCCTAAAATACTTCGGATGGCTTTAATGCAGAGGTCAAATTTCATGTATGTACCTGTATGTGTGTGACGATCGCAATAAAGCCGGGTAGGTAGCAGCGTGTGTGTACATATTCAGTGTACCTTCAGTAGCTTGTTAGTAGTGCTAGTTAATGATGTGCTAACGTACTCTGCTAATGTTATCTCTAATGTTTTTACGTAGAAACGTTACATTTTAAAAACTTTTATTTCCATCCAACCTGTCCAGCTAATAAGTATTACTATCACACAGTTAACAGTTAACCATAACTAACTCCAAATCCACAAAGCCAGCCCGAAAATGAGAGAAATCTGAAGCGAGACCGTTACAATGTATTTATTAAGATTTCTCAATGAAAGAAAAAGACACTGGTGTCCATTTATATCCAAAGAATAAGTTACTTCATTGTATGACAGAGTGAGAACGGTTGTAGGCACATAGATGATACAGTGCTTCTTGGTTTCAGTCAGATGTCCTATAAGGCCATAATATGAAGAGGCCATTTTAGGAACAGTAAAGGAAACTCCATCCTTACCACAGTGACTAATGACTACTAAAAAAAAGAGACTGTCATTTCAAATATCATCACATCCCTTGAGCGGGCAGTGGACACGTGGGTTTGTTTACAAGTCATTTTGTGTTGATTCTCAGGGGAACGAGGGAGGAGAGACGGTGTGAGAGAAGGCTCAAGTGAGAGAGCCGCAATTTGCAATTGGGAAAATCCCTTGAGATTTATGTCAATGTTTACCATTCCTCCTCCAGCCCCCGCTTAAAGGAGGAGCACTTGGACAATAAATCATCCCGTATAAATGGATGGGACGCCCAGAACCTTTTGAACTGGGCCTAATTTGCTTGGTAGCTTTCAAAAGGAGAACCCTCCCTGAGTTAGTATAAGCCAGGGGCCTTTGTGAAGGGCATTGGGATAGCACAGATGTTAAAAAGGCTGACTGGGATTGAGTGTTACTCTCTGTCCCTGCTCTCTCTCCTTCCTACAAGAAAAATACAGAACAACCTGCCAGATACGGAAGTCCAGAGATGCAAATATAAAAAAATAAATCTGTTTAGGAATAAAAACAAAATGTAATTTGTATGTGCATGATGCATTAAAAGGTTATCGATATCGATATGTCTGAAGAATTAAGAGTTTCCTCGAGGAAACTGGTCAGCGGAGGTGGCCCCCGCTACAATGCGCTGTGGGAAACTGTGGCATTGCAATCATTAACTCTTTGGAAATACGATACATAACTTGCGTATAACAGATAGACGACGCAACCCTGGTGGGAAAGCACAGCAGTGGTTAGTTACCTCTGAATGGAGCATTTAAGCCATTTAGATTTATATCCTACCGAGTGGTAGTAATTGTTGCCAGAGAGGATTGTTTTACTGTTGTAAAAAACGATGGTGGAAAAGGAGAATTCCATTTCATTTTCTTTGGAAATAAGCTAAAATCAGGACGTAAGTCAAAGTAAAATTTAGTTTGCACATTTTCTGTCTCTTTATGCACAATACTATGAATACATTTTATTCATTTATATTTAATACTATTTAATACAAATAATATTAATAATATAACAATTTAATATTAATATTTTGTCAGTAATTGTGCATCAAATGTGAAAATAAAAAATGTGTTTGTTAAATTAAAATATTTACAGACATTATGTGTACACAAATGGAAAATACATTTGATTATTTCATTCATCCCCTATCTTGTTAAAGGGGTCCTCCAAATGATTGAATGATTACATTTTAACCCTGGCAGCCTGGACTTCAATACTTCCTTGCATACTTTTAATGTTTTAATAGTTAAGGTAGACAAACTCACATAACTGCAAGGGGAAAGGCTAACAGTGCAACTGAGCCACTTTAAAGGTCCTAAAGGACATTCAAATAAAACTTTTCTCCTCATGAGTGTCTCCTGAAGAAAGAAAAAACTCAATTGTAAGCATAAACCCTTTTTTATCCTTTTATAAGTCTCTAGACCATTCCTCAACCTGCCCATTGCAGGGGCCCAGGGGAGGGGTCCGGGGTCAGAGAGAGATCAGAGAGGTCATTCTACGGTCAGCATTAGTTCAAGAAGCTGTTCCATTGAAACTCCCCTTCCTCCTCCTCTCTCTCCTCCTCCTCCTCCTCCTCCTCCTCCTCCTCCTCCTCCCTGACACATGAATCACTTCTGTCCTCCCCCTGTCCTCCTCACCCAGGCCGTCCCAGGCTGCACATGCTGTTTTTCTCTGTTTGCTGTCATCAGTCACACACACACACACACACACACACACACACACACACACACACACACACACACACACACACACACACACACTGGACTGTTGGCCCTGCTGTTCAGTAATGTCACAACTGTCTGGGAGCTCAGAGAGGGAGAGAGCTTTCAACACATAAACATACAGGTAGTGAGAGAGACAGAATTAACCCGCTGTTTGTCTTGTCATTTGTCTACTGGGTGGCAGCTCAGGACACACACACACACACACACACACACACACACACACACACACACAGAGCAAGCTAGCATGTAGACAAAACAGCGATCTCTTATTCTGTGGAAGGCCAAAGCTCTCTCCAAACAAAGCACTCATCTGCTGTCATCACTCCTATTCTCACACCTCAATGCTCTGAACCCACACACACTCTCTCTCACAGGCGCACACACACGCGCACGCACAAACAAACACTCTCTCTCACACACAGACAAATATAAAGGTACAGCGTCCCAATAACAACAGGCTTGAGGAAGCAGCCATATTTGGACTAAAGAGCTCCAGTGAGCTGGTCTTTGTGTATTGTGAATTCATCGGCCCTCCTAATGTTGCACAGTCCATGTTGCACTGAGATCAAGACTCTAACAGTCCTCATTCAGCCACCTCAGGCCCCCAAATACTAAAATGTAGATGCGGTGACAGGTACTTTACAGATACTTACATACATACTGTTTAAATGAATAAAAGTTGCTCCAAGTGTTACAGACCTGAGCAACAGACCAGTGTACCAGTCATTTTTCCAGTAAACACACCACTACGCATTACAACCCCAGTTAGGATTAAATATAGTATGGAACTGTGGCACAGCTGTAGTTTGTTGACAGGAAGCCAAAAACCACACCGTGGGATAGTGCTGCTGAACAATAATTGACTATTATTGTTCTTTCTCCACATGTTTTCTGCATATCTGGAACAAATTCTTAATTTACCACAACACGTAGTCCTAAATACATGCAGTTTAAAGATGTAGAGTGTGAGAAAGAGAAAGTTTACACTTGGAAAGAAAAAGTGATTTGTTTGAATCAAGATTATGGTTTCTACATGTACTTTTGGGGCTTTTGTGGAAGCTGAGACAACACTGACATACTTTCCGTGGTTGATATGATGAACTTGTTAGCAAACAGTTTATTGACACATCGAGCAGATAGGGAGATTGTGTTTGTGTCCACCTGATGAATGCAAGAACCGATATTCACTCTCTTTTAGCTCTGTTTTGCTCTCCAACTCCTGAGGGAAATATCTGTGTCTTTAGCTGCTAGATGTTCCGCTATGTTTAGCAGCTGGTTGCTAACTTTGTCTGTCTGTTGTTTTTTGTTTAGCAGGTTAGTGTACTGTTAGTTCATCAGAGCTTTTTCACTGAAAACAGCTGCCTGCTGCTGTCAAAACCTGCCGTGAACTGTAAACAACAAGCTGAAAGACACTAAACTGTGCTGTAGAGAAACCAAAGAGTTGGGTGATAACTTTCTGTGGGTTCATCACTATGAGTCACATTACACATCTGATCAGTTAAAGTTACTACATGGAACTTTTAACTGGTTATGAAACAGTCTCAATTTAATACTGATGCCTGTACATGACCCTCATGAGTAAACAAGACTATCAGCGAGAAGACTGGCTATGTCTATACATTTATTCCACTGTGTAAGTTTCCGCGTGAAATCGGATGAAATCATGCAGATTCATCAAAAACTCTTTCAGTTCAGATTCCAGTGGGTCACTGCCGCCTTGCAGTCTAAACCTCGCTGCGGGAGACCCAGGACGTATTACTGGGCCTGGGTCTCCTGGAGAGAAGGGAGGACTGAGCGAGGAACACTGTCAGACCCTGCTGCAGTAAAATGAGAGGTTTTCTAAAGTGAGTCTGGTGCTCGGAAACACTACCACTTCCGTCCACGGGGACTGCCAACATCTACACAAAATGAAAGTCCCTCGTAGTAGCTTCAATATAAAAGAGAGTTTCACGTTATTTCAGTGTCATTTTATTGTTAAAACAAACAGAAAATGAAATGCATTTTGTAATGTTCTTTATATTATGATCCAAGCGTTACTCAGTAGACCCAATAATGAAACGTTTTGGGACAATGAATGGCCACTGAGGAAAAATGTGTTGTAGGTAGCTTTTACATTCATCTGGACTCATCTGAGTATCTGCTGTAGCTGTTTATGCAGAGTAAGCTGACACTGTCAACAAGTTCAGTTGGGAAGTATCAATATATTTTGACTTCCTTGTTTGGTGGTGCAGACATGTTGGCTCCGGCTGACTCCAAAACAGGGAACATAAAGAAGAGTCTAATATCCGCTTCAATGGTTCCTTGTAATCAGTGCAACAATGCTTATCAATACTTCCCACTAATGCCTGAAACGTTACCCTATGAATTACAGCCTCATCAGTCATAATCCAGAGAAACTATGCAAATTTGCTTCAGTGTTTAAGTGTCATCAGGGCAGATAGTTGCAAACACAGAGACCTGATCCCAGTTCAGCTGTATCATCCCTTTCTTCAGACAAGCATTAAGGTGACAAATAATGATGAGACACTAAATGTAACACATATTCTCATGCTCCTATAGTGTTACTGTTTAATAGAGAGGTACTAGTTGAACTGTCTGATGGGCTCTGATGGATTATCTGTCAGGGACGGTATTCTGTGTCCGAGAGCGATGCCAGGAGACAAGGCCGCGACATGGACATGATGAATCCCACATTCATTTAATTGCTGTTTTACAGTTCACTGTCAGCAATCAGCTAAATAAACTGTCACACGCATCACGTAACGACTTGACTCCCAATTATTTCACTGAAGCATAATAACAGCGTTTTCAGAGTTCCATGCATGTTTTGTGATCTAAAGGGTTGCTTTGTAGAAGCAGTTACAACAGCATGTCTTACGCAATGTTATTAAAAAGCTTTATTAGCGTGCAGGTGTTATGGAAGCAGGAGACGGCGTGGATCTAAACTGTGTTCCAACAGTACTCATCCGTGTAGTACTGTTGGATTAACTTTCTGCACGGTAAAAAAAAACTAAATTAAATTTAGTTTTCTTCACTGCAGTCCGCATTGTGAACCAATATTTTTATTGTTGACAAAAACCAGCACAAACGTGACAACTTGTTTATCTTTTTCTTGCAATGTAACAAGGCTATTAAAGATTATAAACAACACTGATCTGAAGTGGATTTGTACCACTAATATGTGAAATTACATTTACCACAGTGGAGATCTTTGAGGACAACTTTGCTGTGGTCATGTGGTTTGAAGGGTCCAGCAGGGTCAATAATAACTCAGTGGGCTGATTTCGTTTTAAAAAAACAAATGCATTGTTGTTGAAAGGATTATTTCAAATCTATCTTAATTCAACACTCACATGCCAAATCAAATGGGTTTACAAATAGTATTTTTTGTACAAAATTCCAATTTAATGTTTCCCTGTTTCTGGTAGCCGAGTGTTCGAGACAAATCCCACCAGCCATAAACCTCCACCGACTGCCAGGACAAAGGTACTCATTGAATTGTGTAACTCAAACAGCCAATGACTCAAATTGGCTCCGGCTAAACTGTAGAATACATTTTTGTACAAACTGTGACTGTGGATTTTTTTTTTTTTTACAGTGTAGTCACTCTGAAAAGGTCGGCCTATATTATCTTCACAGCCGGTCTGGAGAGGAGAAATGATTACAGTGAACAGTGATCAGTGTGGCGCGTGAGAACTACTAACATGTACTTTACAGCAGCCCACTGCTCCTGAAGATCATACAATACATGTGTGTTATTTTGACCTGCTCTCAGTAGTTCAGCTGTTTGGTCGTATTGTGTGTATTGTTGCCCTCCTGCTACTTAGTTGGTTGTTTTTCATAACCATATACATTTAGACTGTATGGACGCAGTAGAAGGAGCTATTTGTTTGGAGCATGTGGCTACATTTGACATAGCACCTCTAAGTAGAGTCATGACCCAAAGCTGAACCCGTGATATTTTTACCATGTACTTGTTCCCACTTTGAATAATCATCACTGTTCAACAGAAGCACTCAAAAAGTACAAGCTGTGTGTGAATGTTACGTCCTACCTCGCTCCACATTGATGGGAGGTGTTTGAGAAGAGGAAATGAGAAGAGCAGGAGCAGGAGGAGGAGGAGGAGGAGGTAGAGGAGGGGAGACGGGGCGGTTTGTCATAGGAGTCATCAGTAACTGTCGCGACTGTGCTGCAGGCTTAATTAACTAGCTTGCTCGTTAGCATTGCTGCCCCCTTTTCTCTCCCTCCCTCTCTCTCTACCCGCTTGCTGCTCTGAATAGGAACGCCTGATTATTCTGCGCTCCAGTCGCTGCCAATTACAGGCTCCAAATGGAACAACATTAATCAAATCTTTAGTATGGTGGCAAACTCAGAGGTATCAGATTGCAGAGGGACGCAAAACTAATATGTCACTGTCACTGGCGGTTGCACAGGCATTTAGCAGCTAGCATTAGGGAGACGGGTGAGACGGGCTATCGCCTGGGTGTAATATGGAGCCTGATCTGGAAACCATTAGCATGACATGGCAGCAGAAACCTAGCCTGTCCTCACTCCACACTCATTTTTTATTCCCCCACCCTTGTCTAACTCCTCCCTCTTCCTCTGTCCATTCTCCTTAGCAGTCAGACAAGTGAGGAGCAGAGTAGGATAAATTGGAGGAATGAAGGGTGCAAACGGGATGAATAGAGAAAAGGAGAGTTGAAGTGGTAATGAGAGGGGAACAGTAGGAAATAGTAAGGACAACCAAGGGGAACGCCGAGGTAGTTTTCACGATCTTTAGACAGGAAAAGGAAGATAAAGAAACAGAAGAGACATTTTCTGCCAGACTGGCTGATGTGAGTTGCTGGACGAGAACACCCAGAACTAAATGCTGCCATTCAGACTCTGGCCTCCCAGAGAGTGGCACTGGATCTGGAGCAGGAGCAAGACCCCCACAAACACACACACGGGGCCGTGACCCAGCAAACTCTGTCTTGCCGCCCCACGGGCTTCCCAGGGTTTGGCCTAAACTATCAAGCCACAGTCTGAGCCAGCCAGAGGACACCGCTGCATAATGGCCTCATTAGGACAAATGATTAAAGCCCAACTGAAATGTGCTAAATGCCTGTGTCACTGAAGTGGCCTTTAAACGGGCATAAATAAACAAGAGTTATGCGGAAGGTTTGGGTGTGCACCCTGGCAGCATAATAAATTACAGGGTAATGATATTAAAAGCACAGAGTCGTTAAGATGCCAAGCGGAGACGCCATAAATCCAGGCGCGGGCTCCCACTGGCTGTCCCCACGCCGAGTAATTAAAGCAGATTTATGAGGCGCATTACATCAGTGCTAGATAGTTCATATATCGGCCTCCCTTATTGGACAGCCTGACAGGCGCCAAAAAATATTGTTTCGAGTTCCCTGGCCCCTCGCAGCCGAGAGGCCTCTCCCTGCACTCCATCTTTTGTTGTGTCAGTCTTGCGTGGTCGTGATGGATGGACCTCCACTCCTCCGTCACTCCCTTCGCTTGTTCAGCTCCCCCCATCCGTCGGCAATGGGAGACTTGTGACAGTACCAAATAGCTTTATCTTCACACGGCAGCTCTTTTACACCCTCCCTCCTTTTCTCCTTCTCACCAGGAGAAAACAAAGAGCAAAGACAGGTGAAAGGCCCGAGAGGGAGCGCAGGAGAAAAACCTAAAGGACATAATAGAGCTGAGGAATTACAGCCAAAAGAGGTAAAGAGTAACATTTGTGGTGGATGGGTCAAACAAACACAGGACTTTCACCCAGGAGACCGCTGTCTGTGTCCCATGTGAAACAAAAGTAAACGCTGACCGTATGCTTTTTACTTAACATTGTTTTAAATAACATTGTATAAATAACATGGTCATGCTGGTTTTAAAGACCGCATGTGACACACATGCATGTACAGTTTTTCTAACTTTGTGACTTTTCAGACCCTTTTAGCGACTTACTGCTCAGAGTAAACTGTGTGAGGCAGGAGTGAGTTACTGTGGTTACGGGCATCAGTGTGACACGACTTACAATACTTTTACATCACAATTCATGATTAATCTGTAAAGTGCCAGGGTGCATAAAAACACATAAATAGAGCTTGTTTATGAAATAAAATCCGGAGGTCCCGGCTAAGACCCAAAGTTCATGTCATTGTTACCTCTATCGCGCTGGTTGGTTCGAAATCACGTCTGTGTTCTATTTGCTAAGCAGGATTTCCACTGACCTAATAAATATAATAACTGTCAATATATTCACCTTTGTTGTTTGCAATAGATCCTTTGACTTTGCGTGACACACATATGATACGTATAGATAGGGAGGATGTACTTATGATTGTATAATCAACCAGATAAATACACACATTACAGTCATGTTTACATTGGGCTCGCTTATGGAAATCAAATGCCCCCACCACGGATTTGTATGTCTGCCACCGGGTCTGTGGGTACCTCTTTGTACCAATGGACATTATGTGTATCTGACCCTCCAGCTATCCTCGTAGAAAAATACCCATACATATACATTTACATAGTTGTACATGCTGTAATGGTTCAATGGTTACACTTTTCTGATACCTCAATAAAATCACTGTTCTCCTCAACTGCTGATGAACCTTAAATGTCCCCACAGGAAACACACTCCGAGAGCCAGACAGCTTAATTGGTTTGGCTGCATGTAATTTTAATAGCTCCTGTAATTAGGTTGCTTATTATAAAGAATCAAGTCATAAATCATTTGAAACAGAGTTACATATACATTTCCTGTCATTACAAAATGTTGTTCTGCTGCTGTTCTAGTGTGCCACTAGAAGTCACATGCAGGTAACCTGAGCATCGTGCCCTTAAAGGGCGGTCTGAAAAGAAAAGAGAGAAAACAGGGAGGTAAAAAAAAAAAAGTCAGGTGCTGATGTTAACTACCTATGACATTTTTATTATCATTATTAATCAGTGCTTTTCAAGCAACAGATTTAAATCAATATGAAGGAGTGAAACAAATTCCAGCGACCATTCGGATCAATCTGGGGGAGTTTTAAATTTACATTTATGTCAGTAAATTTAACCCATTACCATGGACCCGACAGGCTGGAAGATGTGGTGTGATTTCTAATTACAAGGACATGAACCGACTAACCATTTGTCTTCTCTCATCTGCAGTCCGAGCATATTCGCAATTCATTAACGTTTTCCCCCTTTAACGTTACATACTCGCTCCTAAACATAATGCAACACATATCAGACATGCTACACATCTGTGCACAGACTAAATATTACCGTTACAAGACCCCAAAACAGGTAAACCACAAGGAAAAACCCACACGACAGTTACATGTGCTCATATGAACACTATACATACACACTCCTGCTGTGTGTGCCCTTTATCAACCCCCCCACCCCCGCGACCCAACATCTCAACACAACCACCAGTTTGGAAGCCCTGTGCAACCCTCATCTCTGTCGCCCTAAATTAACTGCTGTGACAACTGTAGCAATACACGCTCCATAGGCGTAGAAGCTAAAAGTGTGAGTGAGTGAGTATCTGTGTGTGTGTTTAAAGGGGGGGGGGGGCATCTAGCCAGCAGCGCAGATTGCCTGCTTTGTCCTTTAGAATAAAAGGCCAGGGCCATCATTTTCAAAACATAGCATGGCCCTCATTCATTTTAATATCTGATGATGAGCTCATTGATCAAAGCAGCGGGGCCCTCAGAACACGTGTGCATTTGGAACAAGTGTGCAGTCGCTGCTAGCTGGTCCCTTATCACCTCAGTGGGGTAGAGGAACATGGAGTGGAAGATATGAAAGTATGTACTGCAGACAGAGAGGGGAGGCATCCGTCGTTTGGCTTCAAATAACCTACAAGCTTGAGCTATCGGTGAAGTTGTGGATATGTTGTTAATATAAATTTGTAACATGGCTTGTTAAAAAAACATTTCTTCTGTCTTTTTTATTGTCTTTTATTGTCTACTATGTTCCAAAAATTTAAATTTTTCCCCTTTTGGCATCAAAACTAACTTACTTCAGGTACAATACATTTGACCTTGGATTGAATTATTAAATATTTGACTATGACTTAGTCAGTGGGCAGGAAGAGTAATGTTTTTCACAGCACCTGTAAAACCCAGTTTCAAGTTATCAGAGGTTGTTGTAAAGACTCAGGGCCAACAGTTGTTACATGCACATAAACAGCCTCTACATTCTGCAGGTCTTTCAATGTGAGATGGAGCTACGATTACTGTATGTAAAAAGAGCAGTTGTGTTTCTCTACCGTCCGAGGTTTATTTGCTTACTGTGTAGTCTTTTTTTAATATGTTATCTGAGGTGCACGGTACAATTGCATTGGAGAGAGGGACACGGCAGACGTGTGTTTGAAAAACAGCGTGTCTCTGTATGTGTCTCTGAACAGGCGGAGAATGAGAATGAGAGCAAACAGCAGTGTGCAGCCAAGAGCAGCGCAGCCACTCCATCACTGTGATAGGCTTTGTCATCCTCTCTCTCCCCCCTTCCCCTCTCTCCTGCTCATGCACTCGCCGTCTCCCTCTCTTCCACTCCCAGTGGTAAGGGCGGGGTGTAAAGTTCACTCCTGCCTAATCTATCACCCACCCTCCCTCCACAGCCCCGTACAGTCATTAGCTACACACACTGACACAGCGCCCCGGCCCACACCCGACCCTCATTTATTGTCTTTTTACAGCAAGGAAGCAGCATCAATTAATTAAAGGCTAAATTGCTCTGTGTCCCCAGGATATGCAGAGGGGCAAGGGTGATTTAGGTTGGTTGGGTAGAGTTAGTAGACATGGGTGTGTGGTTGTGTGAGAAAGAATTACATAATTCTGTTGTCTGCAGGTTTGGAGTAGGGAACCCTTTACATGAACCCACTTTTTGCAGTGGAAGGAATTACTCTATTGTTGGATTGCCAGACTACTTTCAAGGTGGTCATGCTCCCAATTTTTAAAGACCAACTTATGCAGCGGAAAATCTTGTTTTTGCTGACCTTTAGTGGTTTAACTTCTCATCTTGCTGCAGTGATGTAGAAGTGTACTCTAGGGTGTGTCAGTGCGCTGTGACATCACTGTTGGGGGTGCTTACTGGTGCAATATTTCGTTTATCTTATTCCCATAAAGTTTCTCTTTTGGAACAACGAGGCTTTTACAGTGATAAGATATAAAGTCAGGAGTATTCAAATTGTGAATCAAGAATCTAAACATGACAAATCAAAGGTGAGAACAGAACTGAAGACAACAGAAAAGATAAAATAAGCCAGACTGTTTTTGACCTAAATATGAACTAGGTAGTCATGGGTTTATTTGTTATGATAGCATTGCAGGCCAGGTGACCAAACGCCCTCAGTGTGTCCTAACAGGTGCTCCAGGCTCAGTGCCCTTGTAAGGGCACACCCTGAAGTACACTGCTCGGCTGTTTACTCTCTCAGTCAACCAGCTGCACTGCACGTTTATAATACTCTCATAAGTGCGCTACAGATGGATATGGGTCCCCTCGCCGCCGCTTGCCGGCTTATGATTAATGAGCAGCACTTGGAGCCGCATGTGTTGCCACCGCCTCGCAGCTCCGACATGTCTTTCCGGACCCGACATTTTGTATCCTCTGTAAAAAATGAGCTCCTTGGTGTCGTTCATTACACTGTTCCACTGCCAGAACTCTCCCATGCATATTCTTGCACACTGAGCCTCGTGCCATGCTTGTACTGCGTGTGGGTGTCCGTGTCACTTTGCATCTAACTCACTTATCGAGCCAGCTATCCAGTGAAAGGCAATACCGAGGGAACGACTTGACTGCAATTTGGGACCGTTACAAAGGGAGACAAATCAATAGAGGAAGCCTGACAGCCAAAGAAGGAAGGATTTCAGCGCTCCCATAGAGGACACGCGGCATAAGAAGCCCTGGCACAGCAGGAAAGTAGACACTTTTCTGCTGTGCAGGCACACTGATATGACAATGGCCTAGTAATCATTGTTCCCCCTCTGAAGTTATAGCTGTAATTTGGTCTGTCGGAGAATGGAATCCATTAGTCTGACTTTGCTGGCCACAGTGAGTCGACTGAATCGACGCACTCGTGCAGGAGTACCCACACACACACAAAAAGAAGCACCGCAATCCACACAGATACACAACCATCTCACATGCCTTCATATATACACACACTGTCCCACACAGACGCTCCCTGCTACTCAGCAGTCTCTCAAGGGCACGTTCCAATAAAGCGGCATTGGAAAACAGCCATCTGATGGATTGGACCTGGAGACGGCAGCACAGGCAAATCCCCTAATGTGACATAAATAAGGCTGCTGTGCGCCGATCGCTCTCTGCAGACAATGTAAATTATATTGTCAGGCACAGTCACTTCCCGCTCGCTGTGCAGCTAACAAGAGTCACCTGCCAAGGCACGACAAGGAGAGGAGGAGCTACCAGTGGGAAGGGTTAGGGAAATTAATTAAAGTGGCAACACACGGCCAGATGCACGCACACATACAAACAGATGCAGACGCAGAGCCACACATACAGGTAGTGTATAAGCCTTTGATTTATTTCCCTTGCTCCCGTGCGCTGCCCTCCCTCTTCTGTGGATCTCAGTGAAGGTCGATGCGACAGCTCTGCTGAGGAACAGAGGTGATGCTGCTCAGCCATTTTGGAGCTTAGCTCCCTTCATGTCTGCCTGAGGCCTGCAGATTCTCAGGGGGCTGGCAAACTCAACACAGAGGTCTGTGAATAATATCAAGTGTGATACAGTGACTTCCATCACTTCAGAACTTCCCACAGCTGCCTTGGAATGATTCAAAGCCAAGCCAAGGACAAGAAATGCATGGACTGCTCCTTGTCTTCCTCTTCTTTTCACAGTCTTTTACCAAAATTGTCCTTCCTGTCTCTCGCTCTCCGTGCAGCTGCTTTTTTAAATCAGGTTGGTTCCAAGACTTTGTCAGACCACAGCTGTTTTATCCTCGCCAAACTTGTGTCCTCACAACGAGGCTTTGTTGCAATGGAAGAAATCAATAGACCTGTCAAATAATTCTGCTTGGTTATTCCACTACTCCTTGTAAAATGTAGTGAAGATGCAGAAATATGCTGACGAGAAGCCGCTATGGCTTTCTAGAAATAGCATGTCTTTGATGGCAGAGCAATAAACAGACTTTACAGGGTTCATGGACAAACAGTTAAACAGAACATGTAGCACATCTAAATATTTCTCAATAGCTGAGCCTAAACCTACAGTAGACTGTGTAGCCCTCGCAATTATGGCGCCATAAGTGAACACATTCATAAGATGAAAAATGTTTCAAACAAACTGCATCTTTCACACACCCGTATTCCCACAAACACTGAAGCCCACAAGTGCTCTTTTCCTTGCAAGCTACCATGCATAGAAACAGCTTTGCCCTCTCTCTGTCAAACATTTCCTCCCTTAGCCGGCTAAAAAAGTGTTTCCCAACGCTGACAGGCAGAATGGATGGCCTCCATTACGCCCGGCTACAAACACATTCCGCCAGGATGAAGGGGCCGTAAATTATCCTGCGAGCGAACAGCCCAGGCCACAGCCGAGCCAACAACCCCCCCTGCTCCTAATGGGGTCGGCCCATCCACAGCCTGCACCGCACTGAATCACACAACCCGTACCCAAACATACACTGTCACCTGTGTGTATATATACAGTATGTGTGTGTATATCGTTGAAATGGAAGAGGGGGGGGCTCTTTGAATCAAACACCTGGGAAGAGGTCCTCGAACCCACCATCTGAATAAGTGAGATTTAACAAAGACATGCACTGCGATAAATAGCAGCTTGGTTACTCTTGGGATTTCTCGTGACTGTGGGCACAACAGACTTATGTTACATTACAGCACAATAACAGGTCTAATGCTGAGAAGCTAGAGGGCGTAACTGTAGAAACATCAGCAGTATGTCGGGTCGAATTCAGTTCACATGACACAAGTGTTGTTGGCAGCTGGATAGCCATCAAATAGGCTGAGACATTCCCCCTTGACGTGGTTAAATGCTAAGTGTGTGTCCATAAATCATTACATGCAAATAGCAAAGTGTCAGGCAACGTTGTGTTCCCACTAGGTACAGCTTGTTCATCTTGTGACAGTACCCTCTCAGCCTCGCCCTGCAGCACTGATAGGAATCTAGGTCCCTTTCACCAGTTGACAACAAAACCCCCAGAGGAGAAATCTTCACACTGTAACTACCTCTCTCTCTTCTTTCTCGTGACATTTCATCCACACGTTTGTCTTGGCCGTTTCTTTTCACACAGCTGGGAAATTCCTGAGAGGCCTGATGTTAAATAAACGGGTACCCAAGCGTGAGACGTTTTATTTGCTGCTTAGTGTGTTTGAAGTCTTTGTTTCTGAGTTTGTGTATTTGTGAATGACCTTTTTGTTTTTTATAAAACAAATGTATCATTCCTTGAATACTACAGTATTTATATTAAGGTATATTTTTCACATTGATATACCGTGGTATGGCCCTTTGAAGAAATCATCATGTTAAAGTTTTTATCATTCACTTTCTTTGTCATTGTGTTAACTGCTTTTATTGAACATGTCTGACATATTATACCACACAAAGGTTTTACTTTACTCACATAAAAAAAGACAAATTTTCCCCGTAATTCAGGATAATCCATAGAACATGCTGTTAACAGCGATCAGTGGATCAACTAATTCAAAGAAATAGTTCTGATGAAAACAGTGGAAAACTTGTGGATTATTCAAAGACTTTTTCTTTTCTTGAGTTTCTCCTGGTTGTCTTTATTTGGTTCCTTAACAAACTCCGCCAAAAGAAGTTAGCTTATCTTGTTAGCATCAGCATTCTTTCCTCAAATCATTAAGCTCCTCTATTAGCAAACTATAGCTGCTAAAATGTAAGCTAGCTGCAGCACCTACATGCTTGCAAATGCAGTAAAGACAAGCCACCAGGTAATAACTCGGTCTAGGCTACAAAGGTTTAGGTCAATATGTATCAATGAGTCAAAAATATTTACATTTGATTGAAAGATTTGCCCTTAAATCGTGAGGCCACCGTTCTCCTAACTTTTTCTTTTTCTATAAAATGATGGAGTACAACGCACCGAACACCAAAACAGCTGTTTCTATTGTATCATTTTTTGTATTTTGCATTGCTGTTAGCACCAACAACAAAACTCCAATCACTTCAGTTGTAACATGGTACAGACAGAAATTTCTCAACCTGGGCGAATAAAGTGACAAAAAAAACGTCTGAATGGCTAGACGTTCACTAGGCAGTTAGAAAATACATTTTTCATAATTTGGGTGAACTGACCCTTTAAAAGGTGAAAACGGCTGAATCAGTGCTACAGCCCACTGAACTCGTACCTGAACCACGTAACCTAACAAAATGACCCCCTCCTCCCTGCTTAGGCTCTCACCACGAGGCAGCCAGCTGCAGGGCTCCGCCTGAGGTGGAATGGGCCTTGGTGACAGGTCACATTATACCTGGGTGCTGACAGGGGGAAAAGGGGTCAGCCATGCTGTCAGGGCAGAGAGGGAACAGAGCAGGTGACGGGAGTGGGAGGAGGTAGAGTGAGGAGGAATGGAGCTCCTTTCATCGGGCCCTTTCTTGAGCGACAGGCGGCACAGCTGTGACACCGATGGTGCGGTACCAGCACACGTGAGTCCACACAGACAGGGGTGGAAGGCGAACCACAGAATGTGATGGAAGGGACACCCAGCACACAAAATTCAGTTTACCCCTGATTTTAAAGTGTAGAATAGGTTTTACCACCTTGTGAAAAATCTTGATGACACGAAATACACGGTGCCGAATGTTGTCAGTCTAAGTGCATAGCTTTTATAGGCTAATATTATCTGAAAAAGTTTTTGCGTTCAAGAAGTCCTGACTTGTTCCAGACTAAAACACTTTGTTCATTTGTCTATTTTTAGTAAATACCAGTTAATTAACATTATCCACATCTGAACCTAGATATTGCTGGTTGGTGTATTGTCTTCCCCTATACTGGGCTCAGTTCAGCCTCCAGGGCTTAAAATGAGCAGCTGGTGTTTGGTTGTAAAAGCAGCTGTGTTCAACTTCAACTGTCTTTAGATGCATTAACTGATACAAATATCTTCCCATTGTCAGTAAAAAGGTAGATTTGATACCCTCCCCTCTGTGCACCGTCTCGTAAATTTCAACCCCACTCCTCCCCTTTCCTCTTCATGTCTTCAACAGTTTGCACGAAGATACAAGTCTGAGTAGAGCACACGTACTGCACATGTGCATATCAGTAAAGGAAATAAAGCGACTCCCTCTGTCATTCACTGCATCCTGGATCTTTCTTAATGTTCTTCTTAAATCAATCCTACATCCTGGAAATGAACAAAGTCTCAATGACTAGAGGAAGTTTGAAAAAGCCCGGTCACCCACTCAACAAACCTTCTTGACCACATTTATTTACTTTATTTACTGTGTTATGATAGCAATCAAAAAGATTTAAGAGTTCCTGTCTCTTAAGGCTTTGAAGAGTCCGAAGCAGGAAACTCTGTGATGGATCACTACCAGTCAATACTTCCAGCAATGTGCTTCTGGTGGTCATCCTTACATCCGTTTCCTATTGGACAGCCACCGTCGGGAAAACGTTGAGTCCTTAAGTTCGGGAACAGGGTCAGGTCACTGAGTACAGGCAATTTGTTTCAGTTCACTGGTCACATGTAGCCCACATACAGAAAGTCCTTGCATGTTAAATTACTGGATGAGAAAAAATGCTGCGTTAACAACAGAAAACACTCATGAGCACACACCCACTGGGCCAAAGAACGATAGCTAATTCAATTACAAGTGATATGTTTCTGACCTTACCAGACTGTACTACCTGTATTATAATTTGCTTTTAACCACTTAGTCACTTTGTGAAAATATCATTGCGTAAATATTTTGTGAAAGCACCAATGATCAACCCTACAATATTGTCGCAATATTGTTTGAGGTATTTGTTCAAAAACATTCTGATATTAAATATTCTCCATATTGCCCATATTGTAGTTCTCCTGAGAGATCCGCAGTGGGTGATTCTTCTCATGTAGTCCTTAGTAGGCTTTAAGATTCACAACATCTTCTCGCTTCTTTACTTGTACTGTTATTTCTCACATGCATGCATCTGTGTGTGTGTGAGTATGGTTGTCTGGCTCGGTGTTTGGACTCTGTGTCCTCTGCTTCCTCTCCCCTGGCAGTGGCGTAGAAACTGGCCACCACAAGTCATCGCTTTCCTGTCAGCACCGCTGCCCCGTTTACCCTGCACCCATTCATTAGCCTTTTAATGAAGTAGCAGGTTTATTAGGCTGCGGTAAAACAATCCACCCTCCCACCGTCCGAAGCCAGCATGGGGAGACAGCCAGCTATGAAGTGTCTATTGTATTCCTGTGTGTCCACGTCACTGTGTTGGTGTGTGTGTGTGTGTCCTGTAGCAGGGTGTCAAGCAGAGAGGTGTTGATGCTGATTCTCCCTGACTGTCCGGTCTCCACTAGAGACGCTCTGCTGTCTCTGTACAGACCTCTCTCCCTGTCAATAAGACCTGAGCCACACCCGCCGGATAGATGATCACAATACAACCATGATTCTGACAGCAGAAATCACAAGTGAGGCGCATATCTCTTCTGTCTTTTCACTCCTTGAATCAAGTTACAGAGAGGCTGACCTCCAACCATGGTTTAATCTTTGGTGACTGGAGTGTTAATAATTTCTTTCTTTCCTTTTTTTCACTCCTCTCTATCTCTCTCTCACACACACACACACACATACACACACACACACACGCACACACACACACACACACACACACACACACACACACACACACGCATACACACTTTGTCCTGCAGGTAATTAGAAGCTGGAGGCCTTCCATCAAACACAAACTCACCCTCTTGACTCCACAAATATTGATAAAGTGTCTGTCCACAGTGATTCAAGAGCAGCCACGCAGAACAAAGTGTCTCATCAAGGTGTTGTTCGCCATATTTGATTTCAAATACACACACACACACACACACGCACACACACGGTATATCTATGTATATGAATATTTTCATACACAAACATTCATGTGTGTCACAAAAAACACACACACAAAGTGAGCTCAAAGGCAGCAAACTATTAGGGTGATGTCAAGCGTAAGGCATGAGTGTCAATCAGTGCAGATCATCCTATCTTCTTTTTCTGTCTGTCTGTCGATTCACCTGTGTGTGTGTGTGTGTGTGTGTGTGCGCGTGTGTGTGTGTGTGTGTGTGTGTGTGTGTGTGTGTGTCTGGCTGGCTAGCTGTTTGCCGCTCAGCCTGGAGTCTATCCAGGCCATCACTCACACTTTACCCAAGGAGAGGGCGTCGGACAGGTTTTATTAAAACTCTGTCAGAGGGTGTGTGTGTGTGTGTGTGTGTGTGTATGTATGTGTGTGTGTGTGAGAGTGAGTGAGTGTATGTGCATGCATCGGCCTCAGGCTCAGAAGAGATATCATCTCTCCCTTGACATGTTCTTTCATCTTGCCTTTTTTCTCCTTGACAGACACCATTTTGGTTTGCCAGTCATTTTTTACTCAGGCCCTTCCGCAAGGCTGACTTAAGCCATTGTCTTGTGTGCAGCAGTGCCTGAGTTACTCTGTGTGTATAAAGCCATTTCAATCATATCATGAGCAAAACTAATATACAAACGCATTGTTAGTGAATCAGAAAACTAGGATCCTAAAAGATAGGCTCATGTTTATTCTAATACAAAACTCATGTCACTCAAGAAACGTGCAAAAAATGTTTACAAGTGATAAAAAAAATGCATAACATCTCCTACAGTTCTGCCAAAACTATGAAACTTAATCAATCTCTGTTCGCCAAATCAACAGAGGTGGAAAGAGTACTAGAATATTGTACTCAAGTAAAAGTACTGTTACTTTAAAAAAACTTTACCCTAGTAAAAGTACCTGTGTAAAAATGTACTCCTGTAGTAAAATTGGCATTAAAAGAGGGGAGGAGGGGGTGATATACGATACTCCTGTTAACATAATGAACTTACTTGGGCTACAAAAATTTATTGCATTACATGTTAACTTATACACAAGAGGAACAACAGTCAGCATCAGAGCCATTTATGTCCAAACCAACAGACAAGCACGCTGCAGTCCGAGCATACAGCTGATTAAGAATAAATATACCCCGGTCCTCCTCAGTGTAGCAAGAATCAATCGGAAAAGAGACAATACTCAGACGATTAAACAAACAAATGTTCAACAGTAACCACTGCAGCTGCTCAAATTCAAAACGTTTTAAGTTGACCGAGGCTCTACCGTCACATCGGGATTAACAGTTCTCAAGCAGCAGAAAGTCCTCAACACATCTCACTGAAGGTAGAAGTTTAAACACAGAAGTCACCGCTGCAGGTTCCAAGAGCATGTTAGCATGTCAACCAGACCATCGTAGGTGTGTCACTTAACAATAGCGTGCTCGCTGGGTGGTTCATTAAATCTGTCAACTTTTTTTTTAACGTGTAACCACAACCAATACGTGACCCTTAATTTGCTTGAGCTTGAAGTGGTCTCGGCCTGCGAACTCGGCCGTAAATCTCTGCTTCAAATCTCTGCTGATTTATCTCCTTTCTTCTGTTTCATTCTCACACTGTTTATCAGGGCGTTTCCATGTGACGTTTGATTTTACTCTACAATACTTGCTATATAGTAATAATAGTACTTCAGTAAAACTATAATTACTGATTAAACTGTTTAAAAATACTCAAGTACAAGAAAATATGACTGTTACAGTAACGAGAGTAAATGTATTTTTGTTCCAGCTAACATCTATACCGTTTGATCCCTTCTTGACGAATAAAAAACGCCTGCAACACACTCAGGATGTCAAATTTGAACACAGCAAGGCGGAAATTAATTTCACATTCATTTTTAGCAAACCTTGAGTAGTAAGACAGTTCCGTCAACAAAACTTCAACACATGCAGATACCAGGAAGTATCTGATTTAACATGAAAATACAGTCTGGGGATAAGTTGCACAAAATGACATAACAATTGGCTGGCTAGTTAGCTAGCTTAGTTCTGGCTAGCTCATAATGAAACACTGTCCAGCGGTACACAAAAATATTAAAAAGCTAGTTTAGTTCTAGCTAGATAACAGGGTTTAGCAGGGTTTGGGGGGAAAACGGATAACGGAGATCTGTACTGAATAAACTGTAAATTTGGAAAATACACTATTCTGAGAGGCTACCCGTATTAGCTTCGGCTAACCTTCAGAATGCACTTTTGCACAGCAAGAAAACAGTTTTTATATTTTTCTTTCTCACATTGTAGTTGCGTTAACAACCACCTCCATTAGGGACAGAGGGAAATATTAAGGAAACCATGAAAGTATTGTGTAAAGAAAAAAAAAGGTGACCTTTGAGCAAATAAAACAACAAAGGAGGATGAAATGTGATAAAGGTTCATCCAACAATGTTTTCATCGGGATGAAGGCAACCATGATCCACAACGTTGTAGTGCAGCGCATCATTAAAAAAACAACATATGGAGCTGCTGTAAGAGGTGTCACAGATGTTCTTTCTCCACAAATTAATTCCTTCTTATTGCTACATGAAGACGAGGAGCAAAAGCCACACATGCATCAGGCGCAGTAATTAAAATGCTGAGACAAGGCCTTCCCTGTACGATAGGCTCTCTCTCTCCCTCCGCTCCCACCCACCCTCTCGCGCTGCTTGCTCCCATCAACAGGCCGTTAGTTTTTAATCATGTTGAAATGATTTATTTAAACGTCAGGCAATGTGTCACCTCACTTCCTTTCATTTTTCAAAATGTTTGTGTTCTTTGCCGGATGATAAATTTATCTTCAGACAACCGCAATATGACTAATTAACTTTGAAATATCAGAACCAGATGTCGAGCTGAAGGAAGTTCTTAACAGGCAGCCAGGAGAGCCGGCTCACCTCCTACCTCCCTCCTCCTGCAACAGCCCTCCTCCTCTTTCTCCCCCCGTCCAACCTGCTCCTGCCCTCCACCAAAGTCTTGGCTTCAGTTTTTTTTTTTTTCTTAACACACACCTTCCTCAGAAGTTTGAGCCATCCTGTTGAGAACCAACACGTTGCACCAGGTCATAAATCTGGCAGTGTGAAGTTAACCTGCACATGCCCTGTGTTTACCTCCTCCCCCTTTTCCCCTCTGTGTCACTCAGCACCTCCACCTAATTTATTCTCCTCCCTCCCTCGCCTCCTGACCAACTGGCTCACTTTTTTCTTCTCAAGCTCCAAAGATTTGGGTTTTTTACTGATTTATTGAGCTTACGCCCAGAAAGTGTAACCAGACCTAAGAGTTGGTAAATGTATGCTCTCAGACACTCAAAAAGGAGTCCAGATACTACTTTAAAACTTACTCCCCTCTTTTTTTTCGCAGCTAATCTCAGACAAATGTACTTTTTCATGATTTATGTCACTCTTTATTTCCGCCTGATGTCAAAAAATTTTGGATCAGGAGACTTAAGTGGAATATGAGTTCTGTTCCTCCGTATTCTGGCTCACACAGCTAGAATGTTTTAAGTTGGAGTGGTGGTGAAAAATCTTCTGTCCCTGCAGAAATGCCTAGAAAAAGTAAAAGGCCCTTGCAGGAACACTGCAGCGCTGACACTTTGACAGTTTGCCATGAGTGACGTCTGATCTGTACAAATTTCAGGACTAATAAATCTACCTGTCAGAGCTTGGAACTTGAAAGGGCCGCAGCCCTGCGGCACAGCTTTAACACAACTTGTGTTGATGAAATTCTGTAGGCTGGAGAATTATAGCTGTCAGAAAAACGCCCACATCAAACCTGAAGCCTTGGCGTTCCTTCTTTTTTTCCCCTACGCTCTCTCAACACTCATATATTGCTCATTCACCTCCTCCCTCCCTCCCTCCCTCCCCGCTGACTCTCCCCTCCAGACGTCTCTCTTTTCCTTCCTCCTGTTCTTTCTCACTGCTTGAAAAATGAAACATAGGCGTCCTTTCATGGCTTGACGATCATCATTACATCATTTTGACACCCCGCAGACCCCCCCCCCACCCTCCATCCTCACCCTCCAACACACACACACACCTCCCCGTTTTTTTAATCATTTGCTATGCCAATACAAAAAAGTTTGCTAGCAGACAATAAGTTGTCAGGGGCTACGGGTGTGACTCGTCAGCTATCGCGCTCTCAGCTCTCTCCTGGCTTTCGGCCATGATGGAGGACAAGAAGGCGAAGCTGCCTTATTGGCCGGCCTGGGTTAAAAATGCGGCCCTGTCACCGGAGCATCAGAGTCACCAGCTGGGGGTCAAACGGGCTGAAAGGTGGGAAACGCTGCACATGATTTCACAAGAAGGGGTGTTAGATGTGGGTGATTTAAATACCAAAAAGCCCATAAATCAACTACCCACCACTCCCCTCTTGCCACCTCCTCCCATTTCCACATCCTTCCAGGCCCGAACCTCTCCCTCCCCTTTTCACAGGATTTATTCCTGTTTATCTTTGATCCTGGACTGGTTTGCTCCTCATCCCCTTTCAACCCGAGCCGATGTATCCTGTTGGTGATAAATCACCGGCGAGTGTTTAGATACTTTGCTGCTGCTGTTGATTTTCCTGTAAACGCTTCAAGAGGGGTGGATCATATTTGCATCCTTCAAAGCGCCGTTGTCGGTGTTAGAAGTTCACTGGAGTCCTGGGGACAAATGGCAGCCCAAGCTTATTGATTTGAATGTCAAAAGGTGTGTCTTTTGCATAAGGTGGGGACCCTCCTGGTGCAGTGTGATCATTCATTGACAGATGAGGCAAAGAGCCCGTGAAGGTGCTCTGCTTTATCATTGAAATGATTCAGTCAACTGCGTGAGCTAGGTAGCATTATACCTATGAGCTTGGCGGAAAAGTGGAATTAAAGTGAAATCACAGTTGGAGACAGGGTGTCTCAGTGGCTGGAGAGGCTGTCACATAGCCAAAAGTTCAGACATGCAAACCTCGCAACAGCCACTTTGTGCCTGTCATGCATGAGTCACTCCTTTCAGTGTGCCATTTCAAATGCCTAAACTGCAAATCAGATTGCATTCCATGACTTTAATCCACTTTGATCTCACCTAAGCTATTTTTCATCAGTCATATCACATAAAAGAGTGACAATAGAAATATCTTACGTTCATTAGCCCCATGCTGAAACAGCCGCAGCCATTTACACTACACACACAGCCACAGCAGCAATCTGTCAATCCGTGTGCTTGTCAATCACTCCGTGTCTCTGTGGGAAGTCGGCCCTGACTGACAGCCCGTGTGATCTCTCCCAAGGGCTGGCAGGAAGGCAACAAAAGGCCCGGCTACAGTAATTGGCAAGATAAAGACATCCCGCAAAAGCAGCACTGTCACTCATTTGGTTCCAGAGCGATGAATCAACGTGAAACACGCCACACCAGTTAACCAAAGGGAAAGTATGCTTGTCGGCTAACCGGTAACCAATCAGAGGGTCAGGTCGGGGTCACTTCCCCTGGTGGCTGGCTGAGAGGTGACCTGTTTAAACTAACACACCACTAGCCCACCCCCCTCCTCCTCTGGATTCACCTCTCTAACCTTCTCACCTCCACTCTCCCCTCCCGTGCACACCCTGACCTCTGACTGACCTGATGGCCTTTTGATCAGGTCAGCTTTAGGTCTGTCTGCCCAGTCTTACCCCCGTCTTTCACACACCTGGTTCTCATTTCTCACATTTCACTTTCTATCAGAGCTGCAGGAGGGACACCTTCTGCCTGTCTGTCTCTTTGTGTGTGTGGAGGTAGAGGTTCAGCTGCCAACATGAAATAAACCATTACTGTCCAAGAGGCAGATTTAAAATGCAGATAAGGTATTTACTATCTCTTTATATAGGCGATAGTAGGGCCTACATGAGGACTAAAATGTGAGATCAAACGTGGCAAATTACTCAGTTTCATTTTAGTGCAACATGCGTTTCCTGAATAATAATAAAGTGAGTAAAACAAAAGTGCTTTGCTGGTGTCAGGATCCACTCTAAGAGGTCAGATAGGGTATCCATGTCTTCTGAAGAGGCCCTGTCACAGGGTGTGTGGGTTACTGAGTGTGTCTCCTGATGCCCTGTATCTGACCTCCCTCTCTGTCCTCTCTCAATCACCCATGTCTCCTCAGACACCTCTCCTCCTCCTCCTCCTCCTCCTCTTCTTCTTCTTCTTCTGCTGCAACAGGAAAGCAAACTGAGCAGGAGGGGCTCCCTCGCAGTGAAAGCCTCCAAAGAGGGACCTCCTGCGCAGCATGTAAAAGGCCTCTCTCATACATACACACACACATACACGGGGATCCCATGTCTGGCTGCCTGGCTCTTCAGAGGGTAGTCATTAGTCATCAGGCAGATCAAAGGACAACCGCAGGAAGTGAAAGGACCCTGACAAGGAGGAGTCCATCTGGCTGGCAGGCCATCGCTCATCCTCAGCTGACAGGGAGGCACACTCTCCATCTGACTGCCGTTTCCGCTCCAGGCTGTTGCCTGAAATGTGGCTCATTTCTATGTTACAATTTGTCTTCGATTGAGTCGAATGTGGCTGATTTGACTGCATCATGACAGAAGACGTGGACTTCTCTCCAACTCTTTGTATATAACAACACCACCATCCTGTGAAATCACTCATATTATATTAAAAGTCAGTGACATGATTTTGGATTTTTTTCTTTGAAAGAAAAACAGTTTTAAAAGAGTATAATTGTGTTTATGTGGTGTAACTATTTTCTTGTCAAACAACAGTTTTTTCCATCCGCAGCACTTGTGTGCGGCTTCTCTGTTGAGGATCCATCTCAATACTTAACACACAGACAGAGGGGTATCAATCTTCTCATCTAACTCTCTGCAATAAAGCAAATACAAATATTCCCCAAAAAGGTATTTAGTATTAAAGAGCCTTTGGCAAGCTTTAAAACATGTCTTATGTATTCCTTTCTTGTCTTCATCATGAATTCCAAGGGGATTGTTTTAATCTATATATATATATATATGAAAATATATAGTTTACATACTTTTCTTTACCTAGTAAAGTCTCTCTACTTAGGGCTTACCTCATTTTTTTCACATTGTATTGCTGTAAGTACAGTTGGTGTAATGATAGTGATTATGAGTGTTATTATTGCGTGACACACTGAAACATGCTAAAGCAACAGCATCCAAAAATTACCCCGGTGTCCCATATGAGAGTTCCACCATCATCCCTCACTCCTTCCCACCCTCCACCACCCACCTTGGCCTGTCGGCAGGGTGACCCTGTCCTTTCGTTGCGTGACTGAGCGCCTCTCCTGCCACACAGGAGGCATCAATTACAGGCCCCGGCCGTCCTGGTGTCACTGCTCTGTAATTAATGGGCTCTCCCGGCACTGCGCCATGGGGCCTGGCCTCACCGTGAACTCTACAGGAATTTAGAGACAAACACGCACACGCACACACAACAAAGCACACACACGCATGCTGAAACTTACATGTTGCTTGTGAGTCATTGGCTCACACCTGCTTATGTGATTTTCAAATGTGCCCTGAAACCAAAAAAATCTGATGACATTTGTACATACGCATTAAGAGCATGCATGCATACTTTGAAACGCACAACTAATAATTCAGACCCGTGCACACTCTGGTTCATGTTGCATATGCTCACACAAAGGCAAGTGAGCAAAAGTCATGCACACACTGACACACAGAGGCCCAGCCCCCTGCTGCATGCCCCTTCATTTGTCAATCAGCCAGACAAACAGAAGCACAAGGTCCCCCAGGTCATAGGGTCATGGGATCCTGTGATTCTCCTGCTACCCTGGATCTCAACACACACACACACACACACACACACACACACACACACACACACACACGCACACACACACACACACACATTTTAGATACTCCAGCCAGTCAAACTAACCCACAAACTTCTGTCAACTCCTTTTCTTCCACACCCTGAATCCTGTTGACTTTGAATCAGTTCCTCCATTTTTGTTGTTGAGAGGAGATTCTTCCTGTGGCAGACATGCTTTCAATACTTCCATGAGCTTTTCCTCTCCAGTTCAGTTCCTGCTTTCATTCTCTTCACCCCCTCCCTTCCTCTCGCCCTCCCTCCCTCCCTCTTATTTCTCTTTCTTCCTTTCCCTCGCTCCCTCCTTCAAACATCACGCCTGGAGCTGACACTGAGCGTGACCCTGCCTTTATTGTTGCAGCGGGGCAGAGGCGCAAACACAGGGCAGGGACTGTCACCCCAGTGATTAAAGAGCGCATGTTTTCAGTCAAACGCCTCAGAGGGGAGCGATCCCAGAAAGAGAAAGAGGGAGGGAGGGAGGGGGAGGCTCAGAGTCAAGCAGAAAGATAAAGAGCTTTTAGGGTTTTCACAGCTGAAGAATAAAAGCATTTTGGAAAGTCATAAAGGCCAAAAAGTGACATTGAGGATTGATACGTTGCACTGTTAGTGGCTTTTTATTACAATTAAAACACACATCAGTCAATGCTTTCCACTGATTATATGATAAAGGCTTGACAGATTTAAAAAGTGACAGCCTGAAAATCTTGCTCTGAACTTTGTGTCACCATGCCGAAAGGAGCTGCTAACCCACTGAAAAGATTCAATTAGTATGGAGTTTTGACATCACATGACGGTCTAAGTGTTGTTTCAGAAGCTTGTTATGCTGTAAACCTGTCATATTTCAACATGTTAATAGGAAAAAAAAATTGCCATTGTCATCTAAGCTCCATAAACCTAAATTTGAACCATCACTTGTGCAAGCAGGCCCAACAAACTGCAGCTACAGGGTGATGTGTCCTTGGCGGCTCGGGACCAAGCAAATACAAGAGCGGCTTGTTGAGTTATGGCTGCGGGTAGGAAAAAGAGCGAGTCATAGATGTGACATTTTGACCATTAGACCTTGCTCCGCAAAATATTATTTTTATTAATGTGAACAGGAATCGGTTTCTCCTACAACACTCGCGAGGATTAAAACAAATAGGGCCATGAAAGTGCCAGGCAAGGAAATAAATAAATAAATATCACGCCTGCCTCCATATTTCATATAACAGTCACCTCCAAGAGCTGTGGGCCTCTGTGTTATGCGTCCAAGCTAAACATTTGGAAGTTTGCTCAGTCATAAATTAACGGCTTGACAGTCAAAAGTGCTCAAACTCATTTGTCAAAACTTGCTTGCTTTTCCCCCAGCGTTTAAATTCATTACAGCAGTTTTTCTTTCTTTCCAAAAGGCCTCCAGAAAGGTGTTTCCCAGTACCATGCAGTACTCTGAAAATATAATTCTGGAAACTAAAAGCCTTTGACTGTACATCACGTGTGCTGAGACCAAAATCCATCAATTCCCCTGCACAGAAAGACACTTGAATTATTCCAAGTACAATTTATCTCCACGGGTTGCTGTCAAGGGGATTGAGCTCTGAAGAACCTCCAGGCATCAGATCAACATTCATGGCTCATCAGCTCAACAACTTGTATTTTTGTTAATTTAGCAGTCGTGTTCTGCTAAAGTGGGATAATTACTATTGACAAGCTTTTGCCAAACATGCCATTGCAGAGTAAACACGAATGATGCCTTTGGCTCAGAGCTTCAGACAAACAAATGTCATTCAGGCCAGACAGAGAGAATGTTGCTACATGAAGGCTGTGCAGCACAATACCCATAATGCACTGTAACCTTTCCTGCAACTGATTCCCTTTGACAGGATGCACACTGTAAGCATAGATTCCCTTACTTTCTCTCTCACACACATGTTAGCAGTTATATGTATCTGGTAATTGTAGGTGGTACATTAAAGGGTCGGTAATCTTGAGAAACTAGCAAGACGCTAGATTTAAAAAATCATCAAACAGGAAAACTCCAACTCTTTTCCAAATAAAGTAGCCATCACCACTAAATCGAGCGAGAAAGTTATCAATCGGGCCATAATTATGATTGTATAGGCTTCTTACAGTCTGACAACAGCCACAGATACCTGATTTCTTTTACTTTTTTTTGTCGGAGCATTTGATTTATTGATTGATGTAAAGACAATTTCAAGATTACCAACCTTAGCTTTAACCCCTACACGTTCCAGGGGGTACCAGATTGTGGAATGCATTAGCTATAGCTTTTATGAATTGCTTAAAAAAAATTCACATATATGAATTGTTAAAATATCTAATCGAATCAACTTTCTCTCCAGGGCGTTAAGGGGAACCCAGCTGTAACTTACGGTAAAAGTTAGAAACTAGCTAACGCTCTATGGCCAAAGGCCGCTTTGGCCTGGAATGGATCGTCCGTTCGAGTCTTCTTGAACTTCCCGATGGCTAGTACACCCCTTATGGACAACATCTACAATGCGATGCCTGTGTTAACAGCCCATAGGCACAGTCCTCATTGTGGTCCTTATCAAAACCTCCTCCTCTGCTCTCAAACCGCTCATCCAGTACTTGACACATGCCAGCTCCCATCTTTCATCATCATTTCTAGAGCCACATACGGATTCATTTTCCCTTCCCACCCCCCCCCCCCCTTTTGTGTGTGTGTGTGTGTGTGTGTGTGTGTGTGTGTGGTCTGCGTGACTGTGAATGCATATGTGTGTGTGCGCTGTACCCAAAGAGACAGACAGGCACACGAGCATGAAATCCACCAAACCTTCTCTAATTCCCCCTGTAATTTATGGCTCTCAGATACATGTCATGCTGAGGCTAAACAAACGGTCCTTTGTCGCTGACAGCAGCCTTTGATCGGAATGAATCGGATTCGCTGTCTCGCTGCTGCACCGGATCTGCCCGCCATTGCTGCTGCCGCTGCCGCGAGGATTTCTACTAACACACACACTCACACACACACACAGCCATGTACAGCCTAATGGTGCTGAAAGTTTTCCACTCGCACCTTAACTCACACACGCTCTTCCTAAACTCAAAGCACGACACCCCTCTCAGTTTACTCTGAACTTGTGACCCTGGCTAACACTCCCCCCCCTCCTCCCACGCACCCAGTCTCTCTGCAGGATTCTCTCCAGCAGGCCCACTGGGTGATTGACAGCCGTGGGGGAGAGAGGGAGGTGAAGCTCTGAGGTCAAGCAACAGCAAGCAGAAGAGCGAGTTCAACATCTGTAAAGTCGCACAAGCTGACGTGATCCCTGTACAAACTGCCAGGCCAGCTCGCACACACACACATTCTTACCTGTTGGCGGCCATGTTGGAAGCCACTCACTGCGGATTGCATCCCAATGAAAACATAGGGTTTTGGCTGGGATGTTTTGAAATGTTTGGCGTGGTGAGAATCTATTTAAGCTGTCAGCCAGAGGGACATGCGAATGTGTGTGTGTGTGTGTGCGTGTGTGTGTGTGTGTGTGTGTGTGTGTGTGTGTGTGTGTGTGTGTGTGTGTGTGTGTGTAGTAGCAGTGTAGAGTGATTAAGCACGTCGCTGTTGGATTGGCCTGTGGGATTGACAGTAACGCCGGCTGACTTGGGCACACAAGGGGGAGAAAGACTGGGGGCACTTGTGTAACAGAGACACACAGGCAGGTACTGTTCTCCCACCGAGCTCGAAACAAACCGCTGTTGACATCCCTGTCACCAACACTCATTTCTAGCGCTCAACGAGATTAGACTCAACTGGCGGTGGTAGAGACAGAGGCATCAAATTAAGCGAAAGCGGCTGACAGCGAGCATGTTCAGTGTGCTGGCTTTCTGCAGGCTGTTTTCTTCCGCTTTGCTTCGCATGAAATGTTATCTTTCAGCTTGCATTCCAAGGGGAGGGATCAAAGATTAAATTCAGGGTAGATTCGGGGAGCCGTTTGATGAGCAGGCACACCAAAAGCAGAAAGTGCGGGCTCAAAAGACGTGAACTTTGAGGAAGAGATGCACTCAAGACATGCCTGGTAGACAGATTTGATCATTTGGCTTCAACTTTTGCAGACTTTGTTGTGATAACATGGGCTTAATTCATTGCCGTCTCTCTTTTTCTCTGTCACAGCACACATGCAGATATCATGTTCCCCACCCATTTACTCGCCCACCCACACACACACTTTGAAACGTCTTATCCCTCACATACATGCACACACAAACAAACACACTATCCCCCACCCGCCTACCTAGCCATTCGCTCACACGTAGGCTTTTTGACAGAGTGAAGTTGTCAGGGAAATGGAGAGGAAATGACACAGGGCATATTTTCACAAATCTCCCCTGTTGGCATACTCTGCTCTGGCACAGGGCCTGTCAGCAACCTGTCTCCTCAGTTTAGCCATCAGACACAGTCAGAGTGCCAAACACACTGGGACACGCTCGTCCTCAGACAGGAGGGAAGACAGAGAGAAATGTCAACGGAGAGAGACAGGGAGCTGTGTGTGTGCGGGGGCCTAGGTTTCAGAGAGAGGGAGAGAGGGGAAAAGAGAGACATGATTGAATAAAAAAGTCAAAATGAGTTAAACTAGTGGAGCGATTAAGAATTTCACATCCTTAGAAAGAGGTTAAGTCCAACTCTAACCCCGTTGCTCTCAGTGCTCCCCCCCCCCCCCCCCCCCAAACAGAAATGTCAAAATGCCAGGCCATTATCCCTTTTACCGGTACTGTAACATAAACCGTGCGGCTCGGGGTGCCGTGCGTCATCGCGACTTTGGGAAAGTGACTTTGACGAGGTGGCGGCCGGCCAAGGCAGGCAGTCCTCACATCTACCTGCTTCACTGGAGGCACTGCGTTGACCCTGATGGCTGTCTCCCACAACCCCCTGCTCTGCTGCTTACCTAAACACACACACACACACACACACACACACACACACACACACACACACACACACACACACACACACACACACACACACACACACTCCCCAGCTGTGTATGCCATCCTATGACTGCAACAGACACTCTACTGTTCTGCCACACACCTCAGGGCTAACAGCCTCCTGTCACACAGCCCAACTAATTATCTTGGCATAAAGAGGAAAAACACAAACAGGAGATGTTGCACATATTTTCACCTAATGCTGAAACCGTGTATCCTGTATGACAGACATAGTAGAGGCTGTGGATGTGTGAGAAGTTCAGGCTGTTGCTCCAGTTATTTTAAAGCAGGGATGCTGCAAAATCTGGATAAGAATTTGCTTTTATTTGACATTTAACATAACAAAGCAAGCTGCACATAACTGCACAAGTTGTCAACATGAACACTTCTTCAACACACATCCCCCACTTCAAAACACTCAAACTATCCCTTTAAAGGAAAGACGTCAACTACGACTCCCAGGGAGCATTCATGAAACATCTGATCTCAAAGCTTAAAATTCTGTTGCATGCACTGCTGACAGTGAGCAGAAGCTCAGAATTACACTTTGTTAGAACACACAAAAGACATGATGCTAAAACACCGCAAGTTTAGCCTTAGTAATTTGGTCATAGACAACCAATGTCTCTTGCCGTTCCTTGCATTTCCCTGGCGATTTGCGTCAGCCCCGACCATGAACCTCATTGTATCTCCAGTTAGACATTTTTGTTGCCGTCTTCCTCCGGTTTCACGACAGTCCCACACGCCCACTGGCTTTCTGTGAATTCTCCGGACAATGACCAGCTCTATTCACACGTGGGCTCAATCGGACATTACACAAAGTTTAGGGAGATGGCAGGGTAAATGTTTAATGTCCAGTCTAACTGATTTGGACATTTGCGTTCCCACGTACAGCTCCTCCGGGTAATGTCTAGATAAGTTCAGGGTTGCAGTGCATGTGTGAAAAGGATTGTTAAATTATCCAGGGGACGCACATCCCTTCCATGTTGAATAGCATGTCGGAAATCATTGAGACAAGGAAAGGAAATGTGAAACAGCAGCTCGATACCGTAACGGACAGATCCCTACATTTGAGAGGTTTCCGGATATTTTTCAACCACATCAAAGATTTCAAAAGGTAGAAACACAGTAGCAGCTGGTGACATTCACGTTGAAGGGTAAACAGCTGAGGGAGAATGGAGGTCAACCTGCTGCGTGGAAGCCTCGTGGGAAAGACCCGCGGCCAGAGCCACCTTTCTGTCTGAAACACGGACAGCGCCAGGGGTACAAACAAGGACATGTATGTATGTCTGCTGCTGCTTCCTGTGTGTGTGTTTACATCATTCCACTGGTTTCTGCCAAGGGACATTTGATTATCCTGTCCTGAAGGAGCCATCTCCCTGGGGAGCGTGGGTGATCAGCTTGTGGCTATAACCTGTCACCACTTCCCTCCACCTCACTGCACACACGCACACACAAAGTTGCAGCACACACTGGGAAGGGGAGATACGGTTTTACATGTACTCCCTAGGCGGTGTGAGGTCACCCAGTTCTCTATTTCAAAGGAGACAGGGTCGCCGCCGAGCCAGCCGAGGCCCCGTGGAAGCAACCAGTCATGTGTGATTTTCCAGTCCGCTGCTCCATGATGAGCAGGTCTGGCCGTGGCTCGGCCCCAAGGGCCCGGCCCGCGGGGAGACTGACGGGCTTGGAGCTGGTCCACCTTCTGCTCCGGCCTTGTCGTATCATTGGGAATGAAGGCTCATCATCGCCTGCCAACCAGTGCTGCAGTCATCATTCTCCTCGGCTCCCTCAGCCTCACTGGGGCCTCAGCCCTGGTAAATTATGCTTACCCACACCATTATTAGACTCATTATAGAACCATTTGAGTGGCTTTCAGCCTGTCACCGGCGCTCAACTATGTCTTCGGCTTGACTTGATTTCCTCTGACAGGCTTTTCTTAAACTAAAAGGCTGGGGAGGGGAGTTGGAGAGACGGGAGAAAAAGAGGAAAAAATGCATCTTGAAGGAGTCAAGCAAGAGGATTACAGGCTGATGTCGAACATTGATTTGCTTTTATGATGAGGCACACATTGTAGGTTTTGGCGTTGCTCACCGTATCTCGAAAATTATTTTTGCAATTCAGTTGGAGACACATATAAATGGTTTAAAGGGCAAGAAAACTGGCATGCTGAGTCCATCTTGCTGGTTGTTGACACATTTTTAAACACAGTTGAGAAATGACCCTCATTTCTGGAAACCTAAGGCCTTTCAATTTTACTGTGCTTGGCAAACCGATGCAACTCACTTGGATTCCCAATTGCCTGTCAACTGCTGGGTCTGCCATCCATTCGTTTCCCAAGTCCTGTCCCCGCTAAGCCCTCTGCTACATCTTACATTCTGTCATCGCTAACATGATAGGGAATTCCCCGGGAGAAAGGGAAACTTCATTGGGAAAGGCTAGAAGAAGTGTGCACCAGCTCTCCTCCATGCTAAACGTAAACAGAGCCAAGATCTCTCAATCTGTGACGGCTCATTTGGAAATGTGGCTTTGGGCTCTTGTTCCCTCTCGGCCTTGCCAAATACAATAATTCTTTTTCATTTCTCCTGTTCAATTTTTATAAATTTGTGATTTTTCACTGTCAGCTACGGCCTTTTGAAGAATTTTATTGAATTTCTTGCTGGACTCAGCTCTAACGTCCATTTTTTTTCATTTTACCCCAGTTTAGCTCCCTACTGCTGTTTCCCTTTTATGTCTCTGACAGCCTTTTGCAACATGGTCAACCTCTAAGCCTTTCCAGTTTGCTTTCCAGTCTTGAAGCCACTTTCTTTCTTTTTTTTTTTCAAAAGCTCTCCTACTGCATCAGTTGCAATCATTATTTCTTCATCTGGATTTCTCATTATTTTCACGGATATTTATTTGCGTTTCACCTCTCGACTCTGTCAGAAGTAGCTGTGGGTGATATCATTGTCATGTCACTGCTCATTTACATCACACGGATTGACAGCAAAGCCCGGGCCAGCTCTGCTTCTGATAAAGGCTGATCTAATCCATACCACTGTGTACTTTCTCCCACTCAGCTCCTCTGTTCTTGGCATCGATGTCTTTAAACCCAAAAAGCTTCTCTCTCCCTCACCCCCCTACATGTGTTTGCAATTCCCCTCCGGGGGGTTATGATTCAACAGCGGCATCATCTCAATTCGTCTCAAAGCATGAAGCATTGCAAGAGAAACTAAAGTGGGAGACAAGACGGCCCTCTCTGCCCCCATTTCAGAGGCAAGAGCTTGAGTGTGTTTGGCGGAGTTGGACGTGAGGCTCGCTCTTTGGGATGTGGGAGTTTAAGAAGAGAGTGCCACGCTGGCCTAATCACATTACGGGTGCCATATTATGTGTCAAGCTGTCACTTTCAATTTGAGCCACCGCACAGCAGCGGCGGGCCCTGGCTTTTCTTCATATTCCTGTTTTGATTGGGGCTCGATAGTGACTATAGGCTGGAACTGGGTGTACACAGCAAGAGAGGGAGACCGCGGTGAAGAACGCTGGTCATATGTTTACAATTAGTTTTGTTTGTGGTGTGGATGGAGGTTATGTGTGTCTGCGGGGGCTGGGGCAACCGTTCCCGCTGACCTCTTCACACTGAATCACATGTCAGATCTTATTCTTGTCTCCCGTTTGAACTGATGTCATGTGTCTCATCGTCAAATCTGTCACACTAGTTGACGTGGAAACTGTGTCGAAAGGCGTGCAGGGTGTGTGTGTGTGTGTGTGTGTTCAGGAAAATCCTGCTCAACTCAATGAGTGGGGTAAATTGAGGAGATACAGACTGACAAGAGGGAAAGAGGGGGTAGGAGGGGTTATGGGATGGGGGGAGCAGGGCGTGAGTTCAGTCAAAGCCAATTGTTCTCCAATTGAGTGGAATGACTCAGAGGAATTGGTAGAAGTTGGGTCTTTTGTGTTCAAGCGGCTGAAACATTTGAGCGATTGAGTTGAAATTCGCCCTGTTTTTCTACTCCGGAGTGTTTTTACAGCTATTTGTATCCAGCCTCCCCTGAGCAATCACTGTCCTCCCTTTCTCTCTCCTTCTTTACCTCCCTCCGTTTATCTATCTCTCTCCATCTCTCCATCTGTCTCTGTCCGATAGATCATCGGCGTGGTCATAAAGCCCAGCAACCTGTCAAGGCTGAGGGCTTCTGCCTGCTCTTTCAGACGAAGCCTCAGTATCAGTCGACAGAAGGAACAAAAGTAAGTGGAGATGAGACACAGAGGGAGGAGGGGTGCAGAGAGGGGAAGCGAAGGGGAGAGTCGGGCCTTGGTGGCCATGCTGACATCCTGAGACATCCAGCTGGGTATCTGTCATTTCCAATGGGTTTTCATCTCAATCTCCTCTGTAAATGCTAAATATTCCCCGCTATCAGAGGGCAGTTTTAGCCGGTAGATGACCCAGAGACCAAATCTCATCCTCGTCATAGTCAAGTTTGAGGCAACAGCATTATAATCCAGGACAATAGTGTGACGATAGTAAGAACGATGCAGAATGCAAGGAATAAGGTTATCTGTGTTCGCTACAAGCTAGCTAACAGGCTATTTAGCTCACCCATGGTAGTCACTAATTGAATTGGCTCCCAGTTGAGTCAGCTGCTAATGAAAATGCAAATGTGCTTACATAATTGAAGAGCGCCTTTATAGTTTATGATTCTACTCATCATAAATACAGAAGTGTATGTTTATTGGCTCTCTTAGTAGCTAAATGCTGCTGGTAGCTGAAGGTAGCTTGTTCAGCTCAGCATGACGCATACATTTTGCAAATACATATCAATATGTTCTCTCAGCCCGGTCTAAACAAATGATGTAAGTACAACATGACAATTTGTAAGTTATTTAGTGGTCAATAACAATGACGTAATCACTTTTTGCATGTCATTTACACCATGTAGTCTTTACTGACTGCAATGTTAACTTATACGTGTGAATATGCTATGCTCAGAGCAAGTGACGTGGTATAAAAAGTATCAATGGCTGCTTATGGTGGGTGGGACACAGGACTTTCAACTATGAAACCGGTGTTTGTGTCCCAAAGTGTTGTTGGGCTATTTTGAAGTTCTGTTAGTTTTGTTTGTGACGTGTTTTCTATACTTGTGTTTTTATCATATTACTTAGTTAACTTACTACCTCAACTTGAGTCTTGTGCTATCATTGGCTGTAGTTCCCCGACATGTCCAGATACTCACACATAGCTCTCGAGCGCCGATGTGCGAGCGTCGAGCCAAAGTGGTTTTGCCTCTGATTTGGGGCTTTTGTCCAAAAACTGTCCAAAAGCGGAAAATCAGGGCTAAAGTTGTGTAGTGTGAAGTAGGGATTAACTAACCAGTAACAACGGTGTGTGGCCAGCTACTCCGACACCTGGAAATCTGTTTCCCAGCTGAATAGTCCCAGTGGAGGAGTATATGTGGGTTCCTATCTCGTTTCTTGTGGCCCTAGACCGCAATCCAGGAGCAGGTGTGAAACAGGTCCATTTCTTGGGTTTTGAGCCAGGATACTTCATGGATAGATCTGACGTTCGGCGGCTCCAGTTCTGCAATGACAGAGATATGGAACCAACTCAAAGAAGGTTGGTGTTGTTGTAGGGGATGCGGGAGGCTTTTGCGGCCAGAGAGTAGAGCAGTTGCTCATCTTCTTGGATTTCGTAAAACCTGGAGATCCTCAGTCTGGTAGAGAGGTGATTGATACTAATACAATAACATAACTGCAGGGTAAGTCGTACCAATAAGGCTGCTATTAACAGGCCAAAATAGAAAGTAATGTGCCTCTATCTATAGAGAGTGACACCACAATGCCATGGGGAGGGCTTCCATCTCATACAGTATGTATTTTAACTCAGTGGGACGGATGCAGTATGGTAGTCACATCGCGAAGGCTACGTGTTTCTTCTCCGTCATTACCAAATCCTATGTGTCTCATGCTTCTGTGAGGCACTTTGAGCGTTTTATTTCTGTCACTTTGTTGTTAATGCAAGACTAATCCTTTGAAAGGCTATGCATCCATTGGTCGTCAACATTATTCATGTTTATTTCCACTACGATTCTGGCCAGATTACAAAGGAGAAATGATACAGCACAAGGACTTGATTATCTAAATGCAGTTACCAAGGCCTCCATATGAGCACAAGAAACTTGTCATGCTCTGAGTGTTTCATCTGACTTGATTTATTGTGTCTCATTTACATTCCAGCTCCTCACAGAGCTAATGGTCCATAAATCCTGTGTAGATAATGTCCATAGATTAAAGTGAAATAACAGGCAGTATAAATCAATTCCAGAACAGAGTGATCTGTTGTTTCAATAATGTGCACCATTAGTTTGAAAAGCAGACCTCTGACACACATGAATGCATGCGCAACACTTTATTCGTCTTTCTCAGTCTCGTTTTTCTCCCTATAACTCCTTTCACACATTTCATAATTTCTTTGTAAGTCTGTGCTTTTTGGGTCTCCATGTCAACTCTCTCCACACATGACATGACCATTCTGTATAGATTTCTGCTTTTTCCTGTTCAGTGCTCTCCCTGCTCACAAAAACTCAAACTCTAATGAATTTTAAATTTAGTTATGCAGTTAAACTTAAGTGGGTTTGGGAAATGCTACTAGGTGCTGAGTGGGGAGATTGGCAGCAGATTTTACAGAATAATTACTCTGTAATGTTTTGAAAACATGATGGTGAAAATGTGCAGAGGATTTAGAAAGAAGGACATCTTTCCATTGACCCTTTTGTGAATAATTCAGGATTGTCGGCAACCAGTTGTAGCTTGAGGTCGGTGTTCATCAATCAGTAATTTTCAGCACCAACTACTTCCCTGATAGTTCCTGGGCCATCGGAAAGTACTATCCATAGAGCATGGATGTTGTGAGCCAGGAACTATGACCGATGAGGTAAATCCCCACATTAAAGGGACAGTGCGTAGGATTTGGTGGCATGTAGCGGTGTGGTTGCAGATAGCAATCTATTGAATACACCTCCGCTGACTCCAAGACTGCTGTGGCATAAGCTGCCGAGTGCAAAACCGTGGTAATGCCGTTTGCTACGCTCAGAGGCCGTCTTTACCATTATAGCTAATTTAATCTGCAACAGTAGTCAGTCGGCGGCTACCACGGTTTCACAAGCGTGTCGGTGAACTATGGTGGCCTTCAGGTGACATAAGAACGCTAGAGCTAGTGTTTGGTTTGTCTGTAGAAACATGGCGGTGGAACTGGGTGTACTCTTTGAAGCTTTCATTCTAAGGAAACAAAAACAAAACAATTCTTAGCTTCAGGTGATTATACAATGACAACTAAGTCATGAATATACCATTTAATTTATGCTAATCTGACCCTTTAATTATTGATTCTAGTTTTAGTGTTTCCTTACTGTGTGAATGAATGTTTGTCACAAGATTTAGCAGCCTGAGGTCTGTGTTGCGCAACTCAGTGACGTACAATGTTGACAATTCTGATAGTTCCTGGGTCTTTGCTGAGCAGGGATATTTTGGGGGCCCCAGAACTATTGCAATTCAATTTAGAGCCAGTTTCATCCAGTCGAAACACTGGTCAAGTTCTTGGGTTCCCAACAACATTCCTTGGTGCTGAGAAAGGTCCCTGTGGTTGAGCGCTCTGTTTCTTTCTCTCTCACACACTTCATTGTCAACACATATTGAATCCAGTATCTAAGGTGGCACTGAAAAACAACATGCAGGCTGGTTTTTGAACACACTCACGGTCCCCAGCACAAGTAGGGTATAATATTTTATGATGGAGCAAAAGTTATGGACTCTAATAAATATGCACACATGTGCTACTTGTGCAGAGTTGTTGGCACTAACAGGCCATATTAATGTGTCACATTAAAGTCGACCACCTGTTGACGAGCCCTGTGTGCACGCTCCACACATACTTTAAAGACTTGTTATGCACTTGCATCTTAAAACACGTCGCAGAATACATTTTGTCTCCTATGGTTCAAAGTGCATAATGCAATGCAGATCTTGATGTGTGTCAACCAGCGTTGAGAGGAAGCAGCAGCGCTGAGAGACGGCGAGAAGATACAAATAAGAAAGAAATTTAGAGAGAGAGAGGGAGAGAGACATCAAAGGCCGAGTGTTTTCCATACAAGAGGGCGAGCAGGGCTTTAGATGAGACAAGCTCTTCTGTAAACAGCCTCCTCAGATCCTGCCAGCAGGAGGTTCCCCTTCAGCACGCTGCTTTGTCTATCAAAGTGCTCCCATAGCAGTGAGGGGGCACTGGAGCAGTGCTCCTTGCCACTTCCCTCCCTCCCTCCTCATACAGAAAGCCGGGCAGCTACCCCCCCCAACACTGAATCACAAAATAAAAGTAATTATCTCCTCCCACCTCCACAAGGACTTCCACCTCTTTTTCCCTTTTCCTCCCTGCAGCTTCTCCTTCATGTGTTTCAAAGGTTCCTCTCTCAAAACTTCCTCTTTCACCTCATCTCCGCCTGCTTCCCCTCCTCCTCTTCCCTCCTCTACCACCCTTCAAACAGTTTTGTTCTTAGGAAAACACTTTTTACTATACGTATATACTTTTACTGAATTTTGTCTTTTGACCATGGAGTACTTTCCGGCATCTAAGGCAACTAGAGGAAGGAAAAGGAGCCAGAGAACCAGCGCAGAAATGTGCACCACAAAGGGAGAGAATAAAGTCCATGCCATACTTATTAATAAGAATACAGTTTCTGAGCCAGAGTGGAAAGTAATTGTGAGGCTGATTTTCTTCTTCTTCTTCTTCTTCTTCTTCTTCTTCTTCTTCTTCTCTCCAGTCTTTTCAACGGGCTTCAGGAGCTTTACAAGCTCTTCCCTGCTCTCATCCTCCACTGATCAAAGCCCGCTCGCACAGATATATTTCCCCTCACAGACAATGCCTCTTCTCAAGGTGCTGTCAGGTTCCCTTCTTTGCTTTAATTTCATCTCTTAAACTTTTTTTTTTAATCCCCGTACCCCCTGCCTCCCTTCCCTCTCCTTCTTTTGTGCGGGCTGTCAGCCGTGACAGTTTGTTGCCAGGAGGGACTTGTGGGAAGAGAAGGTAGGTGCACTTTTACAAAGAGCCGCCGCCTGGCTGCACCTCACTCACACTGTCACTCAAAACAGCCCGACTCGCACACACTCACACGTACACACAGGCAAGGTGACACGCCCGGCTTTCATGCACCAGCACTGGCAACAGCGCAGCGCTCACACATTTACACTCAAACCCACACGGTGAAACATGACAGACACCTTGACCTTGTGTTTGTTGTGTCACGTAAGGTATCAGCGCCGAAGAGAGGGGGCCGGAGGGCGGAGGCGAGTTGGGCTGTGAAGCCAGTTGCACTGTCTGGTTGTCTCAGATCATAAGCCAGAAGGAAACTCGGAGCGACAGAGCCGTGATGGAGCACTGGCTGAGCCGGCGCTGACAGGGCTTAGATGACAGACAGAGGCTGACATCTCCCTGTCGCCTCGGGGAGACACGCGGCCCTGAGTGAAACCTGAGGAGTCCTCCCTGCAGCCATAACTACCAGCCAGCCCTCGCAAGCCTAATCCCTTAAAGTTCACACAAAGACGCACGGGTGACAGAAGGGCAGGAGCAAAAAGGAAGACAAGAGGAGTATCTTTTAATTTCCTGAAAGAGAAAGATGATGAGGAGAGAGTTTGCCTTGAGGGAAAGGTTTGAGTTTGTGAAACATTAATTACCCCCCCTCCTTTCCCCACACAAACGTACTCCCTGCCAATCTGTCTTCATTCTGGAGGTGCTGGGGCTGCTCAGAGCAGGTGAATGGCTTCATCTGTTCTTGTGAAGGTAGTTGTAGGCAAGCTAAGGAATTATTCTGATGTTTTGTAGAAAGTAAAACGCGTCTACGCGTCAACCAGTATAATATTAACAGAAGATGTCAGCGAGATGTCCTCCTCCAGCAATCTACTCCGCCTACAATGAAGCTCGATTTGAGATTTTAGTTTTAGGCCCTCCTCACACAGTCCGGAAGTTAAATCTGATATCTGTTTCTAAAGACATTATACATGGTAAAAAAATATTGCTGAAAACATGGGAAAAGACTGAATGCACTGGAGCCGTCCTTCGTGTAACCTCTCCCCTAACAGTATAACAAAACTAGAGCAGGCCTACAGTGGCCTTTGGGTAATGTAGCGTGAAAGTCACTATTTAGAACCAATGTTTTGTTTGTCCATTCAGGGCTACTGTAGAAACATGGCGGTGCAACATGGCAGACTCTGTAAAGAGAGGGCTTGCTCACAATGTGGATTTAACTCAATCTAAGTCAACGAAAACACAACAAGTAATATGCAAAAACATAGTTATGCATATTTTATTCCATTTCTGCCAATAAATCCCTCTAAATCCTACACAATGTTCCTTTAAACATCGTATTCCTCTTTTGGAAAAACATCGCTAAATGTTTTACAGCTATCGTCAGGTAAGGAGGGACAGACGCAGCCCAGCTACTTTACTGTGTTATTGCTGTCAGACAATTGAAGGAGTATCAAAGAGTGATGTCACTGTAGCACACATAGCAAAGTAAAGAGTAACTCCTCCATGTTTGTATTAAGAAGTCAATCAAAACGACGTAAACCAGTGTTTCCCTTACGTAGAGACATCTGTGGTACACAACAGTTTAACCACCACGCCCGCTACAGAATCTTGATTGATAATGTTCATGACATGTTGAATTGATTCATTAAATCAGAAGCCAGTTTGTTGTTTCTTTCTTTGTACGTACAGCCCGTCAGTTAGGACTGTGATTGGGTCACCAACAACATTTCAATGGTGATGTTTATTCAGATTAATACATGAAATGTGACCTCTACATTTAACCTCTCCTTAGCATTTAGGAGCAGTCAGCTGCTGTAAAGCACCAGGGGAGCAATTTGAGGTTTATTGTCTCGCTCAAGAACAGTAGTAGCTGGGGATCAAACTGCCAACCCTGTGGTCAAAGGACAACCAGCTCTTCCCACTGAGCTACAGCCTTCTGTGTGCAAAGAAAATACTCTCACGCCATTATTCAGACGTCCCTAGACCTGTTACAGCACTACGTCACAAAACGCAGCCCCCTCATTCATTTCAATGAGACCACTGCATCGGCACAGCAGGGTCGCAGAGTTCTATAGTATTCTAATCCACTGCAATGTTTTTGGCATCTGATAAACTTAAAAAAATCCGGGATCCATCACTCAAACTGAACTTCATGGATCAGGTGTCATTAACCGGTTTTTTTTAAGGCTAAAGGACAATGTTTGGAGAGTAAAGTCTGGACATTGTCCTTGGTTTGCCCTTTTCACACATGTAGCACACAACAGAAGACCGTCTGTGTCAGAACTGTCATCTACACTGGAAATACAGTGTTTGGTTTAGGTGAGGGGTGGAGCCTGGGTATAGCATGCAAGAAGAAGGACTTAACGTAAAAACCCTACCGTTCCTTGATTTTGGCGTCGGTTCATATAGACAGAGGTCTGTGAAACTCACCTCTCCAGTTAGAAGTTTTTGTTGGTGTCTTTGTGAAAATGACCCCTCTCCTTCACCCTCAGATGTTTGTTTTCCTCCAGTTTCGCACCAGTCGAATGTAAACATCATCAACACGTCCATTCAAATTCCCCGAAATATGACCGTCTCTATTCATACATGGGCTCAATCGGACATTACACTGATTTTGTACTATGGAGCTGGCAGGGTAGAGTCCATTTAATGCTCGGTCCAACTGCTTCGGACAATTGCGTTCTCACATACAGCTCCTCTGGGTAATGTCAAGATAAGTTCAGGGTTGCAGTCAATGTGTGAATGAGACTGTGTGAACGGGCTATTGTCTCACCAGTACCTTTAGCAACATGCACCCCAACACAGCTCATGTGTGTTTTTGTTTTATGGTGCTGTATTTTGTTTGTTTTTTATTTTGAAATTATTTCAAAATGAGAGGTTATGAAGATGAGTTATAAGCAATGGACACTCCAAGCAGATGATGGTATAATCTGGAATTTGTATATCATGAGATATTGATAACTGTGCAAAACTCCATACACTTTTAACAGTAGGATGATGAATATTATAGGTCAGGGGCAATTTAGTATCATTTTAAGAGCTCAGACAGATTGCGAGGCTTTTAGAAAATGATCATGTACGGATGTCTACTGTCTACGCATTTGCATCCGCATTAGTGTAAATTAATTTCCACTCCACATAAGGCCCCCCACTGCTTGTAGGGGGGCTCCTCACCTCCTGGACCTCCTCTGTCAGTCTTGTCTGAATAGGCAGCCAGCTGGGTGCTGTAAAACCACCTCCAGCACTCAGTAACCTTCAGTGTTGAGTGTCATGGGCTTAAGAGAGATGATTGTGCTGTCTTTGATGAGCAAAGGTGCCTCATCTCACACCTCCCTTTAAAACTTCAAGAGACGGCCACTCAGCTCCCAGGAATGAGAATATTAGCTTGTCAGTGGGGTGACAGGTTTAGCACAATAGGGGCGTTTGGCTGCAGTGGATATATTGGGCGAGTCAAAGGGCCGGAGAGAAGCAGTCACATGCTATTAGGCTCATGCTGGTTAATTTGAAGGAGGGAGCATACTTTTTTTTTTTGGCGGGTTCAAAGCATCTTAGCGCCTTCACCAAACCCACTCGTACTTTACTATCTGTGACAAAACTATTTGGGAACCAAAACGCCATGTTTTTTTTGTGTCCAATTGGTTTTTAACAATTCCAGTTTGGTTATTTCAAAAGCCTCAAGATAAAACTTTCAGATAAATCAAACTCTCGACATGCTTACAGAAAGTCTGCATCAAGAACTTTTTTTTTTTCATTTCAGCTTTTCCCCGAAGGCAACACAGGTTAAAGTTGAGCCGCAGTGTTTGACACATGTGCTGTTTCAGTCAAGGGAAGAATTGTGCACCCGTGCATCTATTTTGTCACCTTCAAAGTTATCGTTTGTGATCTCAGGCGTGAATGTTGAGTGAGCATCTATAAGACGTGATGTATTCTCTATAGTTACAACTCTCTCTTCCTTCCCCTATACCTCTGTCTTTCTCCCAGTTCCTCCAGTTGCAAACTAAGCATTACTTTGACTGACAGCTCCAATCATTCTACTGTGTTTGCTTGGCAAGTTCAAAATGTGACTGACACTCAGCTCATTGGATGGGGGAAGAGGAGAAGAGGAGAAGAGGAGGAGGGGGGGTGTCAGGAAGGGAGGGGAAAGGGGCAAGAAATTAAACAGAAAACAAAATCCTCCCTGCATGACAACTCCCCCCTCCTTCTGCCATCTTCAATCCCCCCCGCCCCCACTCCGTCTCTTCCTCTTCTCCATCCTTTTCCATCATCTTTCCATTCCTGTCATTCCTTTTTTCCGCAAAATCCGTTTTGATAGCAAATCACCACGGGCCCGCCAAATGACAGATAATCCTTCACAGTTTTATCACTAAACCCTCTTCTTCTTATTTTGTCTCGCAGCATGTACAGTACGTACAGCTGCCGTGTTTGCTGATACAATCTGCCAGCCATCACGAGCCGTGGCAGATCACATTGAAGAATGGAGGAAGCTCGCCTCCACAGCCACGGATAAATCATCATAATATTCCTTGTTTTTTATTTAAATGGGAGAACATTTACATGCGTTTAAGAACTGATGGTCACAGCTTTCTACATTTATTCCACCTCCTACCTCTTCCTGGCCCTATTAAAATAAAGATATCGAAATAGATCTATTCAGGATGTGTACGAACCACTGTGTTTGTACCACTATAAATGACTGAAGTTTGTGTAATTTTATATTGTGATAGATTTACCCAAGCGCTCATAAAAATAAACGTTTTTTTGATTTTACGTGATCTCATCAAAAGGTGTGTAAAAAGCACACCATTGCAACGCAATACAGTCGCAGTTATGTTTAGGCAACAGAACTACTTGGTTAGGAAAAACATCCTGATTGGACTTAAAATACGTACATAAACAACGTAACATAACTACGGAAAACACGTCATGAATGTCACTAACAAAACGTCAAAACAAGTCTAGAAGACTTTCTGGTTCACACAGGACATGCACACCAGTCTCCTTTGTGAAAGTCCTGTGTTTGTTTAAGTAGTCTTTTTGCTTTTTATATTATGTCACTTGGTATTTTTCGCTTGGCCTGAGCATTGCTCGTTATTCTACGTCACTTGCTCTGAGCGAAGCATATTCATGCGGTTGGGTTTACATCGCAGTCATTTCAGACTAAATGGTGTGAAATTACAGAAGCAACAACGGTGTTGTGATAACACCCGAAATGACTGAAGGAAATGGTGTGTCATTCATATGCCATTTGGTGAGACCAGACTGGTCAGTCAGGACCAAATATTCAACTCCTTCGCAGAAGACTTAAAATAAATACAAAAATTCACCAAAAAAAGGACTCATGTCAACACAAACACCAACAATATACTAATGTTTTGTTCTAATTTTTTTATTTTAATTTCATGTTGACTTTAATTTCCTCATGTTGAACTACATTTCAAAGAAATATGTTTTTTCCAATCCACTTGCAGATTTCTTTTGAGAAAAGTATAGATTAATATATGTCGAAATGAAATATTTAGTGCCTTGTTAAAAGATGGTGCCAATATTAGTCACAACCAAAACATAATAGAAGCTACTTTGAGAACTGTCAAACAGGCATTGACAGTCATGTCAGCATGTGAGCTGCCCCTATAATTTACCTGTTACAAGTCTATTGTGTCTATTAAAAACTGGGAACATGTTTTCTACCATATCTACATAATAACTGATCATTAGCAACTGTAATTCATTGTTGTCAGTCTCACGGCAAACAGCGTGACAAGCCGGCCTGGCTGGATCATCAAAGAGAGCAACGCCTCAAAGCACCGGTGATGACAAATACGGGTGGTGAGAAAGTAAGGCGAGGAATTAACCAGATGATTTACTCCGGAAAGCTCTGCCTCCAATAATGGGTTGGCCTGAGGGATGACTCTGATCCAGCAGAGAGAAAGAAAGATGGAGAATAAAGACAGTAGAGAGCCTCGATTCCTCTTCGTTGTTTAGAACATTTACCCTCTGATGTTAAAATCCTCATCTGATGAAGAGGTAAATCCTGCCAATCCTTTATTCAGGGCTCGATATAAAGAAAGGTGAGCCTGAGAAATCATTCATACACCTGCCCAAGGCGTAATGCCCCCATCCTTCTCCCTTAGGGTCAAACAGGCAGTAAATCTCTGTGCAAAATAACTTCCTTTCAGCTGCCTTATAGCAGATCCCCTCTATAGTTCTTATACAGATGATGTCGTGAGAGACAGAGGGGATGTCTAGAAGCACAAAACAATAAAGGAAGAGAAAGAGAAGTAAAGTGGAGGTGCAGAGAGGATCGATGTAGAGAAATGAAAAGGCAGAGGCAAAGGCTGGAAGCAAAGTTGAGAACACGAAGGAAGGATGAAAGGTTGTGTATGCAAAATGCATATGAAAAATAAAGGTTTTTGGTTAATCACAACGCTCTGACACACTGAATTCTCAACATCATAGAGGTATTAAATAATGATCAGCAAGAGGGATATTTCTGTGCACTTTTGTTTGATCTTTGTGGCATTGTGAGTGTAAATACAGTATGTGGACGCTGTGTGTGTGCACCACATGTGTGAGTGGGTGCTGCGGTGAGGAAAAGAAAAGCAAGTGTTGGATTTGCAGGGAAATGTGATTAATGTTGCGGAACTTTGATCTTCTAAAAGGCTTTGGATTTTACACCACAATAATTCTCCTTGGGCTCAGCTTAAATAAATGATGTGCCTGTTGCGAGTGTCCAGAATAGCTTTTATTAGACTGATCGACACAGAAACAGGGCTGTGACACTTCACTTGACATTTCTATGGGTCTTTGGAGACCCAACTCCAAAGATTGGATGTTATGAGATCATGTTTCATTAAGTTAAAACAAGTCTGTAGTTCTTCTGTGGCTTCATTTACTGGAAGTAATAATGCATTTTTAAACAAAAACATTAAAAACATGCTGTTTAATCCATTCTTTATACTTATTTGCTTACATACTGTGCTGACAAGGTCGGAGCTGCTGCCCTGGAGCTGGTAGGGATTCTGTGTCTTCGCTAAGGGGCACTTCAGCAGAGGCTATGTTTGCTGACTCCTGGGCCCTGACCTTGGGTCCTCCTGTTAAAGGGCAGATTCTCCCTACTTACCACACATACAATACACCAACTCACATCCTTGGGGTCTTGACACAGTTGGACAAGGAAGAGTTTACAAGAAAACCTTTAAATAATTTCTGTTTGTGTGTGTGTGAGGGAACAATGTCTGTGTTTCTCATTATGTTTTGTGTAATAAGCAGTGTGAAATCGCTGCTGCCTGCTCTCCAGGTGTGCGCATGTATACACACACACACACGCACTTTTACAGCTGTGTTACTGAATGAGGTCACCTAAAAATGAGAACATATAATGTAGCCTACCTTATAAGGTCATGTCTGCTGACAGCCATTAAAGTCACTTAAATTTAGAACAGTTAGATGGAATGTTGTTGATACAACATAAAAACACTGATGGCGCATTCACACCAGCCTTGTTTAGTCCGGTTGAACTGAACCCTGTAGCGTTTGCCTCTTTGTTCAGTTTGTTTGGGTTGGTGTAAACGCCGGACTCGAACTCTGGTGGGACCAAACAACCGATCTCTGGTCCGCCTAGAAGGGCCGGTCTCGTTCCGCTGTCAAGTGAACTCCGGAGCTGTCAACGTCATTCCAACAAATACCATTTATGTGCCCCTTCATTGGTGAAAAACGTTGTCTCTTCCTGTTTTCATTTGCTACCACTGAAACTGATAACTGCTGTTTATCAGACAACAAATGAGACAATAATTAGCTAGCTAGCGCACCCCTCGGTATCTTCTCCTCACGCCCCCACTCAATTTGGCTCAATTTCTGTGTGTTAACCAGTGTAGCATGAAAGCACGCTGGAATGAGCTAGCTAACCAGCCAGCCGCTAAATAAGTAAAATTGAACAACTTAATGCTTCATCAACGCACTCTTGTCACAGCTTCGCCAGATGTTTGGCTCAATTTCTGTGTGTTAATCAGTGTAGGATGAGAGCATGCTGGAAATCGCTAACTAGCCAGCCGCTAAATTAGCTACAATTTTGCTTAATCCTCCTTGTCACCGCGTAGAAAAGTCGAGGCAACTGTTGAGTCGTATGAGGGGCCAACTGTATGACCAATAATCGAGCAACATTTCCACCATATTCTGTTCACAATTTCCAAACCGTTTGAGTTTTGTCTTTGTGAAAGCAAAGTTGTGAGCCTGCCCTAAGACAAACATGTCCTTTTTTTCATAAGCAAACACGCATATACTGTATAGCCTGTATAAACCAGCAGTCTCCAACAAGTAGCTCGCTACCTCCCAGTAGCTCGCTACCCGTTTCTGAGTGTCTCACTAACGGTTCAAAGAATATGTACATACATTTGATATGAGCTACGAGCAGCTTCCGGTCACTTTCGTTTTGTAAAATTAGCTCTCAGAGAAAAAAAGGTTGGAGACCCCGGGTATAAGTAGATACATACTGTACATAAATTCATACAAGCATGACATGGCGGTCTAAGGTAAAAGATTCTCCTCAGAAGGAGGTCGGCCTACACAGCTGAAGGTAAGGGTCTACTTGCACCCACCATAACTTAGACTACTGTTTAAGTTACATAAGGTATGTTTCACTCAATGTGTCAGTTATCATGGAAAATTTCACTAGTAACTTTCTGGAAGTATAACTATAAATCTGATGAAAGGACAGGTTAATATATGTATACATTTTGGCTTCCCCCTGTCCGTCATTTTCCCTTTTACTTTGAAAGACAGGCAGTCTGTCAAGAGAAGAATTCCTCCCTGCAGGCCTGCTGAATGAACGACCTGCCAGGCCATGGACTTGGTTTTAATAGCAGCTTGCACAAACACCGTAAATTTACAGCTTGGAACTGCTCACTGAAAAGAACTTCAAATTTGCCAAAGCCGTAAGGCCAGTCAGCAGTCTCTCACTCTAACTGTGTCTCCATCCTGTTGTCTCACACTTCTTCAGTAGATAAGTGACTTTCTCTTTTTCTCTCTCTTACAGAAGTGTTCAACCTGCATATGATAATCCATCCGAAATTTAAATTCATCCATTATTTTCATTTATGGCAAAATGCCTGCAAAACTAACCACAGCCTCAGTTTACTAAAACATGGAATAACAAGTATGATGAATTTAAAAATCCTTTATCATTGAAACTGCCTCTTCTTTTATCCCCAACTTATCTCTGCTCTCCTACTTTCTGACCACCTATGGTGAATAGTAAAAAACACTTAATCTCTCTGAAACACTCACATTTTGTGATAAAAGACTCAAGTCAGAGTTTTTCCCAATATGTATGAACCACAGAAACCACGACTTAACTCATCAGAGCTAAACAACAGTTTGAGCTCCAATGTTTTAAAAGGGTTTCTCTGTCTTTCCTCGTTGCTGGCAGCTGGAGGTACTCAGCACTGACTCTAACATGGAGCTTTGAAATAGCAATCAATGCCTTTATACTGCAGGGAGGGCTCGTAAAAGTGTCGTTGAAAGGAATATATGATGTTGTATTTCACCCTCCCCTCCCTATTTTTAAACACTGAGTTATGGCAGCAGAAATGTGTACCCATTAAAGGTGATATGATGTATTTTCTGCCTTGTTCAGAGACTCATTCATCACCATGGACCAAAAAGAAAACTGCACTTACTCTTTCACCCCTTCCTCTCCCATCTTCCCTCCACTCCTCACCCCGACACCGTTCTTGTACCCTGTCTTGAGTAATTTACGATGCACCGGTAGTGCAACCTTCTGGCAGGAACTGCAAGAGCAGCTTGCTCTTTCTCCTGGCAACTAAATAACCTTTCACAAAAGACCAAACTTGGCCAAGTCATCTGCTGCTGCACATTAAGACGGGACAGAGCTGGACATGTGCACACAATCCTTCACACTCTTCTTTCTTAGGGTTAGTGTGCTGATATATGGAAGCAAAGAAAGGCCATAGTAATTTGAATTTCATTAACAAATTCTATCTATAAAATTCAAAATATTATGACTTTTCTTTTCAGGTTTATATATTCAGATGTAAAATGACTGATAGAATGTGTTGGGATATGGCAAGAGCATGTTTCGGTATTAGCAAGTATGAAAACTAAATAATTGATATCAATAAAAGTATTAATATTAATAGGATTATAACATATATTAACAATAACGGGGCACCACTCTGGGATCAGGGACCAATAACCAAACTATGGATTAAATCTCACTGGCGTTTACTCAAAATGTCAACAGTCAAAGTACTGTTGCACATTCAGAGTGAACACTGAAGGTTGAATTCCTCCTACGACCGGCCAATGTCGACTTGAATAGGAAGAGAGCGGGCAGTAAAAGTAATCCTTCTCTTCTGCTGAAGAATACAGGGATTCCGGGAATCTTCGTTCTGCAGGTTAAAGTTGGTGAAGTACGGGGCAAGTTATCCGCTCCTCCTTCGGGATCCAAAACAGTCTATTGTTCGACCAGCGAATGTAGAACTATTCTTATGGTTTTCTTAAACGCAAACAACGTCGTTGCGCCTACTTTCTTATGAATTGGATCTTTTTTTTTTTATTTGCAGAAATTTCTAAAACTTCATTTTGAGTTTTAAGAGGGGAATTCAAACCACATAAGTTCAGACAGAAAGACTATAAATGAAGTGGTATTTGCATTTCAACATTATTGAGTAGCATTTCAATTTCACATTTTTAAGTTTATTTGAAGTACTCCGTTGGAAAAGTCCTTGCAGCCTTTCTTTGCTTCCATACTGAGAATACCAAAACAATCTGGGTGAGGTTGTATTGGATATCAAATTACACAAACGCTGCTGTATTCCATTACTGTCTGCTCATTTGGGTGTGTGTGCAATATTTGCTGCATTGTGGTTCATAACTTTCATTGCATGCTATCAACTCTCTTCCAACCTCCCCTGTAACTGGCACTCCATCAAGTAAAGCTGAAATAAATCAAGAAGCTGTAATTATTACGACTATAACAGAACAGAGTTGTTGCCATTGCTGTTGCTACTGCTATGTTTTGTAGTCACCAGAAGGAGTGCGTGCGTGTGTGTGTGTGTGTGTGTGTGTGTGTGTGTGTGTGTGTGTGTGTGTGTGTGTGTGTGTGTGTGTGTGTGTGTGTTGGCTGCTGTTGCATTCTGCTCCCAGTGTCTGCCGACAGAGGATTAATCTCCCCAGCTGAGGCAGTAGCTAAGGTCAGCAAGGGAAATATTTCATAAGTGTCAGCTTGGCCCGTAGCCCTCAACCCAGAGTTCGAAATGGGAATGCACGGTCGCATAACAAACGGCCATGTGTGACTTTGCGAGGCATGTAGGGGTGGGGGGGCATGATATATGGCAGTGCTTCACTTTCATGTATTCATCTGAGCTGGTGAATTACTGCCAGGGACAAGCACGGTGCTTTGTCACTACAAGGACCCTGTTGAGACAAATATTTTGGCCACATGAGGTCTTGTCTGGAATGCGTTTTCCATTACCACCTGTTCTCTAACTTTTTTTATTTAAGGAGAATTCATAAAACTTATTCCCAACTTCTGCTTCACCACGTTTAGTTCACTTCAATAAAACAGTTTGTTTTAAAAAACTAAAAAACACTGCATGTGTTGTTTTCCATTAGGCTTAAATTGACATTTCCCTGCATTTAATACTCTCACTGTTGCAGGTTTTTCTGCTCCTGCGGTGACCCAGGGTTGGCATGCACATGCAGAGAGATTAATGGCATGGGCGGGCCGCTTCAATAACCGTTTGTTTGATGTGTCGAGCCTGAAGGGCTCTGATTTACTTACACATTGATAGGCTTTTAATTGAGCAATGCCATCCCTTGTCACATCAAAGCGGTGGCAGCTGACATGACTCTGCCTCACTGCGGGTTGCGATGATTGACATGCACCGCTGAGCCCCACCCGTCCCATCCTTCGTCATCATCCTCGGTTATGTTTGGCAGGAACTTTGTGGCTACTACAACCTCCAGTAACTCCTGTTGTTTGTCAGGTCATGACTGCCAGAGGGAGATATCCCCACTTCTTAGTGGGGATATGTTTGAGTAGCTAAATTGAGCAACTCTCCTTTTCAAAACTTATTTTTTCTGCTAAAAATGTGTTGTGGTTTTGATTTCATGAGAAAAGTTGTTTCATAGATAGAAAGAAAGATAGAATGTGTGTTCCCAGCAGCCTCACCGTCAACAAAGATTGGCGATGAAGACACAGAGATGGTGACTCTGGCCATGAATGCAGGAAGCAGCACTGACTTTAACAAGCGTGAGGAATTTCTGCTGGGAAGATTTTCTTTGCACGGCTTGTTGTCGTTCCTTTTACCAGACCTTTTCATGGCTCCAGTTTGTGAATACCTTGATTGTGCCTCTATCAAAATGACCCCCCTCCGTCATCAGGCCAATGGAAAAAAAAGAAAAACATCTTCTCATGTCATCTGAAATTTCACACAACAATGTAGGACGATCTGATTCGAGGCAGGCGCTGTCTGGCAGAGCAGGCCCGTTCTCCCTCCTCCTCCTCGCTCCGTGCACATGATAACTTCTCCGTGTGGAGGACAATGGCGGCTTTTGTTTCCGAGCGTGGAGAGGGGACTTGAGGTTGCACGGGTGTGGGTGGTGTGCAGCCTATGTGCCTGTCTGCGAATGCGTTTCAGGTGTAGCGAGTACGACAAGGCGGAACCCTGCGCGGTGTAGTTTTCAGAAATAAAAGTGCCAATCTGCGAACAGAGAGGGAAGCCTATTATCCCAGTGTGATTATAATGCAGACAGATAGACGACAGGTAGGCAGAGTGGATAAGAGCGTTAGCTTGCGAGACGTGATGAGCTGACAAGAGAGACAATCTCCCTCCTAAACTGGAGAGATAAGGTTGTCAACCGCAGCTCTGACTCTGACACACACAAACACACACGGACACACAAATATACTGTGTAGACAGTCAGATAGATGATACTGCATAAGAACTACCCAAACACACATGTTTAAGATGACATCTTGCACAGTATGGCCTGTCTCTTTGTGTTTGTGTGCACGGTGTACATTTTGTCGCGTGAGCGCATACACATTCAGCTGTGAAAGGATTAGTATGTGTATGTCTAAGACAGAGGGAGAGGCGACCGCAGAAAGATAAACGAGGAAGTGTGAATACATTAAGTACACTGTGTAGATATTGTTTGTGGACCTTTCAGCTCAAGGAAATCCTTGTTTCAACATTCTGTCCTGGCTGGAATGTTGCCTGCGAGGCTCTTTTTAAGTGTTTGGGTCTAAATGCCATGTCTGCTACACCCCATGAAACTGTCTTAATCCACTTTTTTTCCCTTGGTTTTATTACTGCTGGAGAAAACACTCGGGGTAGAGCAGAGCCCCAGCCTCAGGCCTCTATTCCCATTCCACACACCCCATAAGTCAGTCACAGATAATTAAATAGGAGTTATTTACCCTCGTTTTCCCTCCTCTGCCTCTCTGGCGCTTTTATCATTTCTCTCCCCTTCTCTTTGTACAGTACTACATGCAGCCAGACCTTGTCAAAATCTGGCTGACACCAGTGAAGGCCTGTAGAACTTGAAAAGAGAAAAAGAAACAAGACTCTCATGAGCTCACATCAATGTCAGCCCCTCATTAAACAATCACACGGAGCATCTACACAACGCTAATCCCCGTGTGTGCCACAAAACACCTCAGCACTTCCAAACAGAGCAGGAGACAAACGAGCAGACGAGGATTCGCTTGAGCCAGGTTTGAAGAATTCAGCTGCCTAATGTCAGCATTATATATTTACTCTGGAGTCAGGCAAACATCAGCCTTTCAACACAGGGATGAATTAGGCCCCGCCACAGAGCTATGGCGTCCATTACAGGCCTCAGCGGCTCTATAAATCACAGGATCACAGGGGCATGTGGGGTCTGCTCCTCCTCACTCCTCCTCGGGCTCTATCAGCCTCATCCTGGGGGTTTTGTTTGGCTGCTGTTTCAGTCAAACCCACTGCTTTGACACAGCCATGGAAAGGCATGGAAATGCCCCGAGGGCCAGCGGGACCTGGACATGCTGAGAAGCCTCTTTAACGGGAAAGCTGTCCTCTTAAAATATCTACAACAGGAAACAGCCATCAGTCATCGACACGCCAAAACAGCTGTTACCAGCCTACATCAAGGGGGCACATGAAAGGAGTTGCTCCCTGTTGTTTGAGCCCTCCCTTGTTTCATTCTCTCGCTGCCTTTGTCTGGCTTTTCCCAATGCCCTCCTCTTTGGTCTCCTTTTATACGCCCCCCTCTTCCGTATTCAACTCCACCCACACTGCAGCGACTTACCCACTCGCCCTTTTAACAAGTGGATGACTGTGTGACAAACAAGAGCGCTATCGGAAACCGTGCAACTTAACTAGCAGTCTGAGTTGTAAAGAAATGTTTGAAATCCCCTTTAAGCTCTCGGCAATACCTTTGAATCTCGCAGTGAGGAAGCAGTTGTTGTGTGTCACCTGTTTATGTGTCTCGGCCCGAGGTGGTGACTGACAGTTTTAAACAAACAGACGGATTCAAAAGAAGAGTGTTCCGCACTTAGCCCGGCGGCGTGCACGTCTGCGTTCGCATATTCTCGGGATCTCTGCAGGTCATTGAAGCGTGAGTGGCAGTGCATGGGCGATGAGTGACGACTAAGCCTAATGATGACGGGTTAAACAGTGATGCTGTTGAGTGAAGCTGAAGTGACTTCATCCTCCCCTCAGCTACAGATAAATGGCGGCAGCCATTATGATCAAAGAGCAGGCTGGGGGCAACGGTTTGATAAGGCCAGCCTGTGTTGTTAAACAAGTTTACCTATTAAACCTCAGAAGAAAGCCTTGTTCAGATCTCTCGAGGCAATAATCAATGATCATTGACACTACTTTAAACAGACAGTGTTGTAATATCTTTGATTATTGATCGGGTAATTCAAGTCAAGCCACAGGGGTTGCAACCAGGATGGAAATCCCCATATGGAACCCCTTGTAAATTAAGTTACTTGGCAACCGAGGACGAACTCCACAATCTTTTTGTTTCCTACGTTTTGTTCTTCTGTACAAGCTGGAGAAAACGTTTAAAGTATTGTGTTGGTGCATCTGTTATACTTAAATTAAGACTTGAATAAAAACAACTTGTTTTTGGAGTGTGTGACTGTCAATGCCAACTGAAGATGTTACAGCAAAATACATCAGTTATCAGTCCCAGTAGTCGCAGCTATAATGCAATAAAGTGATTAACATACCATGAATTCTGGTTCATGAACAGTAGGTTATTTTAATTTTTTGAATGCACCTATTTACAAGAAGGGGACCGACAGTTAATTCTCCATAGTTGTGGCTTACTGGGGTTAATAGTCTTTTGTCAAACCGTGTAAAATGTCACATCTATGATACAGTATTTATATTTGGCAGGTTTAGTTTGTATATGGCTTATGGAGGTCACTGACACATTTTTCACCCATAGCCCACATTGCTGCCTGGCTATGAGGGTGAGGCCAGAACACAAACCACGCCTCGTCACATTGCCCCGCCCCTGCTTATGAATGCGGACACTTGTGATTGGGCGGCGGCGCATTGCTTTGAAATCCCTCCCATCACGTCGTTAGTATGTGGAAGAAGTGAGGTACTGTGAGAGAGACTGCTGCAGAGGGACAGAGATACATACGCAGGAGGACCGTCACACACACACACACCAACCTCTGCGTGGATATTCCTTCTACTTCGTATTTTGATGAGCAGTGACTACCTATGGTGTTTTGTTTTTCTCTTTTCTTGCTCCATTCTTTCTTTTTCAACACTGGATGACGGGATATTTAGGAATAATTAGCGGGTGATATTGAAGAACCCGATAGACGATGACATTTGGGCAATTTGTTCCTCTTTAGAGACAGCTTGGGTCCGACGCGGAGGACGTGCACTGCGCAGCTACATGTCCTTCCGGATTACGGCACTCCCGTCTATTTAATGTACCATCATGAAACGTGCTGGTAAATAATTTTCAACCCTGCGTCCACTCGTTACATGCAGTCATCCCTCTTCGAGCCTCGATCCAGATGAGAGATTCCCCCGGTGGACCTGAACCGCTTTTACGCAGACAGTCCCCGGAGCGCAGCGTCGCCGACGCCAGCGGTGATCATCACCGGAGAGGAGCGGAGAGACCGTCCGTTTCCATACCCACTTCTTGTCCTCCAACGGATCCCTTGCGTCAGGCTAAAAGGCTTCCTATCCAGATCGTAAAAATGTTGACGGCGCACGGCGGACACTTGCTGCACCCGGAGTATCTCCAGCCCCTCACATCCGCGCCAGTCAGCATTGAAGTAAGTTAATAAAAATAAATTATATTTACTCCAAGAACTGTTGGTATCATCTGATGTCGCTTTTCTTTCTTATATTAATCAGATAATATAATTCCATGGTGTAGTTTGAGTGTTACTCTTGACAAATTTGCCAGCATATGCGCCATTTTACGCACAGCGTTTTGTTGGCCAGCACCAGAGTTCCGAATGTAAATTACTGCAGATAATAAACCGTTTTTAAAGTAATATTACCTGTTCATTTGACCGATATATTATAATGACATTTTTTCTTTCGAAATGTTTTCTTTTTTCCTTTTTTTTTTTTTTCTTTCTGTTTTTCTTAACTTGGCACCCTTGACATTCTTTGTTATATATACTTAGTACACGGTTTGGCCATATATAATAAGAATACAATTTTGATGATTGCATATTTTAATTACAATAGAGTTTCTATGTCTTAAGATGCTTTAATTAAATCAAAGTATAAACAAACAGTTTGTTCACCGCCTTGCTCTCTTTTTTTCCTTCTCAGCTTGATGCCAAGAAGAGTCCTTTGGCTCTGCTGGCCCAGACCTGCTCTCAAATTGGCAAACCAGATCCCCCCTCCTCTTCCAAGCTGGCCTCCCTCTCCTCAGGCAGTCTGGGAGACAAGGAATCATCAAGCCGATCCTCCAAGTCTGGAGAGAAGCACCAGTCCCTGGAAGACAAGTCCAGCTTCAAGCCTTACTCCAAGTCATCAGGCGACTGTCGTAAAGACGTTCTGGGGACAAAGGGGACTTCAGATAAAGCAGCTTTCAGGGTGCCAAATGGAAGCTCCAGCAGTGTCACTGCTTCATGTCCATCCTTTCCTCCCCATTCCCAGTCACCCAGCTCCAGCCCTCCTCCCCTGCACACTCAGAGCCAGACCCACAGACAAAGCCATTCCCCCTCCACGCAGCCCCCGTCACACTCCCAGGCCTCGCACATGGACAGCAAAACTGGGAGCTCAGAGCAGTCCAGCTCGGACAGTAATAACAACAGCGCTGGCAAAAAAGACTCAGATGCAGCTAAGTCAGGGATGGATGGGGCTCAGTTAGCCAACTCCAGCCACATACGGGCCAGTGCCAACTCCAGCAATGCCAGCTCTGCCAGCAGCCCGCGGCCAGAGAGCAAAGCCGACTCACAGGTCTCCTCACAGCCTGGCTTGGGCTCCGGGCACATCGCCCCCGTCTCCCCTTTTAAACCAGGACATTCAGTCTTCCCTTTGCCTCCCGCTACCATGGGCTACCACGGCTCCATAGTGGGGGCCTACGCTGGCTACCCCTCCCAGTTTGTTCCCGGATTGGATCACACCAAGTCTGGTTTGGGGTTAGGACTTCCTGGGAAGCACCCCAGTTCCAGCCCGCTCTCTGGAGCCTCACCTCCATCCCTGATGCAGGGCTTATGTCGGGACCCGTATTGTCTGACTTATCACAATGCACCCCACCTAGGAGGAAGTAACTGCTCCACCTGCGTCCACGATCCCTCCAGCCTCAAGTCTGGTTACCCTATGGTTTACCCCTCCCACCACCTCCATTCCCTGCACCCCAGCTCCTTGTCTACCAACACCGCCCCCACCCTGTCCCACCCCCTCTACACCTACGGTTTCATGCTCCCCAACGAACCGCAGCCTCACGCCTGTAACTGGGTGTCTGTCGGAGGTCCCTGTGACAAGCGGTTCGCCACGTCAGAGGAGCTACTAGCCCACTTACGTACCCACACAGCCCTGCATGGGATGGTGGACAGCAAGCTGTTGTCGGCCTACCCCTCATCGGTTTCATCGACAGCCTCTTGTCACCTCCACCTGCCTCCACACAGCAGCGCAGGTACCCTGCCCAGCTCCTTCTCCCTCAGAGGCTCTCCTGGTTTGAGCCTGGCTCGCTACCACCCCTACAGCAAATCCCACCTGCAAGGAGCACCAGGATTTCCTATGACCAACCTCCCCTCCTCGGCTTATTACTCCCCCTATGCACTCTACAGTCAGAGACTGGGCTCGGCCTCAGCCCTTGGATACCAGTGATATCAGAAATAGTGTTGGCGCTCCCACAGACTGCAGGCACCAGCTTGGACTCTCCAGAGCGTCCCCGAAGATGGATTCCTGAGATCGGGGTCATCACCAATACAGGGCATCATGCCTGATGGCCTGCCTGCCAGGAATAACACCTGTTAGCCCCAGGATTGTGACTGGCGCTCCGAAGGCACAAGACCCCGTGATGGATTGTCTGTAGAACCAACAGACTTTAGTGATGGCAGAGCTTGAAAATAATGGAATTGTGGGATTATTACAACAGTCTTGATTTTGGTTTTTATTTAGTTTTTCTCTAAATCTGTCTCCCAGAACTGAAAGTCTGTATTTATTTTTCACTCAAGCGCTTGGTATTCAACTCTGAGGTGGGGGGGGGGGGGGGGGTTTGCTGTCCGAATAAATTGTTCTGAAATATTCTAACTGAAAGAGAATGATATAAGTATAGTACCATTCTGCCTATCATACACTCTAAAAATAAAAACCTTGCACCACGATGAAGATGGACTGTGAAGCTTTATTCTGGGGACCTCTTTTCATCTTCTATCCTCTCTTGTGTTGGTATTTTTTTCTGCATCTTATTCAGACTCTGGAGAATTTGCATGTCCATGAGAATTACCTTGAACAATGCCATTATTTTTATTTGTAAATATGCAAAGATGTAATATTTTTTCAAGCTTACTTGGCAGCAAGTTGGGGTCACAGACGCAAATGGTACAAAGATTAGAAAAGATGACATAAATAAAAACAATTAATGGTGGCTGTGCTATCCAACCAACAGGAAAAGGTCTTATTTTGTTAAATAAATGATACATGATTGCATTTCACCTTGTTTTCTTCCTTATTGTTTGCTTTAAATAGTACCATGAAGTAGCTTTTTTTGTCAAAGCGGGAGAGGATGGAATAAATCTCGCCAGGCTACTGCACTGCACTTATCTAGGTCTATCTATCATTATGGCTGTTACTGCCACGCTATATGTGGCTGTGTGTAATAATTCATGGCTCATATCAGTTGACAGGGCTGTCCCAAAGAGGGCAGGCCGGGTCACATTAGCCCTGTTAGCTAGTCTCTGAGGACCTCCATCCCTCCTCCTCTCTCCATCACCCACATTGCTTTTGTTGTTGGGAGTGCAGCTTTTAATTGCTGATTCTTGTTTGTGAGGCCTGAAAACAGCCTCCTCAGCAGAGTGGATGACTGTGTGGAGTGGCCGCCGGGTCACTGGGACCTCAATAATGACCTGAGGGAGGTGTCGACCCAGGATCCCCTCACGGTCTGACGGATTGGTCTGCAACACAAAGGCCAGGGCTGACAATGGGAGGCGGTTAATAGAGAAATATTCATCAAAGTCCTGACATCTCCCCTGAGGAGAGCGGGCTGTCTTACAGGAACCGCAAACATGGAGGCCTCCCGTCCTGATGTGAAGAGCCATTTTCTTGCTGCTCTCCGCTGCGCTGTGGTTTAACTGAAGTCAGCGTTCTCGACTCAGAGCAGTTAGATACTAATTCAAGGGGAAGGAGTCGGTCTATCTCAAAGCCACACCGCTGCCATTAGAGTGTTTGGGCTTCGATAATGTTCCTGCGTCTCCACTCTATTTGGCTGTCAGGTTGTAGGTGGCACAGAGCGAAGAGGCTGCAGTCTCCGAGGCGGCTATTGACCCCGACTCCCAGACTCCTCTACTCTCGCGGTTCATTAGCACTCCAGACAGGGGAAAGGCGAGCACAGGTGTCACTTGACAGGACCATTAACAAAATGGATGACCCTCCCAAACCACATCCAGCCCCTGCCACACCAGCAAGGTCACGGCGCCCTGATCACCACTTCGCGTAGCTCTCTGGGACGATACACTTATTATTATTCTTTAGGAACTGGAGCCATGTGCTTCTCTGGAACAGGACAGACTTACTTTCTTCTTGCAGTGTTTTCTTTATGATGGAGTTTATAAAGTAGTTTAGATAAAATAGGTCAAGGATATTCTGGTTCTAATATATTGCACATATTTCTCTGTAACTTACAGAGTTGTGCCACTACAGATTCACTGGATTGTGTTGCCCCCTAAAGTTGTGTTGGTGAAGTACAGGTGGAATCTGTGTGAGAAGGGTAGGTACCTCTCTTACACATAGGGTAAAACAATACATCTTACAAACTGCAGATAGAGAATCGGTTACATTGGCTTGAATCTGAAGATGATTCACTCTGGAGGTCATGCAGAGGGGAGAACCTTCAATCTTGTCGGGGAGGAGGAATTAATTCCACTGTTGCCAGTTTACACTCGTTCATCAAATGGCTCACCATTCTCCCTTTCCCTGCGCTCATCAATCTCCTACATCTATCTTCCCCCCCGACACACACACACACACGCACACACACTCGCAGCTGAGTCAACACCCACACACTACATTTATGTCGCCTGTGTGAAGCTGTCTGTGAAAGTATGTGTATGCAGCCTCAATCCTTTGTCCACGGACGGTGGCACACGTGAGGCTGAAGAAGTTAAAATTAAGGAGTTACTATCATCTCAAAACATTTCTGTCCGACACTGTGGGTACATATTACCAAAATAAAATGCAAATGGTATGTTTTTTCTCACACAAATAGAAAGATATTCCATCGGCACAAAATTACATGGTGTACAGTATATTTTCACCCACTTCAGGGGTTTTATTTAAATAAATCAAAATAATAAAAATCAGCAGGAAGTGGAATTTCACTTGTCATAAGTAAGACTCTTCACCTCATAATTATTTAAAAGAAGATTTTTACATTTTGGGGGGAAAATCGAATCAGCCTTCTTGCCAAACACGTTTTTTAGCCTAAACCTAAGCTAAACATATATAAATAAGCAGTAATAAGTATATTTTTCGGATGCAATGCACTGTAATTATACCATTACCTGAGACCATAGTAACCCATGAGAACTTCATGTGACAAAACATTAATTTGAGAGAATCATAAAGTCTGAACTAATTTTAAGAAATACATTACTCCAGGTAGAAGTGAAATCTTTCACTTACACTTGATTTGAAGCGTTATTGACCCTACAGAGCTGTCCACCACGTCTGTTAACATTAACGTTGTTGTCACTACCGCATTGCATTGTGGGATATTAATGCTGGCGTAGTGTCCAGTCTTTGCATACTGTAATTTTTCATAAATGGCATGCAATGCCCATTCTATTGGTCTATTGGTTTTATACTATAGTGTCAAAACATCTCACATACTGTTTTAGCTTACTAAATACTATGTTAGTGTGGAATTCTTTATTTGTATTATATATATATATATATATATATATATATGCACACACAGTATATATATATATATATATATATATATATGTGTGTGTGTGTGTGTGTGTGTGTGTGTGTGTGTGTGTTAGCCTGGCTCTGTCCAAAGCTATCAAAATCCATCTACCCGTTTTAAAGCTCACTAATTAACAGTTAGAGATAAAGTAGCAGTTACGGATAGTGTTAGTCGTTTGGTGGTAGCAATAGTAACAATAGCAATAGTACGAGAATGATATAGTGGTAATCAGACAAGTAGCAGTAGTATCAGTGGAGATGGTGATGGTGATGGAGGGGACTAATATTTTCCCCTCTGTGCGACAGTGCAGAGACGGTGCAGAGTGCCACTGTGAGGTCCTGAGCAGCCGGCTGACAGGCCTGGTGATTAATGACGACAGGGTGTGGAGCTGCTCTTCAATTAGACGCCAGCTCTACCCCGGCTCACCATTCCTGCTGACAGCTAGGACAGAGAGAGAGAGAGAGAGGAGAGGAGTCTCTCTCTCCCTCCCTCTCCCTCTCTCTCTCTCTCTCTCTCTTTCTCTTTCTCTTTCTCTCTCTCTCTCTCTCTCTCTCTCTTTCTCTCTCTCTTTCTCTCTCTCTCTCTCTCTCTCTCTCTCTCTCTCTCTCTCTCTCTCTCTCTCTCTCTCTCTCTCTGTGTCTCCAGAACAAAACATTAACCTCAACTCCATGACTACCACCTCTGTGTTTAACATCAGGACACAATACAGAGCCTTCGGCATTCAACAGTGACCGCAGTGTTAAAGCATCCCAGATGGCGTGAACACATCCCTCATCAGGGCCAGTCACACAACCTCTGTTTTATTTCCCCACACAAACCCTGTGACTGACTATTTTACATGCCTGCTACAACTCCTCTTCTCATTTACGGCTGCAGTCAGCGATGCTGCACTGCTCGCTGTGAAGACAATAGCAGACTTCCAGGTTGTTGAGCAGGTTGTGTGCTGGTTTGGAGCAACTTTCCCTCACAATTACAAGTAGCCTGCAATAATGTTCTCTTGATTAGAAGATTAATAAGAGGATGATCAGAACTTAACCTGCTTTTTATTTGTGTGGAAACTCGTTCCAGCATTTGGCGATACAAGCTTGCAAACGTCCCTTCAAACTGTTGTTACTACTTTCTGTCAGGGAAGGAATTAAAGGTTTGTACAATCCCCTGGGCTAGAAGGGTGACTCAGTGTGTATACTGTAGATATAGATATACAAGTAGATTCAGGTTACTATAGCCCACATACATATGATTACTTTCTCATAAATGTTATGTGGATTTGAGGTGTGTCAAAGCAAACTAGAAGGCACTGAAACTGAAGCATAATGGTTCATGTTTTATTGCCTTCTTGAGCGTAGAAAATAGCATGTAACAAGCAGCCACGTTGTATGTACCAGGTTTGACATTTTCCCACCTGAATGCATCATGATTGTTCAGTAAAAGAGGTTAGAAAACAACTTTGAACTTACCACATCAATTATCTTGTTCTAAGCACGGTTGATCTTATGTGATTATGAAAAATGACAGTAGGTGAGTGTCTACTGGCTGACAGAGAACACTGTGAGGCACTTACAGTGTTACGTAGGTTAACATACTGATTCAATGTTAGAAGCACTACAATTACATAGTTCAACATTTTGGGACAGTTAGCTGAGAAGACTCATAATTATCTATCAAATATGAAGCTAGCAGCTGGTTAGCTTTTAGCTTAGCATAAAGTGTTGGAATAGGAGGATACAACTAGCCTGGGTCTGCCAAACAATAACTAACAGCACCTCTTGAGATCACTAATTAAAACATTAGCCTATATCTTATTTGTTAAATCCATTTAAAAAAAAAAAAAACAGTTTCCACCTGTTTCCAGTCTTTACACTAAGCTAAGCTAAGCTAAGCTAAGCTAACTGTTCCCTGGCTGTAGCTTCATATTGAAAGAACAGATATGAGAGTAGAATCAATCCTCCCGGCAAGAAAGCGAATAGCGCGTGAAGAACTTGATGTTAGCAAATTTGAATTAAGGTGTCACTAAATATATAATTTTACAGATATCAAATTTAAAAAAAACCTGTTCACCTCAGGCACATAAACAAATATGAACAAGGCAATTGTCACTAGTCTATATTCTCACTGTTGTCAATGTGCACGTCCTTCAAAACTCAATTTATGTGATTATTTTAGCAATTATTCTATCCAATGACTGCAACGCCATCCTTTCAGTTTGAAGGTGAGCTGCCTCACTTTGTTAAGTGTTATGTGTTAAGCAGCAGTGGTGGCTGAGTATCAGCCATTATAGGTGACCTAAAATCAGTCATCAAGGACATTGACAGCTCTGTTCCTTTTAGACCTTCAACGGCAACAACCGTTTTAGACAACTTTTTGGCACTGATCCTGAAAAGGTTATTTACCAGCCGGGACACTGATGCTGGGATTGTTTTCACCTTGTGAGTCTGTGTCATCATGAAAAAATGTTGTCCTGCAGACATCTACATTACTGTGGTTTGAGGTGTTTATGTTTCTGTCTGTCTGTGGACAGATTTTGTCACTGCGATAACTTCACAACCGTGTATAATGCAGTCTCAAATCTTGGAGTTCCAAGGTGTGTTGTTGAGATCAAAATGACGGCTGAGTTCGAAGATTGGTGTGGTCCGAGCAAGGGCACCACACACACACACACACTCACACACACACACACACACACACCACTTTACGCCTCTGGTCCAATTTGGCATCGCTGCAGGTGTGATCCCATCATAGGATGGTCTCTAGTTTATATTTATTTCGTGCTGTGAATCAATAAAGTAATTTTTGCACTTTATACTTCGCCTACATGCACATAGAAACATTTCAAACACTCGTTTAAAACCGTTCAAATTTTAACACATCGCAGTGCAACAAAAAACCTAAAATCTAGATGGTTGAATAATTGGTTCATCTATTGATTGGTAACAAAGAGGGACTGTCAGCTCAGCTGCTGTTAGAGATAGAGAAGTAGTGCTTCTGATTTTATGTGCAGCCAGCCCTGACCTTGGCAAACCTCACTTGGCCTCGACATGGAAAGCTGCCCAGAGCCGCTGTGGCCTCTCCAAGGTTCCAGTGGTGTGAGTGAGCACCGTTAATAGACACGCCGTCCCTAACCACCGGTGGAGAAATGAACATTTCAATTACAGTACGGTGCACTGCTAATAGCACTTGGACTTCGTATCCAGCTGGATTCCATGTGTTGCCACGCTGGGAGATCGCCGGCGAAGATGCCACGAGCGTTCGGCAATGAACGTGACTTGGCGGGGAACGAGGAGCAGCTCTGACGGTCGGGATTCATGTTCTAATTGACAACATGTTTTTTTCTTCCACTTTGGGACGCCTTGTGGTCATCGTGTACTCACTTTGAGCATCATGATGCTGATGTCTGTTTAATGTCTCCTCTGGATGGGCATCCAGACTCCACAGGCTGCCATTATGATGATTACACTTAACCGCTGCACTGCGAGTCAGGATACACAGTTTATCACCACTTATATATCAACAACTGCTTCACTTTTCTTGCAGGATTATTGCAGCCACATTAAGGCAGATTCTAGCTTTCTGATAATAAATTAATAGTCACATACTGGATGATAAAAAATTCAGAGAAAATAGGAAAGATGAAGGAGGTGCAGGATGAATTGCAAAAACAGAAACAAGGGCAAATTGGTGATTAGGCGAGTGTGATTGTGTGTGTCGTGTAAATTAAAGTCTCGCCAAGCTTTGAAAAAACAGTCACAGATGTCACACTAACGCTCTTCAGTCACTTAACACACATGAGATGTTTGGTAACTGAGAGACTGTGACTTCCTTGTGTCTGTCTGCCACCATCACTCATCTGTGTGGTATTCAGACATAGCTGTCTCACAACTGTTCAAACATACATCATTACACACGTCAACACATCGTAGGAGCCCGGCTCAAACACACACTTAGTGTAATACACATCAACATACATTACACATTCACTCAATAGCACACGTCAGCTGTGTTTCTTAGCCTGTGTAAGGGTACAATAACGCTATGAATAATTGTGTAAGTGTACAACAACAATGGTTATTTACTGGTTGGTGAGGAAGCGATGTCTCAAATTTTGCCAGAGTTTTATTTCATCTTCCTATTTTGGAAAAAAACTGCACTTGGAGCATTATGGATCCCTAAAACACGCCATTAAAAACAACAACAGTAATGAAAACATCAATGCAAATGCATCTTTTCACAGCAGACATTTTGATCTGTCTGGTCATGGTCAGAAAAGCACTGTGCCATTACTGTACTGAAATAAATGATGACTTAGTTCCATTAAGTGTTACAAGCCATGTCACTGAGCCAGCATGTGTAATACCAGGGGCCTTTCCCATTTCACAGATTGTGCATCCTCGATTCCTTTCCTGGCCTCCTCCCCTCGCCTCCTCTCCTCTCGTCTTAGTCCCGCCAACGGGAGATGTGAGTGGAGGAGGCAAGGAAGTGAAACGAGGAGAGAGGAGTCGAGGCCACAGGCATTTAACAAAATAAAACATCCTCCCCGCAGAGCCATCATTTTAGATATGAAGTGTGTCACATCTGCATCAGCTGTCCATTGTGTTGTTATACCCCAAATATTTTATGATCTCTGTCAGATGAGCATAACAGTGTTCATGACAACTTGTTTACTTACTTTTAATTCAATTCACAACATGGCTTACTGTGACAATAAGTTACAGATGTCGTATTATTTAAAAAGATTTGATCTTTGAAATGTAAGTGTTGATACAACACTTACATTTCTGGAGTGTTCCCGCCATGGTTTGAGATTATTTCAGCTGTGTGTCAAGCCATATACACAAGCTGCTAGATTAACAGCTGTGAGTACAAACAATATGTTTTATTATGATATGTTTATGTTCATAATAATTTTCGGGGCGTGGCTTTGGAGGGAGACCTGAAGAGACGGGCTGTTGCGGCTATTCTTGCTAATTTCTCAACATTACCAACCGTAGCTTTAGTGTTATTAATCAATGCCACTTTCCCAGTGATACCCAGTTTTGCATTGATACATTGATCAATACACTGTAAGTAGTCCATCTGCTTTTCATTCATCATATTGAAGGTAGACAACGCTGACTGGGCAGTATCTTATTTTAAAGTTTCTGTTATCTGTATTTATGACTCTGCAGTTCCCTTCAGCTCTGTAGACTGATTTTACATATTTCCGCTCATTGTTCTGGCAGTCCAAATTAACTGTTTCGGTTCACTCTTCATTGTATTGTTTTTGGCCACAGCAGACAACCAAAAAATGTTGGTCAACTAAAGTTATCTAAACTCAAAGAAAGGCTGTTTAAACTAAAGAGATTTTCTCTCTCTTTCAGCTCTACTCCCCTTGTCTCCCTAAGGTGCTGCACTGACAGCTCGTGTCCCTGGACACTGCTGGTCCAGTGTGACACAGTGGCCTGATTCCTTCACAGTGAATGTAAGAAGGTGCTCAGAGTTTCTGTCCGGCACTGCAAACGAACAGACAGACAGACTGTAAATTAGACTGAAATCATTTTACCCACCATGTTAAACATGCAGTAAGGTTTTGACCATTTCCTTCAACCCTTTTCACTTGGAGTTCATCTTAAACAACATGTTAATCTTTCAAAGTCTATTTTCTTTATGGTAAACTCAGTCATTTTTTTGGGGGGGAGATTTTTATATAAAGGTGGGTCTGTTGATTGCAACATGTTATGGTCAAATCAACTACTATCCTTACAACACACATCTTGTATCACGTTTTCACATCGCAGGGTGGGTTTATGTTTTTAAGATCCTAACAAGCTTCACACATTAGGACGTTCATGGTTAATGTTTGCAGCTCTGTCCGTCCATAAGCTCTCTGTGTTTAATTCAGTGGGACTGTGTCAGTGTGAGTGTGTGCTCTCACATACACAAGTTTATATTAGCAGAGAGGCCTTGCGGTTTGTTGAGTGAAGGTGAAAAAAAAATTTCCACAGGCAGCTTGATTATTTTTACTTTTTCGGAGAACCCTTTTAGAAGGTGAAAGACCCCTCCCTCACCTCCACAGACCCTCCTCCAGCTTCTCCTCCTCTAATAGTGAGTTACCCTCATGTCATTGATGGCGCTTGAGGCAAAAGAAAAAAAATGAAGAAAATGGGGAGGGGATAGGAGGGCGAGCCAGGGAGAGGGTGGGAAGGGAAACAGAGCTGATTATCCAAATACAGTCATTAAAGGGGAAATGTGTTTTTCAAGCTGTCAAGATGATTAATGGCTGAGAGCAAATCCTCACAAATGCTCTTGTTTAGTCTAACTGGCAGACACGATCCTGCCCATTGATTTATGGCAGGCCTGCTGTGTGAGACCATAGTGAGGTTAGAGGGTGTGTGTTTGTGTGCGCCCGTAAAGGGTGTGTGTGTGAGTTTGTGTGTGCGTGCGTGCATTCATGCTGGTTTGTGTGCATGCATATGGACGCCTGCTTTTGCGAGTGCTTGTGAAACTGGGGGTTTGTGTGCATGTATGCATACGTGCGGTGGCGTGTTCGTCCACATGACCAGAGGAGCTGAGGAGGGAATCAGGCAACAGGGGAGGGCAGTGAGTAAATTCTCCTCATCAGCTTTCACCCCTCGTGCTGACAAATCAGCTACACAAACCAGAGAAGTAGCTAAGCCCTTTTTCTTATTTTATGGCTCCATGATTGAACATCAACAACAGGATCGATGTTACATCTAGAATGAATCAAACAGCTGTCCAGAGGTACTTGCGCTTTCATCAGTCACTCGCCAATATCCCTCCTCGCGGATGAGATTGGAACAGAATAAGCAATATTTCTCTCATTACTCAACTGTAACTGAAGTTTATCTGGCTGTGTTGTAGATAACATTACCTACACTAACAACACCTATTTGTAGGGCAAGGCTTGATCAGTTAGAACTTAATAAACAGCACAGTGTCATGACATGTTTTTCTTTTAGCATTTTGGGAAATACACTTATTTGTTTTCTTGGCGAGAGGTATGAGAAGATCAATGAATATGTAGTTAGAGCCGACAGCCGGTTAGCTTAGCGTAGCATAACACCTAACCCTATGTGTGGGCAGGTGAAGGAACTTTTGTTAGAGTGAATGTGTTTGTTTTTTTATTAAAGAACAGGAGCTTTATACAGAATTGAAAACTCTGCTAGTTTTTAAATACAAGCTTGAAACATCCTTGATGCTATCTCTGTATCAATCTACTGCCTGCTCCTTTCAAGATGAAAAAAGTGTGCGCACACAAAGGATCTAATTTTCTTGCAAGGATTAAGATGATACTACTCCCGTAAATATGAAGACCAACCAGTTACCTTAGCTTAGCATATACGTAGACTGAAAACAGCTAGCCTGGCTGAGTGCAAAGAGTATAAAATTCATCTAATTATGACAGAACTTCAGGAAGTCACAGCCAAGAAATAGTTAGCCACATAACCCCCAGTAAAACCACAACTTGAGGTTCTTCACTTTGGTTTATGTAACGGGATATACAATGTTTTTACTTTAGGACAGAGCTATGGTAACTGTTTCCCCCTGTGCCCTGGCTTCATGCTTAGCTAAGCTAACCTGCTAAAATTCATATTTACCATAATGACATAAAAGTGGTTTCTCCTCATCGAAATCTAAATAACAGATTTCCCAAAATGTCAAACTATTCCTTTAACTTGCAAATCGCTCCATTTGAGCACAGAGAGGAACGTTTCACACTTTGAAAGAAAAAGGCAGTTTGATTTAGAAATAGCGCTGCGTAGTATATCTCAGGATAAAGTAAAGTAAAGTTTTGATTTCTGTGGAATTAGGATTAGGGTTAGGTTGCCCAAACCTGCTAGCCAACTCTAACAAACAGGTGGAAATGTCGTGTCTAGTTACTGTTGTTCTGTTCGCGGAAGTACATCGTGTTCACATGATTCACATTCAATAATAAGTATTCTGTTTCAGAGACGCTGTTGCAGTATGTTGGTACTTTTTCTTGCCCACAATCTTGTCTTACTCGTACTGGTAGGTTTATTTACTGGATTCTGTACAAGGCTTACAGTAATATATATATATATATATTATACTCTATATATATACATGTATATATGTACATATATATATATATATATATATATATTCATGTATTTTGACACTCTGTATCATCCATTGACATAACATCCTCGTGATCAAACCCCTGAGCAATATTTGAAATTTGCTATTGTAAGCGCTTTACTTTTTGGTAAAACTTTCTAGGAGAAAAGCTTTAAGAGTCATATTTCACAGCTAGGAATTACTAAATGAAATTTCCCAGGAAAAATCACTGGGAACCACAGACAAACAAAAGAATGCCACCTACAAAAACCGAAACTTTGCCAACAAAAAAATGGAAGAAAAAATGCATCTCATGATCTCTCGCTTGTTCGTCTGACAGCTGATCTCTGAGAAATGAAGAACATGAAGAACAATGAGCACAAGAGATCTCACCACTGAATTAATTTTCCGGATTCCTGAAATGAGCTGGTGTTACTTTTCACTACCAAAGTTTTATCTGTGCTGGAATTATGTAGGATGTATTTTAAATACATTTGTAATTGATTATAAAACTCATTTGTTCTGTTTTCAAGATTCTCCACAGCCATAACTGAAGTTTCCTCTTATTGCTTCCGAATAAATTAGCTCTTCAAGGGATTTTAAAACAAACTCCATGAATTTATTGCAAGTTCTTTTGACCCTGATCTGATGAAAAGTCCCAGTGCACTCGGCCCCAGAAGGCGAACACGTCACACGCGGTCCAGTTCATCTCTCCAGGCTGGTCCAGATGGATGGCTAACAGCTGTTGGCCCTACAACCTCTTCCCTCAGCACAACCATTAGGCCTATCTGTCTGCAATTTCCTCATTCTTCCTGAGCTCCCTCTGAAGTACTCTGATCGCTTTCCCACACCCCCACAGCTCAGCACAGCACCACGCTGTACGTGTATACAGTGAAGCATCGTTTGGCCTGAGCAGACCCGAGCACATTCACAGTACCAATTACCCTGTCCGCCCACACATGCATGCTCATAATCACACACACACACATCCTCTAATAAATTTCATCATGAAGCAAAGCAGGCATGAGGAAGATGTTAAAGGGAGATTTTTGCAACCAGGGGAAGATTAATGTAGCGCAGCAGAGAGAGGCCAGTTGTGTAACTTTGTGCCAGGACCTCCTCTGGGACTCATCAGCACCGTGAAGAGCAGAACATCCTAAACTCTCAAACTGTTGTGGTAACGGTTGATACTGAGAAAAGAAGGAGAGAGGAATGAGAATGGGCGTCCTATCCTTTAAAGTTAAATCATGACTTAATGGTGTCACGACTGTTGTGTTGGGCCCAACAGACGGGATGCATTTCTCACTCTAAAGTTGCTATAATCAATATTTTTTACGATAACCAAATGTATTGTGTAATGGGAAACGGGTCACAAACCCACAGCGAATAATCCCCTGACTGCGGCCCACAACTTAACTGTTTTGGTTCACAATCACCAGAGGAGGCGACTGTTTTCAGAAAGAACACCTCTAAAAACTCACTACCTGCTCAGCACCAACCAGCAGAAAGACAAAGTTACAGACTGGAGGGTGAACCTAGTGGAGCATTAAGCAGCTAAAGACCCAGATATTTCTGTCAGTAGTTGGTGGAGACCAAAACAGAGCTACCAGGACAGTGAATATTGGACTTAAATGCATCAGGTGGACTAACATGCCTCCAAATGAATGCTAACGTTGCTCCGTGTCTGATCGCTATTTCGACTTAAAGGGTAATTACTATGTCAATGTGGTGTTAACGACTTGTTTCTGCTGCCCTAAAGTGCTAAAACAAACAGTTTTGCAGCATATTGCAAACATTTATGTTAAATTACTAATAAATAAATTAAAACTTTCTGTATGTAAACCTTGTTTAGGGTAGAGCATTTAGGTGCAAAATCCAACCTGAGCTGACCTGAACCAGCTGAGTCCTGTTGGGTTTTGATTACGAGTATGCAGCTCTGGAATGGAGGAGGAGTGTGGGAGTCCATCCAGATCTGAGGCATGAAGTCCAGCTGTGAGCTCATTCTCCGTGTATGTAAACACTGTATATATTCCCTTACTGTGTGTATACATGCCCAGCAGCAAGCTCAGCACCAAGCCTATAGCTACATGTGTGTGAGTGTGTAGAAATATGCACGTGTGCGCGTGTGTTCATGTGTCACCGGCCAGTGATTAATGACCCTGCTTTCTTTAACTTCCTTCCTCTCCAGTCGTGTCACACACATCATCACGCGTCACCATAATGGACGCCGGCAGACGGCTGCAGCGAGCTCGTGCTCCGCCTCACGGATACAAACAGACCATAACATCCTCCACATGCAAATCCACTCAAACGTTTGCATTTAAAGCTGCTCTGGGAGACTTTGCATGTCAGTCAAATGTGTCCTCCTCTGACCTTAAGTGGAGGTCAGCTTTATGATCTCTACTTTAAAAAACCTTTTTTAGTTCCAATTCAAAGTTTTTAAGTTGGTATTGTTAAAGTAAGTGCTGGGTATTGTCCACACCTCAGGCGAGGGAATTTCTACACTATCATTTCAATTCAATTCAAGATTTTGGGAAATACGCTTATTGCTTTTGTAACACCGACCTACCTTGTTCCTTACAACGTTAGGCCATAAACAAACTGCACAATGGTCACATGACTTCATGTCACTTCTACAAAGCTAAAGGTGGACCATTGTTTGGCATGATGACATTTTACAGCAGGTCAAAGAAAACACAGGAATGCCGAGTGGCAGGATCGAATCTAAAGATTGTTATGTAGTCGTTTAGTAATCAAATCATGATCTAATTTAGCCACTTGTTAGAAAACTTTTTTTAAGGCACGTAAAAGCTTCAACGTTCACGTGTGGGATATTTACCCACGTATGTCTTAAAACAAAACTGTAAAACCTCTTAAGCTTATGTTAACATATATATGTAGAGAAACCAAGAATAAGGAGGAAGAACAACATGCACACATCCAATCCATCACAGAATCACAGACTTTTCCTTATACAGTACGGAGCGACAAAAAAAAGAAATGCTGCAAAAATGTGAGCACTGGACTGTCTGCTGACATGCTGCAATGTGCCCTAAGTGTGTGTGTGTGAGAGAGAGAGAGAGAGAGAGAGAGAGAGAGAGAGAGAGAGAGAGAGAGAGAGAGAGAGAGAGAGAGAGAGAGAGAGAGAGAGAGAGAGAGAGAGAGAGTGAATTGGAGATAAAGGAAGAAAAAGAATGAGCAGTGGAAAAAGTGTGAGAGAAGAGAAAGAAAAGGGAACAGCAGAGAGACAGAAAGCAAGCAAGTCTTGCATGTGTGTTGGTTCCCAGCCCTGTCAGGGCCCTGTCAGCCTGTGATTTATGGCACCGAGACCGGGAGCAGTCTTCGCTGCCAGCTCAGTATTGTTACAACTGACAGCTAATGAGGCCGGACGGGCTTTCAAGCACAGCACTTAACAGAGGCCTCCATCTTCACGAGTCACGAGCTCTCCTCTTTCTTTTCTCCCCTCTCTCTTTTCTCTCTCCCATTTATTTTTTTTCCTTCCAGGGTGGCAGCAGTGTGGCGAGCTACCACGAGCTTTTCTGGGGGTGCAGAGGGAAAATAAGTCAGGCCGACAGAGATATATGGGCGACACTCTGTTACTGCAGCACTTCCACTCTCTTCCTGCTCCTGCATGCTATTAAGCCAGAGGCTCAGCTCACATAAATGAGGGAGTGAGGGTGAAACACACAAAGGGAGAGATCCAGCCTCAACGTCTCTTCTCAAACCAAATTATTCCACTCTCTCTCTTCAATTACCCTGTCACGCTCTCAAAGTCCTGGAGTCACATGTCTTCTCAGTCTGTGATTATGTGAGTGTGATCTCTGTGAAGGTACCTGAACTTTATAGCCTCGGCCGTGGTGTGTTTTACCTTCAACACCCCTGGCCCGGACTGCTTGGACCCCGTATAATCACTACCAGAGTCTCTGGCAGAGCTGCCCTCCCTCCCTCCCACCTCCTCCCACGGCCCCTGGTTTCTTGTCAGTCGTGATTAATGGCACTAGGGCCCTGGCGCGGCTTACGCTGCCAGTTCCAGCGATGTTCCCTTGATACTTAATGAACTCTGACAAACTTCTTTTCCCTTGCTCTGTTGTTCCCTCACCCCCCACCCCACCCCCCCCACCCCCACCCCATCTCTGTTTAAAATGCACAGCACAGAGCTGCCACTGCAGCACCTAGGGGTTAGCTCTGGTCCTTTGTAAATTTCTCAAGAGGCCAATGTCTAAAAATAAAGCGCCACGGCCATTTTAATGTCACGACCCTTAGTTGTGTGTCACTTCCAGTGGCTTGTTGCTGATTGACGAGGAAATTAATTGACTTTTGGAGATGTTCAGTGATTGCCTCTTTAAGGGTAGATTCTCGAGCTATTTATATATTTTTTACAAATGTGAAACTTTTTGTTCCTTTTGCGAACAGCCAACCATATCCACTGAAAATTAATGTAATAAACATCTGCTGTGAGATATCAGCAAAAGTCTCTCTAAAATGTTAAAATCATGGCAGCCCGAGGCAGCAGGATAATGCAGCCTTTTCTACAGTTTTCTCATAGAAATGAAGCATTGCATCTCCGCTGGTCTGTGTCGCCATCTGCTGTTCACACGAGGAAAGTGCGTGTCTCATCAGTATTCAAATATTCACTGAAAGATAAGCAAAACAAGTTACTAACATGAGGGTCAAGAACATGTATAGTATTTTACAATAATACCAAAAACATAGACCACTACTACAATGAAGTAAACAAGTGAAAACTACTAAATTAAGTATTTAAAAACACACACCTGAGATCACAGTGTTTAGTGTCAGATCTTACAGTTGATCAGACTTTCCTGGTAGAGCAACGGTTTGCAGGTGTTATCAATATTCACAGATAAGTGTAACCTAACAGACTATTTTGTATAATAAAGCCTGAAGTAGAAGTTGTTGATAAAAACTAATTTGATACTTTTACCAGTCCACAGCATGGACATTTTAATGCCACTATAATGGGCAGAAGACTCTGTGGTAAGTTGTTCTGATTCAAGTTCAGCAATAAAGAGTTTATAGAATTACCTCCATTACAAGGCTACTGCAGCGAAATTATAGCGATGCAAACACTATGGAGGCTCAGCAACAAGCTCCGTTTTTGTGGGTTCCAGCTCATAAATTCGAGAGGAAACTTGATTGCCAGCATTTATAACAAACAACAAAAAACAAATCTATTTGCAAGTGGGCTCTGAACAGCTTCAAAGAGTGTTGGGAAAAGGGAAAAACAGGAAGACATAAATGTCACATTTCAGGGTCACCATTGGGTCATGTGACTAAACCAAAGAGGGTGTCCTTTTTTATTATTATTGGGGTATTTTATGACAGAGAGATGTCAGGAAATGAAGGAGAGAGTAATGCAACTAAGAGACAGTGCCTTAATTAACCTCTTAGCCACAGGGATACAGCGAGTATCCTCAACCTTCTTTAGTATGCTGTGAAAAACAGTGCATGTTGCTTCCATTATGACAGAAAATGAATTGAAGACTTCACACTTGTAATGTAACTGCGTGCAGGGCTCCTGTTCATTGCTGGCCCTATAACCAACTGCTTAGTATATGCCCAAATATCGAAATTTGGTTTGCAGTTTATTGATAACTGTACTTTGTTTCTTTAGACTTGTTTTTTTGCCGTGACTGTTGTATGAGCCTTTTCTATTTCACCCACAGCTGGCACAGTATTTACAATGAAACGGCCCCTTGTTTTGTTATGGAAGTCGAGCAGTGTATTTCTGTGTGTAGTTTACATATTTGTCCCATGTTGCTGTGAGTTTCCCCTTGTTTCCTCTGGTTTCTTCCCACTCTCCTGTTTTGTAAGTACTGTAAATAGTTTATTTAATTTCAAATAAACATTTGCCTCTGATTTATTGAAGCAGGCCAGGCAGCTGCTCAGGCCACTGTGACCAACAGGCCCAAACGTGGTCCAGCACGAGCACTGTACAAAGGCAAAAAAGGGTGTTTGCTCCAACCGACCACGAGGGGGCGCTAATGCGACAAGTTGGACAACAAACAGTCAAATTCTACAGGAAGAAGAAGAAGAAGAAGAAGCTAGCAGGTGCCTGCTTCGTATCTGTTGCTAGTGTCCTCTCAGGATAAATTACAGGTAAGAGCGACCAAGCAACAAGAACATGTGTAAACATCTATTCAAACAAAGTCTCTGCTCTCCCCCGTCTTGTTTGGCATGTCAGTAGCATGTCAAAAGGAAGGGGACACGTGCTGATATTGTTTTGCTAACTTGTAACGTTAGCAGAGGTTAAGCAATATGTGTCGCTGTCTTGTGCCAACGTAACGTTGTGCAACGTTACGTTGTGACTGATAGTATAAGTTAAACAGGTCAGCGTTTTGAAAAGGCTCCTCTATTCGAGGAAGTGATAATATAGTAGCTTTACGTTATGCTATCACAGCTAGCTAGCTTAACTGTAGCTCCGACACCAAATTGCAGTCAAATGTTTGGATATTTGAAGTTGACCTTCTAATAAGTCATCTATTCCTTTCATAATTTAATTACTAAACGACTGAATATCAATATTTAGATTCGCTCCTGTCATTCGGCATACGTGTGTTTCTCAAGATGTTGGTGTGTATTTTGATGAAGTGTTTCTTTTCCACTTTGAACTGCTGTAAAGCTGCAGTCGTTTCCGTGAAGAAGAGGAAGCTGCGTGCGCAACTTTACGAAAATTTAAGATTAAATTCAGACATTTTCTGTTTGGTGGATGATTTATATTCTGAGTTTGCCAGAAGAGCTTTTACAATATTTTAACCACTGTTGTAACTTAACACATTTGTGTTCACTTCCTTCCGTTCTGTCACCTTTCATACCACCTAACGTGAATCTGTTAGCGCACATTTATTGTCACAAATAAATTGCTTATAAACTCAAATTTAATTTAATTAGTTTATTTGCTTCCCTAGAAAAATTCCACCAGCTTAAAAACAAAGGGTTGCAGACCAATTTATTACAAAAACTAATGTTAAAGCAAATCAAATGTATGACTAATTGGACCTGAGGTAGAAAAGTTGTATATTCTGAGAAGAGTCCAGGGTTGAGTCAGAGGGGTCACGAGGTTGTCTTTGTGAAATCCTCCGTTAAGACAACACTCCATCCAACTCTTTCATCCTAAACCAGCTGAAATAAATGTTATCACATACCTGAATGTAGACACCGTTGTAGATGGTGCTGGCAGATTCATTTCATGTATGACAAGAGGTTAAAATGTTTTTATACTTCAGCCTCAATCCTCTTTAAGTGTGACAAGGTCACTAAGTAGCAGCTGATGCCCGGCTAAGCCTGAGCTGAGGAGAGATAACCCAGTGAGCAAGAAGCCAACGCCGCTGTGTTACTACCGTACGACACGGGCTGCTCACTGGGTGGATCGTTTAGTAGCAGTTGGAGCATTTGATTGGAATTAAAGCAGGACATCGTGTACACATCAAAACAATAAACTCTGTTCCCATGTGCCCATGTGCTCATTTCCACATGCTGTCTTACTCTCTTCTGCCTGCCAGGATGGCACAGTGGGGTGCAGTGTTCTCGATAATTGCTGCTCTCGGAGGAGCGGCTCTCTTAGGCTCTGTGCACAAGATCGATGAGGGACACACTGGTGTTTACTACAGGTGAGTCTGCAGCACGCATTTTAGTTTTTTAGTTTTGTGCCTGAGACGTTGGTGTTAAACTGCACTGTTGTAAAACGGATACTATAAAAACTATTAACAGTCACTACTATAAATACCTGGGCATTAAAAAAAAAGCCAGCTGTGGTTCTGTTGAAAGTTTAATACTTACACAGTGTCATAACCCGGCTCCTAGGCCATGACAAATACGGCAGAGACACAACAAATGATGTTAACGTAAAATGTTTATTTGACTAAATAAAGAAATAGTTAACTTTATGAAGTGTGTCAATCAATAACATCAGTAGTGTCAACGTGAATGCGTGTGGAATGAAGTGTGGGTGTTGTCAGCGAAACCAAAGGAAACCAAAACCAAAACAACCGGCAGCAACTGGCTGGGATCACTCCACGTACGCCGGAGAGTAAACCTGCCCCGAGCAACGCTAGAGCAGGGTTTTTATGCCCTCCCTGTTCCCGGACCAGGTGCTCTGCATCAGGTAATCTGCTCTCTAGGGACAGAGGGACAAAAGCATACTTGCAGTGATTAGAGACAGGGGCCGTCACATGCAGGACATACAATAAGCTTTTGTCTTTCTGGAGCTCTTAAAACGGATGAGTTGCGACTGAGTCTGTGGTCTCGTGTGAGTCACGATGCTGTCATCCGAGAGTAAAGGTTGATTTATTGATGACGAGAAGAAATTCAGTGGTCGAATGTATCATGGAACATTTACTCAAGAACTGTACTTTTACAAATTCATTTGTAGATCTTAAACCCTGATAAATGAGTTGCCAGAGTATGAGGACAGTAAAGGACTGTCTGTACTTGTTGTCAGCAGTAGCATAAAGAACAATGAGCGCACCTGAGTCCTAACTGCTAATTTTGACTAAACTACCACAACTGCTCCTGTTTGTCTCCTAAATCATCTTAACACACATAATCAGAATTGTTTTATTCAAATGTATAACTATCAGCTGTGTGTGTGTAACACAGAGGAGGGGCTCTCCTGACCACCACCAGCGGCCCTGGTTTCCATCTCATGCTTCCATTTATCACCACCTACAAGTCTGTCCAGGTGAGTCAATTATCCAATGTTTAGATTTCTGTTCTGGAAATGTATGCAAATTAGCACATATTTCGTAAGATAGTGCCTAATTTGCATATACAAACATTTATTTTCAGAAAACTTGTAACATAAAAAATAATTGTGTTAATGTAAGAGATCAACTGTGGAAGTTTGATGGTGATATCTGTTCTGTAGTGTCGTGAACGCAGCCCTGTAATATGAACCGGTGTTACTTCAGACGGTTGAGTTACGGTTCACGTGTCGTGGAGATGTTGATTCAGCTCTCTGTGGTGTTATATTGCATTCCATGACACTGACTGGGACTTCCTGTGACTGCGTTTCTCCTGCATGTACAAATGAGATCCAGGTTTCTTCAATTTAAAACAGTGTGTTGTCTGATTTCAGGAGCTTGTTTTTCTGTTCCTGACTTTTGGAAAACTTAATTAAAGCATGACTTTTTGTTTTTGTCTCTTAGACGACGTTGCAGACAGATGAGGTGAAGAATGTACCGTGTGGCACAGGGTAGGTCTGCTGTTGTGATTGGCTTAACTAGTATCAGATGTGGTCTCTCTTGATACGTATTACACTGAGCATTCATCTTGTAACCTACACGCTCCCACACAATGCATTGAGTGGATTATAACACCACCAACACGGCTGGAGTCATCTCGTCATCTGAACTACCGGCTTCACCCTCACTGAAAATACAAAACCCTTTTATCTTATCTCTGGTGGTGTTTTGGATGGAAGTGCCCGTCAAATAGTTATGTGTTTGCTTTCTTTCAGTGGAGGAGTGATGATTTACTTTGACCGTATAGAAGTGGTGAACTTCCTCGTCCCATCAGCAGGTAAACTCACCAGTGTTCAACGGGCCAAAAACGGCAAACAATGAATTCATCCTAAACTCCCTGTTCATTTCTTTTCACATCTGAAGACGACTTGGCACTGACAAACACGTCGGACGTCCTTTAGTTGCAGCTGTCTCCCTCAGAGCCACATACTGTACGTGTGTTTCTACATTCGTTTCTGAACCGACTGAGCACTTGTATCCCTCTCTGCAGTGTACGACATAGTGAGGAACTTCACGGCAGACTACGACAAAGCTTTGATATTTAACAAAGTTCACCATGAGCTCAACCAGTTCTGCAGTGTCCACTCACTGCAGGAGGTCTACATCGGCTTGTTTGGTAAGTGCTGAAGCAACTCTTTTAATGGTGCATCTACATAAACATCGTGTTTGTCAGCCTACAGCTGAGGGTTCAGAACACCCTACGTTTTCATGGCCAGCCGCCCGCTACAACGACTGCTGTGCATAAACTGAGGCCACACTTGTGAATGTGTCCGCCTAAACATAACCCACAGGAGGTAAACACAACCGGGGCGTTATAAAGAGGCGGTTATTATGATGGGTGGAAAACGTCTCTTTACAGTAAACAGCAAATTCAAAGTTCCCTCTAGCTATGTTGCAATACATCTAAGTGAACCATAATCAAATACTGATGGGGCATCGGTATTTTAAAGAGATTTCATTTATTTAAAATTGTTTTTATGTTACCGATCTCTGCTTATGGGGACTCTGGTGGAGAATCCTCTTATGTCTTTACTTTCATACGTTTGGATAAAAGCAGACTACTTCCTAAAGAAGTACGTTTTGATACTGAGCCCAGTACTGATGATGTCTGTACTTGGATCAATTATTGCCTGATAGCAGTGACTTGACTGATATTGATAATGTGCACTGCTCTTGCAACTTGACTGCAGAATAATTGTTATTAATACTATTAAAATATGAAGTCTCACATGAAATGTGTCTGTACTCTCTCTCTGGCCGTCTGATTATTTGAAACATACCTGTTTATGAGCATTGGATTTTTTTGCGACCTCGACTCAGATCTGACATTATCCCCGTTGGATGACGTTGAAATGAAACTAAACCATTTCTGCTGAGTCCAGCTCACCCTCCTGCCTTGTGTCTTATCTCGTACAGACCAAATCGACGAAAACCTGAAGTTGACGCTACAAGAGGACCTAACATCCATGGCTCCTGGACTCATCATACAGGTACAGTAAGACCACCAGGGAGGCTGCAGTTAGGACAGAGTTAGTCAGGTGCAGCGGCTGAATTCATGACCGTCTCGGGTCCTTGCGTAACACCAGCTCAAAGATTTGCTTCTGGAGCCGTCGCTGTTGGCATTGTGTTCTGTAGCTTTATGTGTATTGTCATAACAATCACACCTCTGATTGAAAGCAGCAGGTTTATGCACGTTCTCTGGGCATTGTTCACGTGTATTCTGGGAAATGTGGTTAACCGCAAGGGGACGGGCAAGAAAATGCACCGAGCACCATGGATTGATATTATCTAACCGTGAACATAATTATTTCTTATTGTCTGGACTGACTGAGTATCGCTAGCATTTCACTTTATTAAAAAGACGTTTTTATGTTTGTCACCCTGTTGTCTCTCTTTAGAAGGATTATTAAAAACACAGTAAGACATCTAAACTCTAGACTGGACTGCAGTGCAGAACCCGGGTATTGAAGTAGTAATGTAAACCTAATGAAACTGTGTACAGAGTCCTTGATAATGAGATTCTTTTTACAGTTTAACAGCCTGACATTGACTTTCACAGCCTTTTAATAAAGCCGCTCTCCGAGACAGTTTATTATTACAACACAAGACCTTGTTTGACCGAAGAGTGATACAGAGGACAACGTTATGTCTTTAAACTATAAAAGGAGCCCGAGTGGTTTTCCCCCACTAATGAATCCCCCCCCCACACACATACACACACATCACTCCTGAGAGTTAAATGCTCCGCTGGGCTTTAATACTCTGGCCTTGTGTTTCCTGTAAATCTCTAGAAACAGTTGAAATAACAATTGTGGGTCTTTCTGAGAAAACCAATAATCGTGCAGTTCAGAGGGCCTTAAAACAGGACTGCTTTTGTTTCGGGGCTCCTCTCAAACTCCCCTTGAGGAGAAAATCACTTTTTAAAGTCATCTTGCTTTTAATACTTGCGCTGTCTTTATCTGCCTACTTCAGTGTTAAGTCTTTGTTTTTCTGTCTTTGTCTGTCCGTCTCACTGATCCACAGGCGGTCCGTGTCACAAAGCCCAATATCCCAGAGAGCATTCGCAGGAACTACGAGCTAATGTGAGTTTTTCCCATCAAGGAATGTTCCCTGACTCATGTGTTGTGTAATGATTTTCCCTCCCAAGTGGATAAGCCTGATGTTCATCCAACTCCCCCAGCCTACCAAGACGGGGCTGCTTTTAAATCTGTCTGTGATCGTTTCACTTTCGCCTCATGAATCACAGTCAGTGGCTGTGATAAAGAGAGGAAATTGAGGATTTACAGTAAACTGTAGTAAGGTTCATGTAAGCACTGCGAGGCATCAGCCAAGGTGGAAAGTGGAAGTCTTCAAGTCGCGTGCATACATTGACAGAAGAAGGAAATCATTTTGATTTGTTTAATTTAAAGTCAGGCACTGTGTGTGACTTCAGGTCCAGAACCCCCACACAGCCTGATTAATGGTCCAGTGATTCTCAAAGTGGGGTCAGTCACACTCTGTCAGGGGGTGAAATAGTCTGCTATAAATTATAGAATTGTGCTGCATCATTTAAAAAGTGCATATCTACAGTTGGGGACCATTTGCACCAATAAAACAAGAGTATTGTGTCCAATAGAAACTCTGATACCTTTGTGAAACACGGCAATGACTTCATTATTGGTGAGTTTAATTGTCTGGTTTATTGTGCCAGTCTGCCTACTGTGCATTTTGTGAAAGCTTTTAAGATTAATTACCTGAAAAGTATAAATGCTTTCAAGTTAACATGTGTTTCTGTTTAATAGTATGAAACGGGGCTGAAGTATTTATAGAATACAAATAGTTTCAATGGCGTAAGAGTACAAATAGTAGATGCTTAATCAGTCTTACTATTAAGAGGGGGGTCCTTGGAGAATGTTCTCTCCTGTAAGGGGTCCCTGGACTCGCCTACTTTGTTACTTACAGATGTTTGTTTGATGGTTCAGTTGTATTTGTGTAACTCAAAGGGGCATCGTATAGTGGGGAAGGACCTCGCTTGCCAGGAGTATCTTTCAGTTCTTTATTGCAAGGCATCAGCATAAACTATATATTTAACTATAGCAAAGCATTGGCAGCTTCTTCACTGTGCTTTCCAAAGGAAGAGTGGAGCGTTCACTGAGCCCGGTCGCTCATAGTTAGTTGTTACACCTTGCGTGGCGCATAGTTCACAAATGATGGCGATCGCACATTTAGCATCACAATTCTTAATCACAGCTCCATGATTTTAGACAAAGGGGGGAAAACACAATGCTTTTTACTTTTAGCCAACAACTCTAAATGTAAGGTCATAATGTTATTTCTTTCTAATGAGAGCCTGCATACTTATTTTCAATAAGTTCATTTTTCACTTTGAACAATACAAGAGGAATAAGGCTTCAGGGTGAGCCATGTGTTTTGCAAATGTTTGGCAATTTCAGATAAAGAGTTTTTGTAAACTTCCCGAAATCCAACAAAGAGCAGGACAGAGCCGTTAACAGCAGCCAAAACTCTGATAGCATCCACACACAATCACACACTGTTACACAAGCACCTTTCTGCACACTTTAAGGAAAAATGCAATTCTGCATAGTTTTTTGTTTTTTTTGTCATTGCAATGACGGCAGAAACTGATGTACATTTTGTTACGCAAAACAGTTTTTAACATCATTGTAAAACAGTGAACACACTCTTATTCTTCTCTTCTGGGGGTTATGGTACCAATTATTCACCAACTGAATTGCTGAGATCTGGAGAGGCAGCGATACTTGTAAATGAGGTTCAGCTGGCAGCAACACAAGCAGTCAGACGACCACAGAAGTCATCAGTTTCCCATGTTGGAGTCCCTTTTTCTCCTGCAAAACATTAGATCCTTCAGAGCTACAGACTTACTTTTGGTTTCACTTTCTAATAAGCTGTTTAAACTCTGTTCTTACTCCCTGTGAGACAGTCAGAGCGTTGGTGTTGCTTAGACGTCTGGAGGCCAGTAATGTAAACAAGTCTCAACAGTTCAAATGTGATCATAGAGAAGACGGTCCACACCGTTGAAATGGAAACTTATAACAGAAACTCAATTTCCCTTCAAACCATCACTCATGTTGTTTTAAAGGATCACTCGAGAGATAAAAAGCCTTCAGACACTCATTGATGTGGTTCATTTAGTGATGGGAATTCTTCCAATGAGGCAAAGGCATGAAGATGCAGAGCAGAGATTGCTGGAGTAGGAGTTAGGAACTGGAACTCTAGACGTTTCATGCCCAGTCCCAACGTTCCTCTCACACAATCAGACTTTCCTAAAAGGTTTCCAGGGCTCAGAGCTGTGAATCAACTTGTTGAGCCCCTTTCTGCACGCTTTCAGTAAAACTGCAAAGCTGCTTAGTTCCTTTTCTTTCTTTCATTGTAATGTTATAAATGATGGCAGAAATTGGGAAACATGAAAAAAAAGAGCTGCTAAGAACCACTTTACATGCATAAAGCAGTAAAATTTTCATGCTGCAGTCATATTATATGGAAGTTATTCAATTGATGGTTTCTGGCCATAAATACGTACCATTCACTTCATCAACCAAGTCATAATAACAAACTTTTTCTGAAAGCTTATATCCAACTTGATGCCTGAGAAGGTAAACAAATATTGATCCCAATGTTGTTCCCAGTTGATGGGTAATTAAACTGGTTGTTCTGAGGTGACACGACCTGTTGGGAGGAATTATTCTGGAAATGATGTCACCACACTCAGAATAATTAAAAGTGTTAGATGCCCCACCTGAAGAGTGTCAATAAAGCCTTCTCTGTAAATGCCGACACTGTTTAATGTTAAAGCGTCTGTTCGTGTTGTTTGCAGGGAGAGCGAGAAGACGAAACTGCTGATCTCTCAACAGACACAGAAGGTTGTGGAGAAGGAGGCAGAAACGGAAAGGATCAAAGCTATCATAGGTGAGAAAGAGAGAAATAAAACACAATCGGGAAGAAGTGCATTTAAAACACTCTGAGGGTTGAAAATTGAAATATACCTCTTTTATTTTTAATAGAGGCTGAGAAAGTGGCACAAGTGTCTGAGATCAAGTTTGGACAGAAAGTCATGGAGAAGGAAACGGAGAAAAAGATCTCTGAAATCGAAGGTTTGTATGCAGCGGTGGAAGAACGACTCGGATCCTGTGCTGAAGTAAAAGTACCAGTACAACAATGTCAAAATACTCCTATTACAAGGGAAAGTCCTGAATTCAAAATCCTATTTAAATGGCAATCCTTAAGATTTTAGTTCTGGTTGACTAGGCGACACTGGTAACCAGTAATATGTGGTTTAATACTGGGCGCAGCAAAACAAACGATTGTCATTTTAATGAACAAGTCATTCAATAATTAGCCTTTTTCTGTCTGTTTTGACTCTTACTTTATAGCTCACTGTCGCTGCAATATTTAAAACTGATCAACTGTGAAATGTTGACCAAAATAACAGTTGTTTTGTTTTGTAGATGCATTTTTGATTAATAATAGTTATCAGTGTCGAGCTCACTGACGAACACATTTCCTGTGACTGGGACTAATGAAGGATTATCTTATCTTGTGAAAGTCAACTCGTGTTTGACCAGTTAAATGTTTGTAAAGTGAAGCTGCAGAAGTAGGACATGTTGGGTTTAATAAGCTTTTATGTGAAGTTTTTATTTTAATAAGTAACTAGCATGTACAGAGCAATGCAGGGATGACATGTTTTTGTAGAAGTGTTAAGTGTCATAAATTGGAAAGTAGTAAAAGTACCCTTAAAATTGTGCAGTTCTTGCATAAAGTACTGAAATAAATGTGCTTAGTCAGTTCCCACCACTGACAGTTTGTATCGTAGACGGGCTTTGACATGTAGTAACATGAATAATCGCTGCGTGCGGTTTAGGTGTGCTAATCCTACAGCCCTCATGTTGATTCACTGACGTCGCAGTGCAATGAAACAGCTGTCATAACTGATTATCTGAGCTTCTCCTGCTAGGACAAGTCAAAAATGTTTTCTTCATATAACAAAGAAGCAAACATGCTGAACACTAAGAAAGTGCAGATCAGATTGAGGAGTAGATCACGATGTGGTCTCAGCAGCTGTTTGTTTTTAGCGCTGGTTTGCTTGTTTTTGAGTCGGGGGCCCAGTTGTTTATACGTCACTCATGCTTGTAGTTCACAGTATTTATGTCAGCGTCCTACTTTCTAAACAGGAAAGCAGCTTTGTGTTGTAATGAAACCGGCCTGCCGCTGTTGACTCTTGACCGTCTGTGATTCACAGACAGCGGTTACCTGGCCCGGCAGAAAGCCAAGGCAGATGCAGAGTTTTACACGTCACAGAGGGCTGCCGAGGCCAATAAGGTAAAGAGATGACGCAAACACACTTCCCGCTTAAACCGGGACAAATGGGGACTGGAAAGTCCAGACTGCTCATTTTGTAATTTTAATGCCGTGTCCCCTCTTGCAGCTGAAGTTAACACCAGAGTACCTGCAGCTAATGAAGTACAAGGCCATCGCATCCAACAGCAAAATCTACTTCGGGAATGAAATTCCCCAGATGTTTGTGGACTCTGGCTCTGCAGGGAGCTCGATCAAGGCCTCTGCAGCCAAGGACATCGTTGCTGAGCAGATCCTGGACCTGGACTAGTGAGGGACCGCCCAGACTGAGTGGAAGGACTGTCTGCTGGAGGGCAGGCGCCCGGCCCACAGGCTGGCTGGCAACTTATCCCTCTGACTCGAAGAAGCTCTGCTGACCTGGGTCTGTATTTCTCAAACACTTCAGAATAACTGCTATAAATCACACTGTTAGTATGACTACCATGTCATATTCTCCAACCTCAGAGCAGAGGAGTTAATTTCAGAGGCTTCCTAAGCTTCTACTCTCTTCTGATAGAGAATGAGATTGTCTAGACGGACTATTAAATTATGTGGAAGAGAAACTAAATAAAATGGCACCATCCGTGGGTGTATAATTGGCTACTTTTAAAACCGTCATTTAGCCGAAACCACCATGTTAAGCAACTCACCCTCCTGCTGCTCAGCTCCACGTATCAACTGTGCCCAGTTCATTTAGCCACAACATCAAGGATCACAAATCCATTACTACCTATGTGTTCATACTGTGTTAGCCATTCACAAGCCTGTGTTCTCATTGAGCATTTGTGTTGGTTGAAAAATTGGGTTTTAAATATTCACTTAAAATGGCTAAACGTCTGAGGCTAAAGCTGCATGTTACAGGCAAAAAGTCATCAGTTTATGACTCATGCAGAAGACGTGAAGCTTGTCGGGGACGGGCTTCTTTTTTCTCTGTAACCTCACAAAGGAATGTAGTTGGTCAGTGGTGCTATGCTAATTATTTGCCTTGAAAGTAATGCTACTGTAGGTGGTAAACTAGTTAGCTGGATATGCTAACAGATGGTGCAGATCAACACTAAGATGAATACATTTCTTGTGTTTTTGGTTTTGAAAAAGGTGATGCAGAAGTTTTACCAAACTTTTTAAAAGCGTCATATCACTCTTTCTGCAACCCAAAGCACACTATTAAAGGACCATCGCTGTTTAATGGCGGGATTTTGCTAACGATCAATGGCAACAATGTTTTGTGAATGAAGCCGTTGCGTCCCAAGAAAAATAAACCTTTTAACCCGCTACATGCCTCCACTACACTCTCACATGTCTGGGTGGGAAAGCTCTGCAGCTCCGCTACATCCAACAGAACAAGGAACGACTTAAAGAGATCAAGAAAGTTATTTAAATGCTGGTGCTGCTGTAAATTAGGACCAAATATGTGTCGCTCTGAGGATGTTGGACTGTGATTTCTTATTCTGAGTGCTTGAAAAATACGGGCCCCGACTGTAGACCAAACACAGGGATGATGAATGTACTGTAACGTAGCTGCTGCCTTTCAGATTTTAATAGCATCACTCGATTTGTTTTTTGTTTTACGTTTCTGTAAAAAAATTAAAAAATCTTTTGTGCACAGGGTTGTTGAATTTAAATTGAATTCGTGCAACTGTTCGAAGTTGTACCACATGTGCAGTACATGTATGTAGCACGTTGGAGAGACTATATTTGTGCATCTGTTTGTTTGGTTCTTGATGTCTATTGTGCAGTTTTATTCCAAACAGGGCCCACTCTGAGAAGTGTGTGTTGGGTTATGACACGAACAGCGTTTGTACTCCGGTATACTCTTATATAAAGTCTGTGATACAGACATGTGGCCACATGTCTACAGACATGTGGCCACATCTCTGTGATACAGACATGTGGCCACATCTCTGTGATACAGACATGTGGCCACATGTCTACAGACATGTGGCCACATCTCTGTGATACAGAGATGTGGCCACATCTCTGTGATACAGAGATGTGGCCACATCTCTTCTCAATGGGCAGTTTTCAGCTATGTTGGATGATTTAATATAACCACTTCATGAATGGTTACAGAATATACACAGTAGTGAATTGGCTTTGAGCCTTTGACAACATGACCCACTGAAGTAATCATAGGAACTGAACTGTACAGATTAACACTGAAGGACTCGCTGTAGAAATACTACCGACCTCGTGTGTCACCATTGTCTGTCGGGGTCCAAGTCAACAGTCTTGACTTGATCAGGACCAAAAACCAAACTTCACTTAATGTTTGATCTCGTGTGTTCTCTGTCTTAGAATACTAAAGAAATGCGTCGTCTAAATACCAAGTTTGTTTCTCAGCATTTGGCAATTGGCAAGTGATGTGGTGTTGCACAGAATATCTGAGCATGAGTTACCGACCAAAGGATGTGTTCTTCATCCAAAACTGACTCATTTCATACTGTAGCTTTGGGGGGGGGGGGGGGGGGGGGGACTGTCTAGGTGTTGATTCTTGGAACTTGGCATGTTTTTCTTTTCTTTTCTTTTTTTTTTGGTTGAGCAGACGCTCTCGCGGTGAGAAAATATTTCTGAAGCTAAATGGCTTGTGTCCTGAATTCACTGTAACCCAATACAACCTCCAATAATCTTCTTGTGCAAACAGTGATTTTATGATGTGTTATTGGCGCCCCTCTGATGTTTAAAGTTGGTCCTCAAATTGACTTCCAGCTGTCGTTTTATTACACTGACTTGAAAGGCAAATGTTTTTGCACTTCAATTGTGAATATACAATCAAGATATTGTTATTTGACAATAAAGTACTGTGTGTTATTTGAGTAATCAATCGCATTATTAAGAGTTTTTATTTACATTACATTGTCCAATGTGATGTATAGGATGTCTGTCGTTAATAAGAGTTTCAAACACTAACATTTAGTATCTAAACAATTGTTGCAAATCAGATTATTTAAAAGTTAAAAAAGCACTTTTGAGTTACGACTACACCAGAATGAAAGCGTCCTGTTTGTATTTCACATTCTGAACTCTAAGTCACTTCTGACATACTCCACACCAGTTCCTGAGAAGACCAGTTCCTGATTGTTACTCATGAATATTTTTGACTCCCTTTTCTTGAGAAAAGGTTTTTTTAATTTATTTTTTTGAATTAAGCTTGAGCCTTAAGTAAAGAGATGCATCATACTGAGAAGTTCCTATTAAACCCACGTTACTTCTTCATCATATCACCATTATTAACACTTTTGTTGCGCCCACCTTTTTGTAAAGTTTTACCCTGAACTATATTCTATAGGCTGAATGTTGAACCATATGCTTTGTAGACTTTTGTTCAAGGGTATTATTTACCTGTAATGATGGTCAAATGGGTTTGTCTTCCAGGCAACTTCCAGGGAATCGTAAAGAAATAAAGAACCAGTACACAGCACAGATTCAATCCCACACAAATGCACATTTAACTAATTAGGTAGCGACAACTGAATGTGGGGCTTTGGGCTTCTGGGGCATTTGCCTACTTTGACTGGCTGTTAATGCAGCCTTGATTGATATGACTGTAGACGATATCCTCTGTAATATGAATAATTTACCTGAGACTATTCTGTGGTTGATTTGGATGGCTCAGTAATAAATCTGCAGACATTTGCAACGATTTATTTGATTTCACAGCTGCATAGTCTGTCTCCTTGAATACAAAAAGAGAGAAATTTAAAAAGAAAAAGAAAATCAATGACAAGTTGGAATGTTCTTTTTTTTTTTTTTTAATCTTTTACCGGAAAATATCCAATTGAGCAAAACATTCTTTAAATCTAAATTTGCTTTAATTGGTATCGGTGTCGGATCCTCTCCCAGAAACGCCCTGCATTTCCACAGTCAACTGTGTGTAAGTAAGTGGTTATTGTGCGTAAAACTGTAAGCTGGTTGGGATCAGCCTACTTAATTTACCACTTGCGTAAACATAGAAGATATAGTGGATCTGGAGCTGCTCCTCCACTATGTGGAGAGAGAGAGAGAACTTCAGCAGCATGAAGCTTTGACTCTCCAGGAAGCCGAGGAAAAATACACTATATATGGAAGAGAGTTTATCCAGGACAGTTCCATCTGGAGTATTTCAAAGTGGAGACATAAAATGCATGACCATATTAGCTTTAATAAGATATTTTAAAGAAAGAAAAAAAAAACTGCTGCAGTTATTTTGCAGAAGATCGTGATTTGAGAGCCGTGATGAATGTGACCGCCACAGAGCAGGGAGAGGCGCATGCGCCTATCCTCCAGGGGCTATGGGAGTCAGTGAGATCAGGGCAGGAGGACATCCTGCTGTCCCCTTACCTGCCTGCGTCCTACGCCTTCTTGACCCACGTCCTGCTCTGCGCACCTTTCCTCGCGCTGGACGCGCTGGGGAGCGTCTGTCGGCGGGTCCGCTCGTGGAGGATCGCTGCAGGATCGGGTCCGCCGCCGTCTCTCCGCCGCTGGTTTGACTGTTTTTGGAGGGTGCTGTACAGATACCTGACTACCGTCCTCCCGGCCACCGCGCTGTTTCACACGCTGAGGAGCCCCGCGTTACCGCAGCTGGCTCCATCCTGCTGGCAGCTCTTTGTGGAAGTCTTCTCGTGTTTGCTGCTTTTTGACACGCTCTTCTTTATATGGCACGTCTCCATGCACAGGTGAGCACCTCATGTCACGTTAGTTGTCTACTATTTTAATGTGACTGGACTTTTTTCCATGTTACATAGCTAGGTTATTTATCATTGCGCTGGGTTTCCTTGCAGAGTTTTAGTTCCCCCGTGAAGTCTCTTCCATCCTGGCAAGAATAGAAAACATTAAAGAGCCTTTATACTTGAGCAAAATATTAGTTGTCGAAAAATATCGTATTGATCATATTGTGATCAGTGGTGAAAAGTAACTAAGTATATTATTTACTCAAGTACCACACTCAAAGCCAGGGTAGGTATTCTGGAGAAACTAGCGAGAGTAAAAAATCATCCAACCATAAAACCCAGGCAATGTTGCCAACTCTTTTCCAATGGAAGTTGCCCGTCATACAGGCATCAACAGCATGGCTATAGAGTCCTGCTGGGATGAGTTATTTTTGTAGTCCAACCCCCGGAAGTTGTCAATGGTTCCCTTGACAAAAAGACAATGAGATTTTTCCATTGGAATTTGGATTACTGTGAAAAGACAAAAACGCTCTGGCAAACAAACAAACATACTTCCACGTTTTGTTTAGTAAGATCTTCTGAAATTGTATTCACATAAGGGATATTGACTGACATATTTTATTTTGCTGAACAAAACGTTAAATCTCTTAAACTTTTGTAGAGAACTTATTAAAGGCATCAAAATCAAAAACCTTTTCAATAAACCCATTGCCTTTGGGGCTATTTTAGTAACGGTAGAAGTAGTAGAACTAACTAACTATCTACCACAGACTCGATGACAATTTACCACCTTGATGGTAATGTGTTAGTCATTTTATATACATATTGCCATGTTAAATAAAGGCATTTTAATAGTGCACAAACCCTACAGTGTGCCTTTGATTGTTTTTGAAGGAGACTTGCATTTTATATTTTTTGAGTCTATATTCCACCCAATGAGCCCCTCACAGGATTGAATACTACTGACATGTACCATTCTGGGGGTATAGTGATTATCCATAACAGTGAAAGTATAAGCTGAGTCAGCTGTCTGTGTGTTTCTCATCAGGGTTACCTGGCTCTACCGTAACGCCCACCAGCTGCACCACCAGCACCACACACCCTTCGCTCTGGCCGCTCAGGACAGCGGCTCTCTGGAGCTGCTGTCTCTGCTGCTGCTGGCTCTGAGCAGCGCCTGGGCGGTGGGCTGCCACCCTCTGAGCGAAGCCGTCTTCCACCTCGTCAACAGCTGGCTGGCGGTGGAGGACCACTGTGGCTACGAACTGCCCTGGGCTCTGCACAGACTGCTGCCCTGTCTGGGAGGAGCCCCCTACCACCAAGTCCACCATACTCTCCACAGTGTCAACTACGCCCCTTACTTCATCCACTGGGACGTCCTCTTTGGCACATACCGTGCACCAGAGAAGTATTCTCGTCCAAAGTGACAAACCTGTTGCTTATATAAAAACTGAGGATTGCTCAAGTTCCAGCAAAGCTGCTAAAATGAACTGAAGGATAAGTCCTGCAGATTTTGGTCGTTCCTGATCATCCTGTTTCATGTTGCATAAGGGATATGTCATCCCACGGTTTACAGCAAACCAACTACGCCCATTTCAGTCACACATCCTACAATGCCAAGACATTTTCAGAGTTGTGACCACAAAATGCTATTTCTAATAAAAAATGATTGAAATCTGTATAACTGAGTTCATGGACAAACATCCTGTTCAGGTGCAGTATTTACAATGTGAAACGCTCATATCTACAACTGTTCTCTATCAAGTGAATGCAGCACGAGATGAGCAGAGATGACGATAAATCAAGACATTGAAACAATGAACAAATGCCTGAGCTAATATGCAAATGATGTGCACTCGTGACATGGGAGTGTTTTTGGATACATTTATCTTACGATTAAAATGTGCTACTTAATCTCATGTAATTCTTCACGTATTGCTTGGATTTTGTTTATATTTGCACCAATGCACCCTGATATCTGATATCGTGTATTTATTATACAACTAAAGCATAGATGCTTTTAAATACAAAGTTTTCATCCGCGGAAAGTTCACACGGACACATTTTCAAAAGAAATATGCTTTTACCTAAAGATTACCTATGACGGCATATTGGCACCGTTCAGGCCAACACTGATTAAGAAACTTTGTACAAAAACAGTAAAGATGGTGTGGTAAAGCAAAATATGTAAAGTGAGGCGTAAGATGCATTATGTCATGTAATGAAGTCTGCAATTTATCACTTTTACACTTAAAGCTGTATCAGAAATAATATTTTGACTCCAATATACCCCATAGAGCTCAAGGTTTCAAAGTGTGTCTCCTCTTACAATTATACAAAAATATCATAGTAAAGTATGACATGGAAAAAGTCCTAAAAAATGTAATCGTATAGCATGACATGGAAAACATCCAGAGAAATGTCATATGTCATAGTATAGTATGTCATGATAAAAAATCTTATAGAACACAATGTCAAGAAAAAGTATATGAAAAATGTCCAAAACTGTCATAGTATAGTATGTCATAAAAAATTCCTAAAGTTGTAGTATAGTGTCATAAAAGGTCCTAGTATCATGTGTCATGAAAAAAGTCCTAGTATGTTATGTCAAGAAAAATACCATGAAAAATGTCATAGTATAGTATGATGTGAAAAAAGTCCTAAAAAAAAGGTCCTAGTATAGTATTTCATAAAAAAGATATTAAAAACCGTATATAATAGTACGTCATCAATAAAGCCAAACAAATTGTCATCTTATATTATGTCTTGAAAAAAGTCATAAAATGTCATAGTATGTCATGAACACCCTTTTTTATGACATACTAAACCAAGGCTTCTTTTAGGACATTTTCCATGACATGCTATACGATGACATTTTAGGAAACTGAGTTTGCTTCCTGTAAAAGGATATGGTTTAAACTGGTAAGAAAAAGTATGGGTTGGTTATAATCAATGGCACAGAGCAGGTAAAATAGTGCAGTTTACTATTTTAGTTTTGTGGTGCGAGTTAATAATGAACGGCTCATGAAAGGTGTTCAGTATGATCATTCACAGATATGAACTAATCATTACCTAATGATTCATTAATATAGGATCTCCCAGTCTGTTCTCTTGACTTATCGTCTTGTATGTCCTCCGAAAGTTTAAGGAAGGAACTTTTTTTAAAGATTCATGAATTATCAAGTCGCCACTGATTCATTCTTTACTCGTTTCTGAATGAACTAATCATTAACTAGACGAATCATATTAGAGTGTGATTATGAGTTACTCATTAACTAATAGTCCACTGTATCCATTTGTCATTTGTTCCCTGATAACTCAATATGCTGCGTCCCTTATTGCTATAGGTGCACCGAGAAACTAATGGCCTTATGAAGAGTTTCATTGCAAGTTCAATGTGATGTTTAGGATGTCTGTCATTAATAGAGGTTTAAAATTAAAAAATGTATCTAAACAACTCTTGCATATCGGATTATGTAAAAGTTAGAAAATAAGTACTATCAAGTAAATGAAAACGTTTTTACTGTTTGCGTTTACCATCACAAATCATTTAACAAACTTCCTTTTGACCTTAAATATGATTGGTCTTCTATCCAGGTTGTAAAAGAGAGTGTGACAGTGTGCAGCACTCTAATCACACATCAGATTCAGACTTCTATTTCCTATTGATCATAACTATTTTCTTTATTAAGAATCCTTTTTCTTCTCTTTTGATATATTCCAAGAATGAACATTCCAACAGATGGACCATGCCGTGGTCTGAGTGTCCCAGTGCAGCACGAGGGACGGCGTGATAGGCCCCGCTTATTGTGGTGTAACAGTGGTCTAAAAAATGTTATTACACAAAGAGTAACAGCTATATAGAGTGAGAGACTGTGTTGGACTATTTGTGTACCTTGATATCATGGTTGTATCTTGGGGCACAGACTTGATTACTTTATTTTGCAGGTCTACAGATTTCCTCGAAACATGGATGAGTGACTTTAAATGCACTTTGCATTGCAACGGTTACTCAGAGAAAGCAATGGTGATTCACTGGTGAACAGACTGAAAGCAATGAGATGTTGAAATGTTGAAATGTTCAGGCTTTCTTCCTCTGGTTTCAATCATAATTTCGTTCATATTTTGCCAGTCTGATAACTAATCCTGGAGCTGAGGAAGACGTTTTCCTGGAAAATCCCCGAAATTGAGAGACACTATCTAAATCTGTCTTCAGTCAGTAGTGTAATGATAGATTCTGAGTCTCCAATGAAAAAAAAAAGATTTTTTAATGTGACAGTCCTCTCCCAGAAACCCCCTGCATTTCCAACAGCCAACTTTTAGTAGGTGGTTCTAGTGCGTAAAGTTAAGGCTGCGATGAGGATCAGCCTACACTTCTTTTATTGAGTTACACTTAACTCAACATAGAAGAAATGGTAGATCTGGGACTCCTCCTCCTCCTCTATTGTGTGGAGAGAAAACTTCTCCAGCAGCATTAGGAAGAAGCTTCTCCAGTAAGAAGCGAGGCAGCAGCCGAGGAAAAGCATCTAATTTACCTGTGTTTAAGAATATATGGAAGAGTTTATCCAGGACTGATCCCTACGGAGAAATTTAAAGTGGATATCATTCCTATGAGGATAGCTTTAAAAGGGGGAAATAAGTTCTTTATTTCGTAAGAATAACCTACTACCTACCTGAAATAAGATGCAGATCGTGATTTGAGAGCCGTGATGAATGTGACCGCCACAGAGCATGGAGAGGCGCATGCGCCTATCCTCCAGGGGCTATGGGAGTCAGTGAGATCAGGGCAGGAGGACATCCTGCTGTCCCCTTACCTGCCTGCGTCCTACGCCTTCTTGACCCACGTCCTGCTCTGCGCACCTTTCCTCGCGCTGGACGCGCTGGGGAGCGTCTGTCGGCGGGTCCGCTCGTGGAGGATCGCTGCAGGATCGGGTCCGCCGCCGTCTCTCCGCCGCTGGTTTGACTGTTTTTGGAGGGTGCTGTACAGATACCTGACTACCGTCCTCCCGGCCACCGCGCTCTTTCACACGCTGAGGAGCCCCGCGTTACCGCAGCTGGCTCCATCCTGCTGGCAGCTCTTTGTGGAAGTCTTCTCGTGTTTGCTGCTTTTTGACACGCTCTTCTTTATATGGCACGTCTCCATGCACAGGTGAGCACCCCATGTCACGTTAGTTGTGTACTATTGTCAAGCCCAATAGGGTGAAATAAGATTCAATAACTATCTTAAAACAAATGAATATAAAATGTAAAATAATAGCAGACAACAACGCCACCTACAGGAGTCCGTGACTCCAGTGATCATGTTTTTTTTTAATCGAGGGAAGAGCTGCATTGGTCTTTAAGACAGTACACCAAAACCAGTGACAGCGCAGGAACAGAGCAAATTGACTCCTCACTCTTCAGTTGCCTCTGGGTCGTGTTGTAACATTCAGGATTCACTGTTCGCCCAACATTAAAGCGCCTGTATACTTGAGCAAAAATGAGCTGTTGGCATCTTCAGTCCAAAAGTGTTAATATTCCCTTTATCCTTAAATTCCTAGGTGACCATAGGTGCCCTGACAGTTGCCCTTTAATAAGACACGACATAATAGTATTGTATAGTGTAGTTGTTGTACTGTTGTAGTAGAGGTACCAGTAGAAGTAGTAGACTTCCACAGACACACTGACATTATGCCATTCTGGGAATATTGTCTTATCCATAACTTTTATAATTCAGCTGTCTGTGTGTTTCTCATCAGGGTTACCTGGCTCTACCGTAACGCCCACCAGCTGCACCACCAGCACCACACACCCTTCGCTCTGGCCGCTCAGGACAGCGGCTCTCTGGAGCTGCTGTCTCTGCTGCTGCTGGCTCTGAGCAGCGCCTGGGCGGTGGGCTGCCACCCTCTGAGCGAAGCCGTCTTCCACCTCGTCAACAGCTGGCTGGCGGTGGAGGACCACTGTGGCTACGAACTGCCCTGGGCTCTGCACAGACTGCTGCCCTGTCTGGGAGGAGCCCCCTACCACCAAGTCCACCATACTCTCCACAGTGTCAACTACGCCCCCTACTTCATCCACTGGGACGTCCTCTTTGGCACATACCGTGCACCAGAGAAGTATTCTCGTCCAAAGTGACAAAACTGTTGCTTATATAAAAACTGAGGATTGCTCAAGTTCCAGCAAAGCTGCCAAGATGCACTGAAGGATAATTTCTGCAGATTTTGGTCATTCTTGATCATCCTGTTTCATGTTGCATAAGGGATATGTCATCCCACGGTTTACAGCAAACCAACTACGCCCATTTCAGTCACACATCCTGAAGATAATTGAAATCTGTATAATTTGCTCAACAAGACTACATTATCAATGTTTCTTTGTCATTAATCTCAGAATTCACCACGTTCATAAACAAACATCCTGTGCAGGTGCAGTATTTACAATGTGAAACGCTGATATCTACAGCTGTTCTCTATCAAGTGACTGTAGCACGAGATGAGAAGAGAGTAGAGATGACACAATAAATCAAGACAATGAAACAATGAACAAATGTGAAACTGATGTGCCCTCATGACATGTGAGTGTGTTAGGATGGATTCATGCTTTCATGTTGTACAGTCGACGTACGGCAGATAGTTTCATTTCCGTCAGTGCAGATCGTATGTGAAGTTAAAGAGAAAATCACAAATCTGAGTAAATATTTGCTGGTATTCACTCATGCCAGGTCACTTTACAAACTGGTTAAAGGAAAGAGGAGTTTGATGCCACTCTCAAGGTAGTACAGTACAATTGGAAGCTACAGCCAGCAGCTAGTCAGCTTAGCTTAGCACAAAGACTGTAAACCATAAAACAGCTAGCCTGCCTCAGCGGGAGGTGAGTGCGCCTGGCCAGCACATAACAAACCGTAAAGCCAGACAGATTAAACAATCGAGGTAAGCTTAAGGTCCTTCGGTAGGTTGATCTTGTTACCCTATAGTTTCCAGTCTTTATGCTAAGCTATAAGCAAAACTGCCTGCTGGCTGTAGATTCATATTTACCGTTCATCGATTTTGTATTCTGGCAGGAAAGCAAATAAAGTGTATTTCCCAAAATGTCAAACTGTCTCCTAGACAATTAGATATTTGAGCCAAAAGCTGTTGTATAATTTGTACCATATTTCTTGATGAGTATATTGTAAAGATTTTGTTTATCCACGCATGAGAAAACATGGAAACAGGACACATGTTTGTGGTTTTGTTGTTCACTTCAGGTTCAGGTTTCTGTTGTGGTACCGAGGTTAGTGATTGTTATGCCCTGGGCCTCCCAGCTGTCTACTCTCTGTAAACTGGCTCCATGTGGATTTTACTGAGTTATCGAAACCACATGTTTTCAGAGATGAGAAGACTTTCAGTCATTATTTGCAGTTGCAACCTTTGTAATTTGTTTTACATGCGTTGTCATCCATACCTTTAAAATCCAACAATGCCCTGAGGACAGGGTTTATTTTTAACAGAATGCAGCTGGAGTCATGCCAGATGACTTGTAGCTTTCCTCTCCTTTGGCACTCATGCTGTGTTCACATGAAAGAGCTTCCTTTAACTCATCACAGTGAGATAGGGGGTCTAACACTTACTGAATCACCACAGGGGGCCAAATGCAGTTCTTGTAGAGAGATAACAAGTTTATGTATCATTTCTTTACCTCAGCAATGATGTGCCATTTTGAAAATGGTCCTAACGTGTAATAATACAACCCCTTATTTATTGGATTTTCTCACAAGCCGCAGCCTTCTCACTAACAACCTGTAATTTATTTTTTGAGGGTCTCTGGCGAGTGAAAGTCATCACTTCTACTGAAGAACAACAGTTGAAGTCATAACCACACTGAACATCTGTTTTTCATTTCTCTCTCTTCCAATGGGCATTTTGAAATTTTGCAACATCCGAGTCAAATGCAAATTGTTAAAAGATGTTAGAACATTTGGAGTTACTATTACATGATCAAAAACAAATGTTGGGTTATTTCATGGGAACAAAAAGAGATGAGAGGAAAGAGGGAGCGATGAATGCAGGGTGGTGGTGTTGCCAAGAGATGGAATGATAAACATGTGACCCAAAACGGAAACAATCAGGCCCTATTACAGACCCCACGTCAGAGTCAGGGCGAGTCATGCAGCTTCGGATGACACACACCGAAACACACGTTCACAGCGAGACACACGGCGACGTTCCTGCAGCCGACGTCACGATGTCAGACACTGGAGCGTCACAGGATTTTGAAGCACTTTGAACCGTCTGTACATTTTGAAACGTTCAGTTTGTTTACTTGTTGATAGGTGTGCTCCTAAATCAATCACGTAGGCAGAATACTTCACAAACTCCAGAAGAGGGACTCAAATTGTTTCGACAGAAGGAGCCATGTCAAAACAAAGAGAGAGGAAAAAGCACAGAGCACTCTCCACCAGTCCTTATCAACAGAGCAAACACTAAAGACTTCCCATTTCATCATATTTCCTGAAAGTTTGCTATTCAGTGACAAAGGCCAGATTCATATTTCTTCCACCATTCTGTAAATATTCAATTAGTGAGCTTCACACAGCTGAGGCACACTGGTGGAGGTTCTTGCCCTCAGGTCTGGAACCATTTTTAGACGACCTCTGCTCTCATCTTACATGAGAGGTCAGTCAGTGACTTGTTTGCTTTCTGAAACATCTCAGTGCACTTGTCATTAGTGGGCTGTTGCCAAAGGCTTTTAAAAAAAATTAAATTAAAGCTTTGAACAACATGTTTCTAGAACTGCAACTCCTGTTACGACACAGTTAGATGAGAAACCAGTGTATCTACAACATCAGAATTGTACTGTATGGTGATCCACAAAAGAGGACAGTAGGAGGTAGCAGAAGCATTACACAATCATCATATTGTAATAATGTAGCCATCGTGTTCTGATTGCATAAGTGATATTTACCCAACACATATCTCTCGCCTTCTTTTTTGTTAACTCTTACTAAATAAGTGACTATAACGACTGCATTAGAATTGTTAATGTTGCAGTAACCTCTTAAAGGAAATCTGTGCATTTAATACCACACTCATATCTGTTTGTTAATAGCATATATAGCTTTGCATTAAGGGTGGAAATGGGGTAAACACCAACTGCATTACAACCTCACAGTGACAACAAGAATCTAGAAAGTCACCGTGCCTGAAATAGTCCAGCAAATAATCCCCAGTAAAAAACTAAAATTGTAATCAAACAAATATTTTTTTTTCTTTGGGCAATGCTAGTTAAGCTGTGTCCTCGTGTTTCTAGTATTTATTCTAAGCTAAGCTAATTTACCCCAAACAGTATAGCTTCATAATTAGCATACAGACAGGAGATTGATATCGATCTTCTCATCTAACTCTTGGCAAAAAAGCAAATGAGCACACTTCCAAATATGCCAACAGTAATCTTTACTTTGCTATCCAAATCTTGTGTTATGCCTGTCTGTGTCTTCGTCTTTGATTTTCATCATTCTTGACTTCAATTCTGCTGCTGTAGCTGTGGAGTTCACCCAAACAGAGCACAGTAATGTCACCTTTCAATGAACATTAGTGTGATGCACATTCTGAAAAACAAAGAAATAATAGAAACCTTTACACATTTCCGAGCACGAATCAGATTTCTATCCTTAATTTTTCTTCGATGTGCGTTGGTCCATGAAACGAACAACAAGATGCTCTTGTGATGTAGTTTATTAACATTCATAGAAAAATGAGTGAGAACTGAAAGAGATACTGGAGTCCAGATCTTTTTTTTGTTCACATTTTCTTTTTATGAACAGGTCTTCCATCACAGCTGTCTGCATCTGCTAGCTGTCAGTGTGAGCAGCAGGCCATCCATTTTGTTCATTAGCGGGCCTTCCTCTCAGTTTCCCATGGTTCTATGTTTGTGTGCATGTATGAACTGTGACCTGAGAGCTGATACTGTCGGACTAAATGATCTGAAAGTCAGAAATGCATTGTATCATTGGTCTAATGGCTTCCTCCTGAAATAATGGAAAGGAAAGTTGACAGACCGAGATCCTTTGATTGATAATTGTAATGTGGGAAATAGATCATATACACATCAGCATGGCATTTCAGCTCCAAATATTTACATTCATCTTGATATAAGATAATCCTAATGACATTTTGATGGTCTGTAAACTTTCTGAAAGACAAAAGATCAGTTAAGGAGACTTTTCATGTCGGATTTGTAAAGTAATTTATTGTTTTAGAAATTACCATTTCTCTTCCCAACAGAAATCATTTTGTGCTGCAAATGCATTGTCACGGATACAAAACCTGCTCTACACTAAGCAACTTACCAATATACATATATATATATATATATATATATATATATATATATATATATATATATAGTTATCTACTCTGTTGTAATAATAAATAAATTAGAACAATAAATAGTCTTTTATTCGACATAAGCAGCAGAGGTAAACAAAGAAACTGTATTTCTGTAGCTCTGTGTTTCATTGGGTCATATCCATAAAGGGAATGTGACAAAGTGCCCCCTTTTCAACTCTTGAGTTTGGCCGTCAGATGATAACTGTCCAAAAAGGCCATTTTTACCATAAAAGGGATAGATGGCTCAACTGAGTAGTTGGAGGTATGTTAGGGACACATGGTGCTAGGTCAGTAAGTTGAGCCAGTTAAGATTGTTTGTTGCCTCGGAATGTGGACAACCCCTGCCCCCTTGTCCTGTCCCACTCCCCCATCCCACCACCTCAAAGAATTGCACAGAATGCCGTCCAGTTCTCCAAGCCTGAGTGGTGGCATACATGCTTCTCAACCCCCCCACACCTTGCTATCGCTGTAGCTCGGGGGAGTGGACAAGAGGCATGTGAAGTTGGAAACAGGATTGGGATAGATAGGACCCCTGCACAGCGTCTACGTATCAGGAGGCTGCAGGAGGCAGGAGGTGGGCCTGGAGAGTTCATGTCTTGTCAGGTTGCCTCTTGGGGGTCTTTTCACTGCGCCAGGACACATGAAGTGCTGATTAGTGTTTGCATCGAGCGGGGAGGCCAGAGATAAGTGGAGAGGAAGACAGATGTCAGGGGGAAGGAGAGGGAGGGGGATAACTGACCCACTGGTTCCCACCACACACTGTAGGACGTGCTCGGTTTGGTCCTTTGGGAAGTCTTGTGCCGTTTCCTTCTTGTGGGTTTGAGGACACACCTTGGCATCTCTATTGTTGACTGTAAATCTGCAGCACACTGTCTTTCCACTGTCTGAATGATCATCAATTGGAGCGCACCTAGTTTCATGAGTAGTGAACGTGCACTTCCAATCTCACTGAGTAACGTTTACAGAGATTCCAACCTCCTTTTACAGCTCACTGTTAGTTCTGTGTCTTTCCTCTTATTTTAAGACTTTACGAAGAGTTAAACTCTCTCAAAACATGGACTATCTGCAGCCGCACTCTGCCACCACCATGCCTTCAAACTTGTACTTGTAGGTGACCACGCCTGTGTCATCCAAGTACAGCAGGGAGATGGGGTCCAGCTTGGTGGGCACGCAACAAGCTCGTGCCGCCTTCTGAGGACTGTGGATGTTAATCAATGTCTGGACAATGGCATGCTTGGTGGGTGTGACATGCTTTGTCAGTGGGAAGGAACAAATGCCAGTGCACTCAAAGGCGTCATAACCAGTGGGTGCCAGGATCCAACTGTCCCATCCAATATCCTTGAACTCCACGTACAGAGATTGTTTCTTGCAGTGGTTCCCCTTGGCATTGCGACGGATGCGGGACGCTGAGTCGTAGATCAGATTGGAGCGCATTTGGATGAGGTCCTCTTCATCTGGCTCTGCTTCTTCATCCGCCTCATCCCTGTCCCTACCCAGCTCCCCCCACAGCCCATTCAGACCCATCCCCAAGTCATTCTGGAGAACAATGTCGGAGGTTTCGTGGTCGATCATCTCGTTCAGCTCGCGCTTGTCATCACGGTGATCGCTACTTTGGTCGTCAGAGAAAACAATCAGCAGAGGTTTGTGTTTTTCCTCAGGGCTGGTGTCAATCTTCATGTCTCCTTCAGCTGAGTCTTTGTTGTCCTCTGTCATACCTTGAACATTGTCTTCATTAGCCATGCTGGCAATGTGCACTTCCAACCGGTGCGTGGTGTCATGATCAGATTTGCGCCAGCGTTGAATAGCAGCAGTGAGGTCAAAGGCCTCCCAGCCGTTATCGGTGCCGTAGACCTGACGTGAAGCCAGCTCTATCCGCTCTCCTCCCCCTCTGAATCCATCACCTCTCACAGTGTTCTCATCGGTCATGTTGTCATCTCCAACATACAATTCCAGTTCGTAGATAGTGACCTTGCGGTCGACACCAGCGTAGAGATGGCGGTCAGTCTGGACAAGTGTGTAGAGGCGAAGCTCGGCCGCTGTGATGCGTTCATGATGTGGGACCGACACATTGAAGAGGAGTGGGTGACACCTTACCCCACCAACACCCACAACACTGGGAGATGAATCTGGGGAAGAGAATTAAATGGTGAAATTTGAACTTCTGTTAATTTTGTATAATCTTTTTAATGAAGTTTTCAGTTGAGTTCTGCAACATATACTAACCCTATCCTATTCTAACCCTATTGAGGATGACATCTTCAATTTCCCACTTAATTTGGAGACATTTAACTATCATTACTATCAACATAATGGTACTGCAAGTTGTCCCATTACAAAAGAATAATAGCATTTACATGAACATTGCCTTGAACAGAGAAGTAAAAAGAAACAGGGCCATGACTAAGGCTTGGATTTGAACAACAACAACATCTTGATTTAGTGACAGTCTAATTAAAAACTACAAGAATATACAAAATATACAAGAAGTCCTTTGTTCTCAGTTTCACTCCTTACATACTTTGGCCTTGCAGACCAGAGTGTGATGAGTAAAATACAAATGATATTTAAATCAAATATGTCATGAATATATTCAATAAACATGGAAACAACTGAAAGAAAAAAAGTTGTAATTTATTTTGTAAATCTAATTGATCAACAGAGCATAATCATATTCAGCAGAGGGTCTTTACCTTCATTTTTGAAGCTGCGGATGATGTTGGCGGTGGGCATGGCAGTATGGTCATTAGCGAAACGGTTGTAGAGCTCCATCATATACTCAGGTGGCTCTTCTCGAGTGCCTCCAGGATGCAGCGGAGGGGAACCTAAGCCAGACAGGTTGAAACTCCGCAGAAACTGTTCCTTCAGGCTCTCCAGCAAGCTCTGCATGTTCATGTTGTCGACCTGCTCCAGCAGTGAAGGATCCACCACCCCTCCATGCCCGTCTCCCAGCCCCGGAGCGGGGCGATACCTCTGATGGGTGTTGGAGATCGGGCTGCTCTCTCCACAGAGCCCCTGGATCAGTAGGATGGAAAAGAGCAAGAGCAAAGTCCTGGAGCTGCAGATGGTTCCCAGTGGAAAGACCCAAATTCTCGCCATGAGAAAAACAATCTGCAGCTTTCTATTGTATGCCCTCTGGGCTTCTCTATGGACAAGCTGATGCAGCAGTAAGACAAAATGATTGTGATATCTGAACACCTTAATCCAAAGGTTAATTGAAATTGTGGTCAGTTTATCTGTAGACAAAGAAAGTTCTGGATCCAGTAGACAGACGTGTTGTTGACCCCTGCACTGACCAGTGTGAGCCTCTGCAGGAGTTTGTGTTCCTGCTGCTTTCCTCCAGATCTCACAGCATTTATTCTCATGCACACCTTTTGATGTCCTTTGTGACAGGGCAGCAGTTCCGGTGACAGGGTGGCCAAGGCTTGGCTTTGTCCGTCCGAGTCATCTCTGTTGTGTCCTCTCCTCTTGTTAGTCTCTCTCTGCGCTTTTCTCTCTTCTTCCCAGCTCTTTCTTTCTGTCCCTTATCTATGACATGGTGGGCTCTGCATTGCTCAGTGCTTTTGGTCTCTTTGCTGGTGTGTGTGTGTGTGTGTGTGTGTGTGTGTGTGTGTGTGTGTGTGTGTGCGTGCCTTCAACTTTGTGTGATGCACACGAGCGAGCGTGTGTTATCTCACAACTTCCTTAATGAGGATTTTGTAAACACGGTGCTGTAGCCTCTTCCTTGTGGAAGCGCTATTTTGTTTGGGTGGGTGCTCCAGGGTTGATATTCTTCATTTGTTTATTTGCTTTGTAAATGGTGGAGCTCTGCGAGCTGCCGCCTAGGCTCCATTGACCATTTATTTTTGACAAAATACACCGAGGCTCTGTTGATATCGTTGAATGTAACAGGATACATCTAGTAGACAACACTTGGCCAAATGAAATTGAAAGGCAATGAGGTGTGAGGCCTTAATGATCGAAGATGAAAGATGCTGGGTTGACGGTGAGTCTGGAGGACATTACAAGTAGCTCACGGGGACAACAGAGTCGCGCAAAATAATCAGTCATGTTCATTCAATAGAGTAACAATCAACCCCTGTTGTGCTTGCTGAAATGTTCAGTGTGTAGTTCCTCTTCTGGTAAATTGACACTGTGGCTTAAATTGGGCACAAAAGGGATCCTTTAAAAATGCAAGCGCAAGGTCGCAAAATAAGGCAAGAATAGATGAAGCATGTGTTGTGAGGCCTAAACAGAGCGTCATAGAGACATGATTAAACATGATGGAGCTGACTGTCTATCACTGCTACCAACATGGAGTCAAGAGGCTGGTCAGATGTTTTCTGATCAGATTAATAATGACTCACGCTGGGGCTCCTCTGCAGATTTGAATAACTGTTCCGTTCGTCACCTGAACCCTCATCTCACTACACAACTGTCCTTCATTCCTGAGCTTCTTTGTGTGACCTGCAGATACACTCCAGATTGCTGCACGTCACAGAGATGGGAAGGAATGAGCTTTTCCTGCCTCTGCCACTCATCTGCCAGGCTGACAGTTGACAGACGTGCTGTTATCTGTCACTCTGTTAAACTGCTGCCGCACATCTTCCTGATGGCCGTAAGAGGGCTTGATAATGGCAATGTCCTTTTGCACACACACACACACACAGTCGGTCCCATACATATGGTCTGTATTATGGACCTATGGGTGTAACAATTGTGGATTTATGAAGGCCCGAGTTGCTATTTTGGGATTGAACCTTCCAACAGACAATATTTTGTGCAGATATCAAAGATCCGAATTCAATGATTTTCATCTGCGTTTCCCCCACAGTGGTATGTTGTTTATGATCCACTCCCAGATAATACCGACAACACCAAAATAAATCAATAAAGTTTAAGAGATTTTTAGGAAATCAATGTATATTTAAAGCAGCATTAAGTGACTGCATTGGAACTACACTGACATATTACCACCATATAAAGTCATTATGATGAATGTGTAACCAAAAATTGCCTATTTACATATGCAGTAAACAGAGTAATGTTAGCATTCCTTTACAGTCGTGTTTCTGGCTGCCTAACACATTTACAACCGATATACACACTCCTGAGGGGAAACATCTTTTTTGTCAGTCTGCTGTTTGCTGGTCAAGTATCGCACATACTTCTTTTGCAAAAAAGACTTTGAGAGCGAACTAAAACAGTAAAGTTACAGGCTGTAAAAGACGACGAGCTGAAAAACACTGATGCTCTGTAGCTCTGAGCCGAGGGAGTCTAGAGCTGGGTGAGGATTCTCTGTGGGTTTGTAACAACAAGCAACTACTCACCTTAAACAGACTCATTTGTTTATATAAAAAATATGAATTAGTGCAGCTTTAATGAAGCTAATTGTATTCTCTGAGGTGATTTATAGTGATATCTGATGTTTATAGCAGCATGTTGTTCAGTCGTTCTGCTGGACCAGACTTAAATATATCAATAACTATGACATGGACTGACATGACAGTTTGATATTTATGGTCAATTTCAACAATTTTACAATTCTTTCATTGTTCCAGAAAGCAGAAAGAAAAAAACATTTGGCGATGCTGCTTTCAGCCATTACGTTCCAAGCCGCTGGAACAGCATCTGGAGAGGATGTTGTGTTTTATAATCTTTGATATTTTATTGTATTCATATTTTACTACTTTAAACATCAACCAGGTTTTGTCAATGGCTTGTAAACCTCTTTGAAATGCATTTGATTTGTTTGAAAGGTGCTCTATAAATAAAGTTTGATTGGTTGATATCCAATAATTCAATTTATATGTAAAATGTTAAGAAGAAGTGGTAAATATGGGGTGTAAGATATATTTATACATCAACAAAAATCACTTAAATGTGTGCTGTTTTATTATTTTACCACATGAAATAATGAACCAGTCAATCCACATATGACAGAGTATTTCTACTGTCCACCATTAACATTAATTCAGTCCAGTTGACCTCGGTTCAAAGGATTCAGTCTAAGCTGATGTTGCCCCATGGACACACCAGATCAAGGCAGTTCATCGTAGGGAGGAACGAATTTGTGTTATTAATGTCTTTAATGTGAATAATGATATTTATTATCTTAATTTATCTTGAGGACCAAACAGAGCTCAAATGGAAACAATCTAATGTCATCCCACTGAAGGACAATATCATTTTCCATAACCAGTTCATGTGAAGTTAGCTCTGTTGAGGTTAATGGAGTCATAAATCCAAATACTAGTGAGTCTGAAAATTACTATTGGGTAGGAGCTTGTGTCTTTTTGGTGAGGAATTGCTGAATGTCTCTTTGCAGCTCCTCGTTGCGTCTCTGGACCTCGTCGCGGCTGCGCTCTGCATTTCTCAGGCAGACCTCCAGAGCGGCCACGTGGCGGCGATCTGCCTCCAGGACAGACTGGAGCTCTGCCACTGTGGCCTTCAGCTCCTTGTTCTCCTGCTGCAGACTGCAAGAGACATTGAGAGACACAGAGGGATCAGACCTACAGTAAAAAAAAGTCCAAAAATAAACTCTACTGGAAACTATCCATGTCGTATAGTTTCGCAAGTCAAAAAACATATGAATCCAACACAAAAAGATGTCTGTCGCTGTCATGTATTGAGTTCTAAAACCTAATGTTCTCAAGATTGAATTCTGCCAGTGGAGCGAAATTACAACATCTGTTTTCACTATAAATCAACTTGTTTCAAGAATTTCCTGTAAGTAAGTTGATTCCAGCCCAGTGATCTGCTTTGGTCTCATTTCTACAATATTCCCCAAACAAGAAATACTGTACTTGGAACAAATACACTCAACAAAAAGCTGAATATAATTTTCCTTTTAACTTTATTTGTCACTCCAATCTAAGTGTTTGAATTGAAGGACTACATTCTCCTCTTTGGGTTGCAAGTGTTTTTAATCTTTTTAAAAATCCTGAAGCCCAAATAGTTCCTATAACACCTGACAGCATTGAACCGTTTCATTGATAATATTACCTTAAATCTTAAAAAGTGTGAACCACATGTAATGGTTGTTGAGGGTCTGTCTGGTGTGCAGCCAGTTGGTTGTGATTCCTCAGCTGAGCTCACCTGTCTACAAGCTGTGGGCTGTCTTTCTTCTGCTCAGACCGGCTGTTGACCTGCTGGTCTGAACCCGTCAGGTTCCCCACACTCTTTTGATGAAGCAGCACCCGGGCAGGCCGGGCAGGCCGGGCCTCGCTGTCAGGTTTTTGGGAGTCAGCAGTTGAAGAACCCGTGTTGTCACTTCCTCTTTGGGCTGTTAATAACTTATCCTCTCCCTCCTTGTTGCTCATCTGAGGCCCCCCGAACAATGAACCTGAACTCCGGAGGTCCAGGATCTTAAAAATGTCCTCTGACAATGTCCCGCTCTTCTCCTCCACGCTCTCATGGATGTGACTCCACCGGTTGAGCGCGTCGGCCTTGGCTGCCATCCCGGTGAGCGGGCAGTTGAAGGCGGGAAGGGTCTGAGTGCGTTTGCGGGAACTTCCCGTCCAGTCGTCTGTGGAAGTGGAGCGGGGCTCCTGACACATGTTTTGGGGGCTGCAGTTTCCTCTGCCTGGACCTGGACTGTCAATGTCCTCCTCCTCTTCTGGAGACTCAGACAGCGACGCATCACCCATCTGAGACAAACACATCACTCAAAATGAAATACAAATATGAATCTTTTATGTGTAAATGTTATTTTATAGTCAGGGGGAAGAAATGGAGGAAGAAATAAACTTCAGTTGAAGAGCAACCGTTAACTGAACCGCTTTGAAAATATGAATATTGCACAGACATAAATCTGGTTAAAGAGATGACAATTACATATGTTTTAGGCCTTTTATAGTGTTTGTTGAGAGTGGTATCTATCAGCAAGGAAGTGAAAGCGTATTACATTTTTTATCACTGTTTGAAAACATGGCAACTTTATCACTAAATGTAATTGTTTCTGACTGTGAGGCTGTTTAATGCTGTTTCATTTTGAACATGCCCTAAAAAACGGGACATTCAAAACATCCCAGAGGCTTAATGTGTGGTCAACTGCTCGTACCTCTGCAGACTCCCAGCCGACGAAGCTTCGGGGAGTGTTCTTCTGGCTTTCAGCCTTTTTTGAGGGAGGGGAGGGAAGGACGTCTTTAGAGAGAGGAAACAGAGTCTCATGCTGTCTGATCATCACTGTCATCAGCTTCTGGATCTGAGGAGTCGCTGCGAAGAAAAACAAACACAAACGTGAAAAGATTAGCATCAAAAAGTCTTCTCTTTAGGTTCTTATGCAAATTCTCAATTCACTTTCTTCACATAAAGATACTGAATTTCTTCTTGTTCATATTTTGCTATTAGTTCAGATAGACATAGACATACTGTAAGCCATGTCAGTAGCAATTTGGGAGATAGTAGCACATGGTTTTTGATACTTCATCAGTACCAAATTATACTAGGGTATTTAAATACTTTTTATGTTTATTGCACTAAATATAGTGTCTAAAAGGAGAAGGATGCAGTCATGGAAAAGTATTACTAGAAATAATTGCTTAACACATCATTTGGATTCAGGATGTTTTCCCAGCCAATACAGTAAAATGCATTATTTAATGTTTTGTATCAGATTATCAGACACATCCACATCATTTCAACGTGGATCTGCACACAGCTTAGTTCAGCACACATCAGCAGCGCGTTCTTACCCTTCATCACAGTTATGGGGTCTTCAATCTGAGGTTTGAGCAGGTTGATGCCCATCACTGTAGCCAAGTTCTCCACATTCATCTTATTCACCTTGGAGTGCAGCTGCACCTCAAACAAAAACCTGCAAAGCAGAAAGACAATGATCGGCATTGTTAACGGATACAAAGGATGGAAACTGATCTCAGAACCGCATTTAGTTGATGTTTTTAACCAGACAAACATCTGGTAGATGTACAGTCAAGGACATGTCACTGAACACATATCTTTCCAATTATGGGATGTTGTCTCTAACCACAAAGGTGGTTTATTTTATTGGAATTTCCCATAATGCTTTGTGCCCCAGCTTCTACTCACCGGCAAACATAACTAAGAAGGTTGTAGTTGACTCTGGGGAGAAGAGCAATTTGTTTCTCCAACTTTTCCCAACCCTGAAAGGACACATGAGCGAGAGATTGAAGGACACACGCACTCAAAATACCACAGGACCTCTCCTGCATGTTCACACATACACAATGTGCAGTAAGAAAACACATATTGTGGCCTTCTGTTAGATAAGCCCACCTCTGTGCTGCTGGAGTCCAGCTGGTTGGTGCAGTCCAGGAAGTCTTGGTACTGAGTCCAGGGCACCACGGGCTCAGGAAGCTCGCGGAGGTACAGCTTGAGCAGAGACGCCACCGTGTGGACATCAGTGTCACTGCGGCGCATATGATGCATATCATCCAATGAACCTCCACTTACAGTATAATAGACATTCAAACCTCAAAGGGACAGTTAACCTTGAAAGGAACCTGTAGACATTGACACGCAGTTTGCTTGATTACATGTTTATGGAAGCCTTTGACCTGACTTAAAGGGACAGTTAACCCCAAAAAATCAAATTGATCAATTCAGATTGTTTTGGTGTGAGATGCCATCGTTGGATTTATCGGCCGTTAATATGTCTTAAATATAATGGAACTAGATGCCACTCGGCTTGTGGTGACCAGAGCGCCAAAAATATACATTTTAAAAAGTCAACATCAATGTTTCTCTTTCCAGAAATCACGACCCAGCTACTCAAGAAACTCCACGGACGTTGTTGTGAGCAGTTTTTCAAATGTTTTTTTTGGAGCTTTGAGCGCCTCAAGCTGAGTGCCATAAAGTTCCATTATATTGGAGAGAAGACAGAAAATCTCTACTGCTGGTATTTCCAAAACTACCTAAGTCACCTAAGTGAATGCTCACTTTAAACACAGAACGCAATGTTAGACATGTGTATAATGTTTCCAGGAGGCCTGCCTCCAGGAGGGCTTGTATTTTATAAGAAATGGAATCTGCCCACATAGAAATTTTGACACAATTTTGACCTGACTTAAAGGGACAGTTCACCCCACAATCAAAAGTGCATATTTTCCCCTTTACTTCTAGAACTATTTGTCAATCTAGATTGTTTTAGTTGTGAGTTGCTGAATGATGCAGTTATTGGCTAGATTTGTGCCTTCTCTCCAATATAATGGAACTATATGGCACTCTGTTTGTGCTTATAGTGCCAGATTCATGTCGGAACTACATTCTTTCCACACAAACTACATGAAACTGCTCACAACAAGGTCATGTAACTGGGTCATGAGTTCTGAAAAGAGACATTATTGTTAAGTTTTTCAAAGTTTTTTGTTTTTTTTTGGGGTGTTTTGAGTACCACAAGCCAACAAAACATCTCTACGACTGATATTTCTAAAACTAGGCAACTAATGCCAAAAAAAGACTAGATTAACAAAATAGCATTTACATGGGGTTGTAGCATAAACAAGGTCTTTACAAAGTCCTTGTACTGAGTATAAGATTTACAAAGATTTTGTCGTTCTTGGACATTTTGGGCCTGTGGGCCTAGTTTTATATATGGAGCTGGTGCAGCAGGCTTGGATTCAGTTTTGTTGTTTGCCAAGATTACAACTCAAGGGGAATAAAAAGTAAAACTCGTGTTCATTATTTTGACATAAAGCATGTCATAGTAGCCCTGGCTGCTCCTTGGCTCTGCTCACACAAGATTAATAAAGACAAACAAGTTGCTCTGTCAGAGGAGCTTGTGATGTTGAGTAATACAGGTTTCCTCCTGTGTGCTGGCTAGAACAGGATGTGGTATCGCCTTCAGATCTGAACAGAATCTATCAGACGCTCTGTATCTCTCTCATCTCTCCTTGCTTTCTGAGAAAGACAGAAAGCTTGTGCTGGTTGATTGAGGGAAGGATTTTTGTTCTCCTTTTATAGCAGTGACCTTCTTAAAGTTCTACACCATTCATACCAACGAGGTTTAAAGAAGGCTGAAAAGGATTTCCAAGGACATTTTTGGCCTTTTTGAAATGTGTGATGTTTTATGATCACTTATACTCAGTTCTGCCTGTGTATTTCAATAACAATACAAACCCCCAGTACATACAAATGCACAATACTACTACTAAGTCTGAAACATGCTTGTGTGGAGTCAGATCAAAGGTTTTGGAGTCAGTTCATGTCAGAGGCTTCCAATAAACAATAATAATAATAAAGTAATTAAAGAGTTTTCATTGAATGGTTCATATGGCTCCAGGATATACAGAGGGAAACATGAGTTCCTTACCTGGGGAAGGAGGGTCTCTCTCCTGCATCAAAGGCGTCTCTGAACTGTTTCACAGCATTGTCCTGACCCGGGAGACGGAAGATGCCCTCTTCATCCAGGCCGTGCTCTTTGATGAACTCCACACACTTCTGCACCAGGATTGGCACCATGTGAGGCCCAAACCGTTGCTCGTATGTTACTGTGTCCATGAGACCCTTTCCAAACACTGCAGACAGACAGAAAGACATAACATATTGGACCAGTAATGTCCATACAGTATAATCAGAAAACATGTTGCACAAGTAAACATTTATTTACTTTAAAGTGGTAGTTTGACATTTTGAGAAATTGCCTATTCTCTCGCTACAGTAAGTAGCTGGTTAGCTTACAGCAGCTTAGCATAAAGACTGGAAAAAGCTAGCCTGGCTCTGTCCAAAGGTAACAAGAAACCCCAACCAGCACAAACTATTTCTGAGCAGCGAGCAGTGTTTTTCTTACTTCCTTCTTTTTATCCTCAGCTAAGCTAGCAGCTGCTGGATTTAGAAATGCTGTGAGGCAGATTTATATATATATCTTCTTTTTTTTTCTTTTTGGACAGAGCCAGGCTATCTGTTTACCCGTTTCCAGTCTTGATAAGCTAAGCTTACTGGCTGCTGGCTACAGCTACATATTCAGTGTGCAGACTTTAGAGTGGCATCAATCTTCTCATCTACCTATCAGCAAGAAAGTGAATAAATGCACTTCCAAAATATCCAACTATTTCTCTAGTTGCAGTGTTATACATAACCATAGTTTCCATAACAATATAAGGTTTTACTGAACCTCCACTTGTTGGTACTCCAATGACTCTGCGCAGAGTGCGGACCCACTCCTCCATATCACTCTGGGAGTTTGCCATGAACACATAGGGACATCGCTCTCTGTCTCTAGTTGTACCTGTGAAATGATGGGTATTGTTGGAAAAAAATCCATCTTGGTACAGAAAAACCTTTAGCAGAACAGATACGCCAGTCAGAACATGGGACATTTCTATAAATATGTCCGGTGAAGATTGAGATTGCTATCGGTTTGTGCTAGTTTCTGACTTTCCACGACACATGTACATAAGTGCTGACTCACATAACGGATACCGCGAAATGACATGTAACCTGATTTGAAATTAGTAATTAGTAGCACACAGGACGATGAAGGCAATGAAGTGGACAGTACTGATGTATCACTGCTGCACACAAAGATGCATTCAAGTGCCACACACGGACTGTCTATGAGAAGGGGACGTAGTCACTGTGATGTCACCGGATGGTTTGTGAACTACAGTTTTGAAGCCTGTTTGACATTTTGGTCGTTGCCATCTTGTTTTTTTTGCAACCAGAAGCTATGTCAACAAATTAAGAAGGAGTTTGGCTGACAATACACGCAGAAGGAAAGCGACTTCATTCTCTGCTCAGGTAGACATTATTCCACTATATCTTTACATAGATAATAGTTGTTTGCTGTCGTATATTGCACCATTAATATAAGACACAATCACATAACATTTTATATAATAGGTGATATATTCTGTCTTACTTCAAGAAATCTTAAAAATTATCATTTTTATTCCATTGGCAGATTTCTTTTCTTATTACAAGCAAAAACACATTGCATTCATTGTTTGTTGATTTTTTTTCCACTGTAAAGTCAGTTCAGTTCTGCTTCCTTTTAAGGGTCGATTACATGCTTACGTGGTATGATCTCAAAGAAGTACTTCCCGGGGTCATCTGAGCTTGGATTGAGGTCATTCACTTTACTGAACCGCAGCTGGATGACTCCCTGCAGACCAAAGAAACAGGAGCACAAACACACAGAGAACAAGGCATGTTAGTGTCATGTCCAAACTAGAAGCCAAGAACCAAGCACTGATATTTATACTAATGTTTACATTCATTCATTCATAGACCACCATAGGCTACCCTAATATTAACTGTACACTTTTCAGATTTACCAGAGAGTCCATGCAGTCTGCGTCTTTTTAAGGTGTCAGCAGGTATTTCCTCTGCAGGTGTTATTTTATTGTGGCAACGTTGTATCAAAAGGGCTTTTGCAGATGTACAACACACGGAAACATCTATTATCATTTCACAAGGGTCTACTTATGTTCTATGAGTTCACTCTTTACATTACAGCAGACACAGTACAGTCCAGTATATTCCCCAGTTCACCATATACTCAGCCCATTTCCTCTACCTCCACCCACTGCTCCACTACTTTATTTCTGTATTAAAACCAAAGCCAAACGGGGAAACGACTCTTTGACTTTTGCAGATGATATTTGAGATTTATTTGTTTGCACAATAAAACAAAGCAGCAGAAACACAACCATAGAAGAAAAGAAGCAAGTTGTACAGGTGAGATTTAACCCGTCTGGGTTTATAGGAGGAATCTCACCTCAACAAACACTATCAGCACACACAAAAGTCAAATAATCAACAAAACAACACAAGCAAACACAAATTCAAAAGCAATCGTAAAGTAAGCAACTCAAATCAAGCAGAAACATATAAAGAAGAATAAATGTGCTTGTGCTTGTTTAGTGTTTCTGGATGCGATTAAGGTTATTTACATGAATGCTACTCTCCCTTCCTGTTTCACCATCACTCATTTCGACACAGGAAGTAAAGGGAGAAGAACAACACATGCAAGAGGAGGGGTGAACACAAAGTAAACTTGTTTTTTTTTATGTTTGCTTGTTTTGAATATTTCACACATTATTAATATGGTCTGCGTATTTGACCAAGCTCCCTGCATATATGGTGTCAAAGCAGTTGAAATTCAAGCAAGTAATGAGACAATGGAAGAGTCATGTTGTCTCTACAATGCATTTGTGAAGGTATGTCCACACAGGTAAGGAGAGAATTAACATCTTGCGTTGGTCCCACACAGACAGATCTACAGCATCATTACAAAGACCGTGGGATCTTGGTTGGATAGTTGATCAAGAGCGTAAACCAGTGGATTAGATAACATTGTGACAAAAAAGTCTTTCAATGGCAGCAAGCCTCTCTTTCGAGGCTTCAAGCACCATTTGTTTTGTTTACAGGAAGTGTGCAAAGTTAGCCACACAGCTAAAGTGTTTGTGGTCTTCATTGGAAATTATAACTGACACATTTCTTATTAACCCATGAATGAATCCATCAACAACGTTTAATACCGAAAAATGCTAATTTAAGATAACTAGATGTTATAGTTAGATAATGCTGGTTTGCTTTTACATCACCGGATGTGTAAAAGAAGTAGAACATGTAATTGAGGTATTGAAATGATTTTGATATGAGTTACTGCATGTGTCAAATTAAAGAAGTTATTGTAGTATTTCAATGTTGATATGTATTTTTTGTATGAATTGCTTTGGAAATAATGTGTGTTGTGCCAAAAAAAAGGACAACGAATTACATCATGATTAAGATAATAGTAGTACGGGGTAAAATCGACTAAATTCCCTTTGTCTCACCTGGACAGTGGTCTCCTTGTCATCTTTGTGGTAAGTCAGAGTGCTCCCTCTCAGCACAAAATAACGCTGCTGCCAGTTCTTGACTAAAGACCTCTGTTGTTTCTTGAGCCAGCCGGCCTTCAGGGGCCTCTCCATGGATCTGGGGGAGCGCGGTGAGCCCGGGCTGGGGCCTCCCTCTCCAGGTACCACGCTCCTGGATCGCGCTGCCAAACACCACAAGAAAGCTGTTGGTAAACGTCTTGTGAACAACAAAATACGCCGACTCGCTGTGTCACAGCCGGAGCTGTGAAACATTACCAACACATCAGCGCTCTACTGAGCTGGAGGAGAGCACTTCCTCTTTTTGACATGAATATGCATCAGCCTATCAAGTTTGAGAAACCTGCTCACTGTAGATTATTTTTGTTCCCCACAGTTTCAGGCTGAGTGGAAACTGTTGGTCTGAACTGACCATGTTTCCTGTGGAAGGTGCACAAATGCAGCTATGATTGTTCTAAATAGCACAGTGGTTTGCAAAAGTCCGGCCATCAAACAGCTAGAAAGATCCGACATTAAGTTCTGTATTGAGTATCCTGAAACTGGCACAAAGTCTCATTTTCAGTTGAGTTGATGGTTTGATGAAAGAACAGAGGCAGAGGTCTACGTGGCCCAGAGAAGGCAGAGTCAGATGGGGACGGACTGAGTAACGCAGGGCTGTGGACTGCAGAGATAGCTAGATTGAGATTGAGCCCACACGCCTAGTTGTTCTTAAATTCACCGTGTCTTGTTAAGCAAGATGACAGCGCAGAAGAGAAGAAGCAGGGCCACACTGGGGTAAACAGGAAGCTACCACATCATCGCCAGATGGCCGGCGACACTTTGAAGGTCTCCACCTAGACGTTTGAGAGTCCTTTGGTCTAATTTTATAAGCATCACGCTCCCTTGATTCGTGGAAAGTTAAAGTGCCGTTGAGGAACCCTGAGCCCACACACAGAGGCCGACGTCACACCACACCCATAGCTGACAAACACACGGCTACTTCAAACTGGCCTCATTTCGTGCTCCCACAGCACTACAAAGACGCGTCCAGTGCCCACTATCATAAGAAGATAATGTTAAGTGCAATACTTTTACATCAAGATAAGTACAAGGGAGAATGAAAGAAAGTTTTCTACTGACTGTGGGGGAGACATTTGTCATGTCATCAGATTTCATGGTTAAATATCCATGATTGGATATTTTAAATTGGGTGTAGATGCCTAAATATCCATGATCATGCACAATAATGAATTGATAATAGGATCAAGATTTGTATACACTTCCTATTAATTCATGATCTGGTAGCAGTCAGAGATGACAGAATTAATATTCAAAGGAAATATATTTATTTGCTTTCTTGCTAAGCGTTAAGAAGAACGATACAATTCTCATGTTTGTCTGATAGCTGGTTAGTTTAGCTTAGCATAAAGACTGGAACAGGGGGAACAGCTAGCCAGGCTCTGTCTTAAGGTAACAAAAATCCCCCTGTCTACCTGTTTTGAGTCTTTATGTTAAGCTGCTGGATGTAGCTTCATATATAGTGCACATGCATGAGAGTGGGATCGATCTACTCATCTAACTCTCAACAATATAGCAAATAAGCATATTTCCCAAAATGACCAACTATCACTTGTCTTTAATCCTGAAACAGCAGATGAGGGACGTTAACTAAATCAGGAAGAGTCAGGTCAGTCTGGTTTGTGGTTGTCCTTTCCAAATCTGTCTGAAAGGCTAGATGCAGTAGGACTTTGCACAAACATACATTGCACACACGTCTCACACACACACACACACACATGTTGGTCGAGTTACATACAGGCAGCTTCAAAGTCAGAGCTCTGCAGAAACGGAGCTCTTGCATCAGTTTCCTGTTGAAAACCTGCATCACTTTAGTTCATGGGTATAAAATCAGTCACAGTCATGGTCCATAAAACATCTTTTAGGAAGTTATGCTTTCATACTAAAGCAAGAGCGTGACAATAATAGCGGCTGATATTCAGTCAACATGAAGCAGATAAAATAAATATGCAACGGGCAGATACTTCCTTCCACCAGGCTGAACAACCAGTACCACTGATTGTGAAAATGATTAGAGCTGGAGAGAAAATGATGCATGCCATGAACAGAAGCAGATCATTTATCCTATCACTGCTTGTGTGCAATCCTCTTTTATATGAATGTTGCAACTGTTGTGCCATCCAAACCTGACACATGGTACAAGACATGTTATTGCACTGTTTCCGCCCAATGCAAACTGTGGTAAGCACTGTATTAGTCAGTCTAGACGGCTGTACAGTCACTTTAAAATACTCATCATAGTTTTGCATGCAGTTGGTTACTGGTGACTTACAGGGGAGCATCACCAAAATTAAGAATTCCAAAATGTTATTTCCATGGTTTAGGAAAGTAAAATAAAATCATTCTTAAAACAATAAAATCTTTTTTTAAATCAATATTTGGTGTCAAATTATTACATAGTGTTCTCACGGTGCTCTTAGTGTAATCTATAACATCTTTCCTAATACATTGTCTATGGATAAGCACCAGACTTTATAGGCCCACATGAGAGAGTTGTTCATGTTTACTGTCCCTTTAAGAAAAGCACTTTAAAGTTTTAAACGTCGAGTCATGTTTTAATGTAGTACCATAATGTATTCGTATACATTCTGTATTAGATGACAGTGATTTGTGTGAAGAAAAATGGTCCAATAACACACTGGTTACCATCACCACATAGCAAGCAACCATCAACATGGTCAAAAACCAACAAAGTACAGATTCATAATTTCAATTATGCTGCCATGAATTTATATGCAATAGTAATATTCTTAATAATAAAGAGAAACACCATTTTTTTTTAAAGTTCATTGTGCTAGATACATTTTTTTACTTTGGTTTGACAGAAAATGCTAGTTTAAGGAGCAGTTAAATGTCCAAACTGTAAAGTGCCAAATATGAATGGAAGTGCAGCATCCAGTCTGCTGACAGTGAACGCAGCACGACCAACGGCTTACCTATGCGAGCTGTCTCAGCCTTGAAGGTGCTGAAGTCCCAGTTGCGAGGTAGTTTCAGAGACATTGTCCTCAACTCATACCAGAGGTCAGGGTCTGATTTCACACGTACAGCCCACCAGAGCACACGCACACACACACACGCACACAAATTGATACACACTCAAACAACACAATCACACAAACTGGAGATATCGCAGATCATACTTCCTACTTCCTGTGTTAATCTTTCTTCTTCTTTTTTTTTTTTTAAGCCCTTCTAAACGCGTCCCCTCATGTTGCCTTTACTTCCATGTTCATACTTCTTCTGATAGCGATCTGCATAAATGGCTTCCAGGCTGATTCACTAAAAGGTGCAGGGCTCCAGGGCTTCATGTGGGGACTTTTCAAATGACTAACGTTCACTGGTGTAACAAAAAGAAACCACGGGTGTGTTTTAAAGGAAATGGTTTTCACCCCTTCATTGCCGCTTCACAGCTCAGGCTGCCATGCGACTGCAGCAGAGAGGGAGTATTTATAAAAGTATACGTCTTGAGGTCAAAGCTTGAGGGATCATCTACTGACCTTTGAATACAGTGGAAGCAATGTTTCCCCCATCTTTAAAGACATAAACTACTATTGTAAAATGGGTCAGTTGGTGGAAACAGATTGAATGGATATCTATTTGAGAATGGGGAAGAAGACCAAGAGGGAAGAAACCAGTCACACATCGCCCTTTTTTTAACACCTTTAATTTTCTTTGAACAAAGGAAAGCACATTTCAGCATCAAAGAGTACAACTTTTCTCTAGACAAGTGTACAACTCAACACAAACCATTGCACAGTTTAAGAACAATATACTGAAATCATACAGCTTTATAAGAGAATCTATAACCACAAAATAAAACGTCCACAAAGGGGAGCCTACAGCATGTTGGACAGTCACAACTCCCATACATTCCTTTGAGAGGGTCCTGGCTGGGCAGGATTCACAACAGCAAAGTGGCACTGTGTTGATTAAATGGCATGGTGTTCCCTGGGTGCCACGAAACAAAAACAATCTTTATTTTATTTTTTCTAATAGTGGTAAGTTTGTCTCTTATATTCTGCCTCCATGTGAGCAAATCTGAGGGGAACTGGAATGTATCAAACAGCAAAGGGTCAAAGCTTTCTGCTCAGATGCAGCATCAGTGTTGCACTCGATCAGCCGACACCAGGAGCTCCAGCTCTCTCTAGTGGCCGACTGTAACACCAGACAGAGGAATGGCAGTACAGAGCTGCAGGGATTTAAAAACTCAGACATCAAACCACCACAGCAGGCGGTGATGCCAGAAGAAATATAAGATATCTACGAATGCTGAGACACCAGTTCTGGTGTTACTTTCTGGAGACTTCCTGCCTACTCAAAAGGGAGACGATGCAACACAGCGCTACAAGTATCTGCGTTGCTTCAACTTGCACCGCGACAAAGAAGTTGACACATGACAGCTACGAGGGGAAGAGCCTAGAAAACACGCAAACTGCACTGAAGTCACAGCAAGACGGAGAGAAAATACTTTTCTGCTATCTCAATACTCTCTCCTATATGGCAATAATAATACTTTAAATATTCCTCTAACCAAAAATACTAAAGAACACTCAACATTTCTCTAAACATCTTCTTAAATATACAATATAGTGACTTTAAAAAGGTTTTCTTACAGTGAATAAAATAAATACTTTAAGAAGTTTAAGCGTAAGACAGGTTGGTTATCACGCAGGTCAAACCAAAAACATGACATCAATAAAAATATGAATGGAGCGACATTCAAATAGGAGGAGACAAGATAAGCGAAGGCTTGGTTTATACAGTGGTTCTTTTCATCCGAATCTTGATTTGGCATATAGAATAAGCCATTTTCTTGCGTTACAAAACATTTGCGTCCTTTTCTTAAAAATACATCGACGTTTTTGAAGACAGAATCTGATGAGAGGAAATTTAAGGGAGCAAACTTTTCCCCAAGTGTTGATTAAGTGAAGCAGTCATTCACTGGAGACAGATAAGAGCTGTTTTATATGATTACCATTTAGGGACACCTAGATACTGATCGCATCCCTGCTACACTGATTACTGTATGGTTGTTCATATTGCTGTTTCGTCCTCAAACATTGAGCACAGAAGTAGTTCTGTCGGGGTGACATCAACACCTATAATACTACATTAAACCTCCAGAGTTATGTGGCTTTCAAGGACAACGATAAATCAATTATTGTCTCCGAATGGATAAAAAAACAAATTGATGAATGTGCAGAAACATGGACAGCTTGAGGTGATTGGTTGATGATTATGGTAATTAGAGTCTAATCTTTGTCTAACCAGAGTTGTGCTCATACACTGAATACACCGCTGTGTTTGCTGCTCCTTTATAGCGCCACCATTTCTACAAAACAACCCACAAACATGTGAATAATAATGGCCATGTAATTAGATTTAATTATCATCTTAACTTTTAACATAATAAACATTTTGTAGTCTTTCAAAAATGTCAATGAGCCAAATTTACAAAACCTTTTAGGAAACAATATCAGCAAAAAGTCTTACACATTTTCCCCAAGTCTTAAAATGCTATTTAATCTGCTTAGTGAAGCATCCAACAGACTGATGCACCACAGGCGGAGACATCCTGACTTCTAGTCCCTATGTGCATAACATTCTCCTACATTTCCCATAAGGCAACACAATCCCTGACTGTTAAATGTCCATGTTTTTCGTAACGCAGGCCTAATGTTAAAATTCTCCAAACGCAATTCAAGATTACCCCAACATCACTATGACATCATCACGGCTATTTTCCATTTTCTCAGACTCTTGTGAAAACGGTTGTAGAACGTCTCACAGGGTCGTAATACGAGTAAACTCATCCTCACGGTTAAGATCGGGGGCGTCCCTTTAACAGCTGGTAACATAGAATTCTCCAGAAATGAACTCGACACCTTTAATATTTTACCACCAAACAAATGAAGCAAACATTTGCCAGTGGTATAAATATCACAGAATCCTACTGTAGAACCTCTTGAGCACTGACTGCTGTTGACAAACAACCTGAACATCAGACGCATGACATCACAACAGCTGTCACACACACAGGTCAACTCAACCACGTGACAGACAGACTGTATATTCTGGCTTTCTGCTCTGAAGCCGTGAACATGGCGACAACAGAGAGAAGCAGATCTCGGCAGCGTAGGACCCATTACTGTGCCTTATTTGTACGGTCCAATCCCAACGTCGTCTCAAACAGAAGCCATAACGCAACAATCCCACCAATTTACAGAGCATAAAACCCAAACCAGCTCCTCGTTAGAGATAAAATAAGTATTAACGCAGAACGAGTCAATTAAACAAAAAAGAAAAAAATGATTGTGTTCCATCTCTAAGAGTCGTTCTGCTTTTGACATGAAATGGCAACCAGGTGAGGGAACATTGTGACGTGCTGAAAGGGGTGCTGGTATCCGTCGCACTGGCCTTCATAATAAAGCATTTAGTAAGGAGCAGCGCTCACTGCGCCTTACAGCACCAACTAACTGTTCCTGTCCTTTGACAATAAATCATACTATTACTACTCAATGGTTTGGCTGAGCAGGAGAGGCCTTTTTCTTTAAAAATGATGAACGGCAGCAAAAACACAGAGAAAAGACACACGAATGCACGTGGCAGATGGCAAAGGTGAATACAGTCTAAAACACACAACATTAAGATATAAGAAAACATACCAAATATAAAAACCATCTATGTATAAATAGAAACAATCACAACAAAGAAAATAAAAACTTGAAGTGGGGAGGGGGTGAGTGACAGGGCTGAGAGCAGTGCATTAAAACTAAAAACACAATCAAGAGTACAATAAAATGTGAACACACATCGATAGGTACATAGATGATATCTTGTATGCAGGTAGAAGTGTACAGCGGACCAACATTTTGGTCAACAGTGTGAATAGATACAAGTTGGTGATAATGGAAATATGTAACGGTACAGTAACTCCCTAACTCAACCTGAAAACACTGAATGATTCACAGACTGCGTGAACACAAACACACTCCACTCTCATACCCAAATGAAATGGAATGACCCAAGACTGTAGGGTGTTTTTTTGTAGTTTTCTTTGTTTTTTTTCGCTCACACAAAAGCACTGCCAGTCTCTCAGAGCTCCGGAGCTACACGGGGCCCCTCGGGTGCTGCCCTCCTCTGTGGTCCTCCTCTCAGGGCGAGCCGGTGTTTCGGGTCGGGTGGCTCTAGGCGACGGCGTCCTCCAGCGCTGCCAGCAGGCCCTTCTCCGTCAGGTGAGCCTTCAGGGAGTTGAAGATGTAGAGCTGCTGATCGACACGGAGGGCCAGGAGCTGCTGGATCACCTTGCTGGGGTTTGGGCCCCTGAGAGGAGGGAGAAGATAATCATACACCCTCTATCCAAAATGACCTCGACAGAACTGAGCTTTTATTAAATCCTTTCTTCTGAAACATGGATTGAACAATCACAGTTTAGCAACCTAGCCACGCCTGTAAGGAGTGGATTAAAGAGTGTACGAGTCTGCTCTAACATCACCAACTCTAACGTTACCAAGCCCTACCCGAATACGACAGGAGTTCTCTTTTTATGTCTGAACTGACCCAAGTCTAATCGGCAGAGCGAACTCTGAGCACCAAGTGAAATGAAGTGCTGTGTGATGGACAGCTGAATTCACACATTCACACAGGATCCACCGACAGAAGGGATTACAACTGCCAAAATGAATCGTAGCCGGCAAGAAATCTGAAATCAAGGACCCGGTGTTCAAAAAATGACGACTAACTTTGATGATTAAATCTTCCCATGTTATTACCATAAACTGCTAATCAACATATTCAAGTGTCAAGTGTGTTTACCTGATGAAGCTAGCAATGTAGACATTAACAAATGTGGCCATGAGGTACTGGCAGTCGAATCGGTCCATAATGCCACCATGACCCGGGATAGTGTTGGCAAAGTCCTGAAAGGACAAAGAAGAAAATAAATAAATAATATATAAAAATAGAGTGGAGTCAACAGACATTAACAGATGTCATTTATTAAGTTTTGCAAACACAGTATAGAATATTTCATATCTGATAGACGTGAGCAGGACAACACCAAGTAGACTACGTGAATATATCTTTGAACAGTACAATGAGTACCGTCAGCAGACTGCAGGTACAGGCGTCCGTCATTCCTACCTTGATCTTAAAGGCTCTTTTGAAGCCGCTGGCAAAGAATCCACCGAAAGGTCCCACAATGGAGGCAAAGGAGGAGAGAGCAATGCTGTGGATCTGGAACGGGTAGAGACGCACGGTGCTCTGTGGAGACGAGGAGGAAGTGTTTGACCAAAACAGATGAAAGCAGTTATCAACAGACTGACTTATAGAAGGGTAACTCCACATCCTTTACCCATTTTATAAGTTTGTTGTTATAATATGTGAGCTAAAACTATAGCTAGGTCCTGACAGAAATAAAAAAAGTTGAATTTTAATTTTTTAACAAAAAAGTTAGATATTACAGTATATTTTTCCACACGTTTACAGTGTTGCTGTATTATATCAGTCAGGCATGGTCCACCCCTGAAAGGTTGGTAAGGATGCTGCAACAATACACTATGCTACGAAAACATAGGACTCCTCTGATACTTTGTCACAATTTACTGGATATTGCAATATCACCTGTTCAAAATTGCTTTAATGTGTGACCGATATTGTGTATTTTATGTTTTTAGTGTATTGCTTTTATATATAATGATTTTAATGTAAAGTGTCTTTGAGTACTCTGAAAAGCGCTATATAAATACAATTTATTATTATTATTATTATTATTATTATTATATAAATATTTCCTCCTTTCATGTTCCCATTCGATTGTATGTGACTTGAGGAGCCGTAATGCAAAGAGACACAGGAAAAGCAAAAAGATGGCGGAGAGAGCAGGAGGAGTGAGTCTCACCCATCCAGTGAAGGACTCCAGGATGGCGGGCAGAGTGTAGACCTGAAGCTGGAAAAGCTCGGATGGCTCACAGTACACCTGGAAACTATTGGAGTCGTTGTTGAATTCCACCGGGCACACAAAGTAGCGGTAGCCGGCCATCAGATAGGAGAACTGAGAGGAGAACAAGCTTCAGTTACTCTGCAGTCGCATCACTGGCCTGCTCGCTCTCATTTCAGTCAAACAATGACTAAAGAAGAAGAAATCCTGCAATCCCGCAGTGTTTGTTGAGTTGTTGCCGTTCTAATATCCAGAGGCAAGATGAATACTTGTTGCATTAGTGATATGTAATTATTGTTAATACAGTCAGAACCAGACAACGCTGCAGGTGACACCACTGCATGTTGACTTGTGTGTACACAGGCGTCCTTTTACAAACACAATGGTGAAGTAAATTAGGTTGTTTGACTGTTGGGGGGGGAAATGTTTGACTAGCACACGAATGGGCAAATTCTTTAGAGGCAAAGCATGAAGTCATTTGGTGTCAATGAAAGTCACTAAAAGCTAAATAAACAAGTAAAAGATCTTTCAGATACATGTTTAAATGATACAGGCAGCCAGTGCAGTGTGCAAAAATGTAATCCATTGTCATTCTGAACTAAACTTCTTCCCTTTGCTGCAGTGACACTGCACATGTTCTGTTGTCGGACTAATAAAGGAGTATTTTATCTGATCTTTTAGAATTCTTAGGTAATCCAGTGAAAAGGTAATTACAATAGTCTAAACAGCTACTAATAAAAACACAAGTGAGTATTTCAGCATCTTTCTGAGCTAAAAAATTCCAAAAGAAATAAAAATGAAAATTTAAACCAGAGACTAAAACTACTCCCAAGATTGTGATTTTAGACAAAAGGAATGCCTGGAATTGGTAAAAACTTGTTGACGCTGTGATGAGAATCAAAACAGACAAAATGTAAAAATGTCTACGAAGACATGAGATTAAAATCTCACCATAATGCCAAACACAATAGTGGAGAACAATCCACCGATGAATCCCTCCCATGTCTTCTTAGGCGAGAGCTGCAGAGAACACAGTCAAGGTGTGGATACCAGGTTAATATATCATCATGGACCACACAATCATCTTTCTGTTTCCATAACATAAAGTCAATACCCAGACCTCTTACACTGGTGATGGTTGACCTAGCCTGGCAATACAACCAAACTGGAGAAAGAAATAACAGTGATACGACCAACCTTGATGAGAGGGGTGCGGCCGAAGAAGAAACCAAACATGTAGGCCATGATGTCGTTACAGATCACGCAGGAAATTGGCACGATGAACCTGTTCAGATGAGAAGAGTGTACATGAGACATGAAACAGGTTTTATGACAACTAAACATGTACGATAAAGTAATACAATGTGCGAGCTAATCCTCCTGCAAATCAACATACAAAGTTAACAGAATCGGATTCAAACATCATTTTACAGAAAGGAGCCATTTTTCTGTGCGAAAAATAATATACATTTGATATATTATATATGTTTTCTTACCAGATCATCCCCTCAAACAGGTTGTGAATGATAAGGTGAGACTGAGTCACCACAATCAGCAGAGTCACATGGGTCCAACCGAACTGTGGGGACAAAATAACAAGATTAGCCGAGTATGTTTCCACGAGGATGAGTCTGAAATGAGAGCCGCACTATTGATTTAATGATTGTGTCTTTGTTCTAAATATCTATTGACAGACTGGACAAATAGTAAGAACACAGGGTATTCTGGTCAGACACCACCCAGAGATTACTGTGATGGGCTTCAGCTCAAACGTGACCAGATAACAGCTTGATTAGATCAATAATGTGGTTGGATACTGTGAGTGGAGGCAGCGTCTCATCATCGCCATTAAGAACCAGCAGCACTGCTCACTTTCAGAGAGGAACATATTGTGGTCATACTCAACCGACGAGCTGTTGAACTGCCTCTGCTCTGCACTCTCTCCCAGCATCAATATCTTCTTTCAGAATTAGTTTAAGACATGAGATAGTTACGTGGGGTGGGCTCAGTCCATCTGGTTAACACAACCGAAGAGTCGGAATGACCCTAACCCACTTCTCCGTACACTTGAGGGCCCGTATTTTACGGAGCCCCATCAATAACCCAGTAGCCTCGAGGCTGGAGCCCAGGGTGCCACTTACCATGTAGAACTGAAGGCGGTAGTGCTTCTTCACCAAACTCAGCACAAACATGCAGAAACCTGCAACAACAACAAGACAAATACTGCGTGAAATACTTAATAAGGGGGGAAATAATCAGGGCTGCAGTGTCTTGAGAGAAGAGGGAGATTAATTAAAGTCAGAATCCCGGTCATCTTCGGTCAAACTCGACTACATTTAGCTTGACCTTTTTCAGATGAGTTAATGTGCAGTGAGTAGGTTAGGATTGCTGCAGCGTTTTATACCGAACACAAGACTGAGGTGAGGAGAATGTGTGAGACAAAAAAAAAGTGCTTATACTGGGAGAAGAGTCAAACCAGACACACTGTAATGTTTTACAAGGACATTTACTCTTTTCCAAGACGCAACATCTGCAGCATCTAAAAAACTAAATGCCATGTCGTGCCAAAACACTGCAGATTGGAGTATTTTCTGGGACTTGAAGGTGTGAGACCGTTATCTTTAGAGTCCTTCTGTTTAAAGACGTGTGAGAAAGCCAGGCCCTTCAGTTTCACCTTGAATCAAGTAGGCAAGAGATAGCAAACAGTCAGGGTGCTTCCTTCCTCACCACATCCTGTTTGCAGCTGCAGTAGAACTGAATTACCGACTGAAAACCTGCAGTACAGGAAGTGGGACTTCTCACAGACAGACATTGTTATTTTTTTGTAGTTTGGGTCTCAGCGTTTGTACCCATGAGGTAGAGGGCAAAGGAGATGAATCGGTGGTATTTGCTGAGGATGCGAAGCGGCTCCTCCCTCTGCACCAGTGTGAAGAAGGAGTCGGTCACGGTCTCTCCGTAGAAGAAGTAGTTCACACACAGCAGGAAGTACCTGTGGGGTGGAGGACATGTATCACGGCTTTATGACAGCAGCTGATCACACTCTGCATTCAGTATGCCTGCAGAAAGCCAGTGAGGCCGTGTGAGTAAACTCACTGTATGACTACAGTTGGATGGTCAAATGTTCTGCAAGTCCAAATTACTAACTACATGCAGAACACTTTAGATTGTTCAGGCTTATGGCATAATGAATGTCAGGACTCTGCTATCTATCACACTATACTGTACACCACTATTGCTAAAAATCAACCAGCTCTGATGATTCACAATATTTTTGCCCTTTTCGTTGATTGGCTTAATAATCTACAACCTACTCAAAAGGTAATCAGGTCACAAAACAAACCTCAGGAAGTCTGCAATAAAATAAACACATGAAACATACACCATAAGAAAGAAGCCAGTGAGGATATTTGATGATGTTAACGACACACCTCTATAAAATGTGTGTGTGTGTGTGTGTGTGTGTGTGTGTGTGTGTGCGCGCCCTCACCAGCTCAGCGTCCTGAACCAGGGCAGGTGGTAGGAGTGGTACACACTGTAGCCGATGGTGATGATCTCCTGGAAGCACTTAATCTGAACAATGAGGACCTGCACAGAGAAACACTGCGTCACCAGGGAGGAGACTACTGGAGCATCTCCAAGTCTCTGTGTGTGAGTGTGTGTGTGTGTCCTACGTTCTGCTGTCCTAGTGACACAAAATGGCTGACGGGCCTATTTTTAGTGAATTCCCAGATGACAGGAGCAGAAATCCAGCACGCTATTAAAGATCCTGAATCCCATTAATCCATGAGATTACGTTTTTCATTTATGTGGTAAAGTTCAACTGAACGCGCTGCGGAGACAAATAACTGTACGAACCCTAATACACAGTACAACTCATTGAGAAAATGAACTTCCGAGGTTTTGCACCGCACCATCAGCGTTGTTGGTACTCACGATCATCATAAGCACCATGGGGCCCAGGTAGATGATGAGGAAGAAGAAGGAGATCATGGCGAGTGTGAGGATACCTCGGACCCACCAGTTCCTCCATCTGAAGGAAACACAGCCAGAGAGGCATTACTGCATACAACCCATAAGATTACTGTTAAATAGAGATTAAAATCAATACGGCTACTGTACTCCTTCATCCATCCTAAACATGAACCTTTCTGCAAGGAACACAGGTTGAAGAGTTCATTGAGTTACATCTGCTCTTTAAAGGAAACTATGTGTGACGAGGGATTCCTTTGTATGAATCATGACACCTCCACAGGTGTAGCAGTGATCTAAAATACAGGAAAACCAGGGGCCTGTAGCTCTATATAGAGAAATGTAGTGACTCTATATATAACAATGTAATTACTCAATGAACAACTCAGAATACAACCTCAACCCCATGCTTTACAGTCATATACTGTAGAAACAACTATTATTACTGCAGACAAAACGCAGCAATATGTTGTTGTTTCTTCTCTTCAACAGCGACGGTACCTTGAGGAGAGTCCAGACAGGGCCTTGTTCAGAACCTCGGGGGTGTCATCAGCAGGGACCGGCACCTCTGGGACTCCTGAGTCCACCTTGGCCTCGCTATCCGACGACGCATCTTTTTCCACCTTCAGCTCACTGTCTGAACCCTGAGAGGAGAAATAAGACACGGACATTTGGCAAAGATATAAAGCTGTAGCAATAGGACAACAGGTGCAACCACAGAATCACACTAAAATCTAAAATCCAGGCCTTTGAATGTGCCCACTACACCGAGTGTAATGTGTTGGCACTTCTGTCTGATATCCACTGAATTCACAAAGCACACATCTTCTGTGTTCTGTGAATTGATGCGTAGTGAAACAAATGTATATGTCATTGAACAAGCAGCAGCAGCTTCATCATATCAGAATAAAGCAAAACACCAGCAACAGGATTGCCAGTGTAGGAGTGAGTGTGTGTGTGGGCGGCTAAACGCTGCACCAAATCATCTCCGTCCATATTGTTGCTCTCCCAGAACCATCTGTTCATTGGCGGAGGCCCGTTCACAACACACTGGTCTCTACCGCTCTATGCTACGATCAAAGGACGGCCGTCATCAGGCGGTGGCGGTTACACACGGTTACAGCTCGTCTGATGCAAACACAGAGTTTTCTTGAGGTCAGTTTGACGTCTCTGCTGCTGGTGACCAAATTAGGCTCGGAGGTCTCACCTCACATCCCCACAGCAGACGGTCGGCTCACTGTCAGTCTCACACTTTAACTATTAGAATTGCTGCTATATTGATGCTCTGAATGTCGTATATTGCTCCTTTAAACATCAAATCTATTCAATAGCAATGTTTTCTCTAGCTCACAGCTTTAATTCAGATTGAATACTGAGGATCACATTTTCACAGCTGCAACAGTCGGTGTGTGTCCTCCTTTGTCACAGTGTCCCAACACAAAACACTGATTCTCTAACTCTGGATCAACTCAGCTAAATGACACCAAAACTGTACATTTTCCATGATTTTGGAAAAGTCCATTGGCTTTTCTTCATGCAACACTCTGACAAGACACACTGTCAATAGCTCAACTGAATGCAGAACAAGAAAACACAGAGGCCCATTCTCCGCCTACTGGTTTCTATGGAGACGACATCCATCACTCAGGATGCTCGAGTTAATAATAGGCGCTCGTTTCACATAAAGGCTCCTCCCCCTTCATGCTTTCAACACCGAGTGTCTCCGTGTCGTTTGTCTCCAATTCATTGGAAAAAAAAGCTACATCTGCCAGTTGTGAAAGGAAACATTTATGTGTACTGGGATTATTTAAACGTCTTAACCCAGAGGAGTGTGAGCCCTTTAGAAATACTGCAAAAAAGGAAAAGAGGAGGTTTGTGACTCACCTTCTCAGCTGTGTTGTGCTGCGAGTTCAACCGACACAAATAATTTAGAGCAACTGTTTTGAAATGTTTTGAATAGCTAAAGACCACACGCGTGTGTTCAGATGCTTATTTAGAACGAGACTTCCCGAACACACAACGTCTATAATTACAAACAACCAGATGTTGCTTCACGCACGTATTGAGAAATGGGTTTCGCAGCGGAATTTCGAGGCGTCTTTAATGTTTACATAGATTGATCACAGTGTGAGTCATTCATAAATCTGTGAAGTGATTTTCACTAGTCATTTTACTATCACCATTTATGCAAAACACCATAAACACAAAGTACCTAACCTAAGCTGCTGTCCTCCTCATCTCATAAACCAATGTCATTATCTGTAGAGTTGTTCCTCTTAAGCTGATCAACACAAAAAGGTCATGGCAGGACCAGAATAGATTTAACCTTTATTTTACTTTATCCCCACCTTCTACTTGGTATGATCACTTTGTTGCTGGAAGCAGAGTCCACCAGAACAGCTGTATATGTCCTACAGAAATTAACTTGTTGTGTGGCATGTGGTCCTCCCTCACCTAAACCACATGACTATTAAATATTCATTTCCACATAGGACACATAGGTTCCCACATCTGTACTTGCATTTTGACCAGCCTACCATAAACTACTATTATACCATCACCCTGTACATTATATGATTCCAGGATCTTGTCTTTACGCAGGATTAAGCCAGATATCTGCTTTGGTATTAATTCCACATGTAAAAACGGTTAAAGATTATCTCACAGATGGTTTCAGTCCACATGTAAGGTTCAAGTGCCTGCTTTTTGAGCTTTACTTCACCAACTACTGGCAAAAAAAATGGTTAGGTTACTTTAAAAAAATACAGGATGGATTTTCCATATTTGTAGAGACGACAAATTAAATAAACCAGGTCATACTGAAGATATGTCAATTTTTAATTTAAATAATAAAAGAGAGACATGAGATCCTCTTTAAAACTGTAGGAATATGACCTAAATAGCACTAAACCGGATTGTGGAAAGTAATTAACTGACTGTATAACATGACAAGCACTCCTCAACAGAAGCTTATTTAAGTGCTCACTGTCGGCCTAGACACACAATAATAAATAACACAAAGTCAAGGCACTTTGTGGACTGAGTGCGCTTCATTAGTAAGTCACCATTCGCCTAATATGCCCTAATGTGTGGCTTTGTTGCGAGGATGTCGGTAATGCCTCGAGTACCTCGAGAACTTTCACATCTGCTTCAAGCTGCTCTTCAATTATCTGTAATCATCATGTCCTCGAGTCCATAACCACGCCCCTTTGTGGGCTCCGACTATTCCCTGGGAAGCAACATCGACATCCAGAAAATGCCTTTTGTTTACCCCTCAGTTTGAATATAGTTAGTAGTTATAATGTGTTGTTAGACAGCAGAACGCCGGAAGCAGTTGTTGTTCAACGCGTCGTAGACCTGACGTCAACACCGTTTATGTGGCTACAAACATCTTTCCACACATAATTCAAATCGTTTACAATTTAACTATTGCTTTGCATGACATAAACAACACCGATTCAAATACAACTTACAAGCCATTATATACGTCGGCATATAACGTCATATGATAAAGAGAGCAGAGTTTATTTCGATACCATTTTAACTTGTGCATTTGGTTTGTCTGTTGTTGTCACGACGAAAGCACACAGGAAGACCTGCACGTAGCATCAACCAATCAGCTCTAAAACGTGAGTAGTTTGGCGGATGATTTGTATGAAGCCTTTAGGTGACAGTTGTTCTTCTCCTGATACGTGAGCGACGTCAAAATGTCGGATTAAAATCGATGTTGACATTACTTTTCCTGTAGCTACACACAACAGCTAGCAGGCTAACTAGCGTTAGCATCGCTGTCAGTTGGTAGGTAGGACGGAGGCTAACGGTACCTTGTCCTCTGACGGTTGCTGTTGTAACGGTGAGTCGGTGTCTTTGCCTCCACGGTGCCTCATCTCTGTCATCTTAGCAGGTTGTAGCCTAACGACTACAGAGAAGGTCCAGTGTGTCTCCGGGACACTGACTCGTTTTTCGGGGGACAGGTCTCCTAAGTTTGTTATTTGTACAGTAACACTTTTCACTCGATGAACCAAATTGGTGTCAAGTTGGCAGGGATGAAGGATACAGACAGCTTCCGGTTTTCAAAATAATGTCCATGTTAAATCAGAATCAGCTTTAAGTATGCGAGCACATAAAAGGAATTTGTCTTTTTTTTTTTGCATCTTTCTCAATTTACTTACACATAAATAGAAATAAACAGCTAAAGGTAAAGAATAGGCAAGACTGTTATGTACACAAATAGTAAATAAATCTAAAAATTATATAAATATATATTTTTAAAAAGCACCAATGACCAACAATAAAATAATATATAAAATGTAGATCTACAAGTCAAGTGTTCTGTAAGTTACAAACAATAAAAGTGCAAAGAAATAAATACTGAATGGATATAAATCGACTGGATGATTATGTACAGTATGTATATGTAAAAATGTCCTCATACTGTTTTTACAGTGAATACATTTTAATGATTCATTTCACTGCATCTACTTTTCTGCATGTTCTAGTTCCAGCTGTGCTCTTACAGCTGGAACTAGTTATGAACTTAACTGAGCAGCAGAAGCACATCTATGTACACTGGGCCGGCATGGAAGTGTACAGTTCCTAAATGGATCAGGTATAAAATATATATATGTATATATCAGACATGGAGTACTGGTGGACACGAACTGTCTTTTACGGCTTGCTGTGTGCAAGTTTGCAAAATGGCAAATGCGTGCTTTTATTCTGAAGGTATAGCTGCCTACATTGCTATCAGAGTTCTCTGATGTCATGGAAGGAGTGGGCTATATTCAAGACAAATACAGTGTAATGTGTTGGTACTGCTACAGTTGGAGATAATACAAATAAACAATACAGCATTAGCTATAACTATGTGTAGCTATTTCTTCATTACAACATGATAGTGGCTTCCTGATGTTCAGGTCCAGTGAGGCCTTCTGAAATGTTACTGTTGCTCTTGATACACACATTTTCTCAAACATAATGACCTACACTCAAACTGTAAATATGATAACCGAGTGTATAACACTGTCAACTTAACCTTTCCATTAACCTCACAAACTGCAATGCAAGTTACATTTTTTTTAAATCTTTTATCAACAATAGTGCTTCCTTCTCTTCAGGACTTGAAAAATATAGTCTGTGTCTATTTCATTCAAAAAAAGGGAAATAAAATAGCATCTTAATATCTTAGGGGACAATTTATTCGACAAGCTTATGGCATTATCAGTTCACTGTAGTAATGTCTGCCAGTCAAGATTCTCTGAAGACTAGATGGCTGAGGCGATCAGCCATCAAGTGATCTGTAATTTTCACCTTTAACACCAAGTGGCAGCAAAAGCTCACTGTAATTGTTTTTGTGTGTGTGTGTGTGTGTGTGTGTGTGTGTGTGTGTGTGTGTGTGTGTGTGTGTGTGTGTGTGTGTGTGTGTGTGTGTGTGTGTGTGTGTGTGTGTGTGTGTGTGTGTGTGTGTGTGTGTCAGCTCTCTGGCCTGACGGCAGCCAGCATTTATAAATACTTAATGCCCTACCGCTGTTGCAGCAGAAGTGAAAGGGGGGTGAGCATTGCAGGCCAAATACAACAGTTCAATAGGACGTGACATCATACTGTGGGGTGTTCTCTGTCTCAGTAGCCAGTGATGATGGTATTAACAGGCTGGATCACTGGAACGAGCACCAATGAAAGAGACCACTTTTTTTTGGGGGGGCAGCAGAATCTGAGACTAACATAGTTGAAAATATTTTATTACAATGCACCACTGTCTGACTTTTTTTTCCAAAATGCATTGCTAATGTTACCTTTGAACACAGCTTCTGCACACTCAATCATGACTCAGCAGATCTTTGTATCATCATGGAGAAGAGACGGAATAAACCTGTGCAGGTGATGTTCAACACATCCAAATTTACAGATCACTGACTAACTAAACAGACTAATAAAGCTGTCAATATACAGTTCACTTACTTCATCTATGTATTTCATTGAGGCATGCTTATTTTTCTCTTCTGTTTTAGTTTAATCTTTTTAAATAGTAGCCTAAATATATTACATTTATTTTTGTTTTATCTTGGCTTTCTGTCAATTTGTTCAAGTTAATGCCTTTCTATTTCTACTATAAAGCACTTTGACTTTTTCCTACGTTGACCTGTAATTTGAATGCTGTTTTTGTGATTAATCAGAGAACAATAAAGATGTTTTTGTCACCTTTGCTGTCATTTCTGTAAGTATGTTGTTGCAGGTAATTAATTATAGTGAACGTCGATATTAATGTCTGAAAGGCTCCATTGATTTCCTCTCATCATCAGTATTCTATTCTCAATATTTAAAATGTATCTGTCCCTGACTGACATCTGAATGATTAATTACAATCACTTTGCATGACTTGCATCGTCCAAAATACATTTAATGCAAAAAACAAACTATTTGATTAACGCTGTTATTGAATGTGTGTTTATTCATTATTCAACCTTTCTAAAGCTTCTGAAAACATGGAGCCATGACTCAGCAGAAAACATGAATGTAAGAACATGGAGAATTGGTTCAGAAGCATTGGCAACAAGAATGCACTCACATACCCACCCACCCACAGATTATGACTGCAGTACTTTCGACTCTATTCTGTGGGGGCACTTCATCCTTGCTGCAGTGTGACGCCTCGGACGTTGCTCAGCCGTGTTACACAGCACGCTGCACATGTACTGTGAAGACTTCTGTCATGCTGTAACTCTCCCCATCCTGTAGTGTACAGTTACTCTGCTGTTTCTGCTCTGTGTGTGTGTGTGTGTGTGTGTGTGTGTGTGTGTGTGTGTGTCATGCCAGGCAGCCCAAATCTTGGGCTGGGACTCTTCAGTAGCTCCCTCAGATCTGCAGGGCTCTGGGACATCTGCAATGCAGAAGTCTATATATAGCCATGGAGTTACAGGGGGAGAGAGGGAGACAGCGAGACAGCGAGACACAGACAGACAAAGAGACAGGAGGGTGAAGGGAGACAGAGAGGAAGGACAAGACAGAGAGAAACAACGAACGATAGGAGTGAATCGTGAACCTTGAACTGAAAAGGAGCTGGAAACTAATACAAGGCCGACAGAATGCAACTTTCTCCGATGGCAAATGCTAACTTTTACAGCTTAAACAAAGTAAATTCCTGATTTGTGCACACTAAAAGCTTTGAAACACTTAATTTGCTTAAGAAACCCCCAGAACCACCAAGCAAACCAAGTGTCCACTCAGGATGTCAGCACTTGCAGTGGCATGGTTGCAGTGAAGTGAGTTTGCCAGTATCTCTGTGTTTAACTCGGAGGAAATGGAATTACTTGCTTGTGGACTCCCAGCAACAGAAACAGGGAAGGGTGGTTGTTAAACGCTGAGGTTGAGTATTTATTGCTTTATCTCAAAGGGTCTCGCGGGAGGCCAGTGGAGGAGGAGGAGGTGACCAGCTCAATTATGTATGCACCTCCACAACAACAGAATCTGCTGACAGCAGCGCTCAGCACGCACACAGCAGCGGCACGGCCAAATCAAGGACGGCTCTACAATCCGGCCAGCAGCGGGCCACGAGCCCACAGAGGTGTGGGAGTGATCAGACTCTTGAGTTTTTAATAAATCCGCCCTCTGACACGCTCCCTGTCTGATTTTTCATCGAAGAGGTCAATGCTAAGTCATAACTCTCCTTGTGTCACGGCTGAAAGATACATCAACCATTCTAAGTCCAGCATGCAGCACCTCAGGGACTTTTACACAATACACTGCATTGATTTACAATTACAGACACATTATTAATTCAAATAAAAGATTAATGTTATTAATGTAACTGTGGCAGTATTTCATCTTCATAGTTAGAGGCTGATAACAAAGCTGTGTACGGCACAGTCTTTAATTTAAATGATGTACCATTTAAAGGAAATGTTTAATACGAAGGGAAACACGCTTATTAGTTTGCTTGCAGAGAGTTAGATGAGATTGATTCAAACTCTCTTCTCATAAGACTCTCAGCAAGAAAGCACCGCGACCTTAGGATAGAAATACACTAAAAGATGCAAATGTGCAGTTAAACTCAATACACAGATCCTTATGTCTAATGCAGCATTATGGTGAACTAAATTCTTATTGATTGTTGCACGTCCAGGGAAGCATTTCCTTTACTTTGTTGTATCACGTTGCATTTTCCTTTCCTGAAACTCAAGCGTGTTCCTTTTCATTTAATGCTTCAGACCAAAACATTTGTCCTTGCTTCTTTCTCCCTGCTTTTCTGACAGATTTATTGATTGTCTCTTAGTGCTGATAATGTTTTTGCCGCTGTGCTGATTCTCCCTCCCACACACACACAAACACACACACACACACACACACACACACAGGACTACAGTGTGTGAGCAGCTGTGCTGGTGGGCCAGCATATAGGCAACTATCATCCATCTTAGCCAGCCCCATCTTTCACCTCTGTGTGCAGGCAGGCAGAAGCTGCGATGAGCTGATCGCGACACCCGGCAGACATTATGTAGCTCTGCCCATCAATCAGGTGGACTTCAACCTGAAGGCTGAGGAGGCCGGCAGATTGGGATTGGAAGTAAACCGTTTGTATTACTGTACTCCTGAGCGAGGAAACGTAAATAAGTAGACAGCTCTAACTGATCGAGACCTGAATAGGTTGTAATTGATACATCAGTAGACCTTTTCCACAGAGGCCTTTTGACATGTCACAGAGGGAACATCACAGGTGCAAATTATAATAGTAATGATTAATTCCATTTTGCTGCCTTAGTTTCAAGGTCCTGGTATATTGTGCAAGAATAAAACCTTCAAGGCGACGATTACCGACAGACGCAACCAGAGGCGTCTACGGGCTACTTTTCAGTATTCATGCTAGCTTGACTATTTGGATTGTAGAAGAAGGTATACGGGAAAAAAGTGCATAACCTTGATAAATGAAAATAAGGAAAGTCAAGCGGCTACATTTCTTAATTCATTCAAATTATTTGTCCCTCGTCGCTGAAATCATATTTTTTGCTGAAATCGGGTCCGATGAGCCATGATGGCCTTGTAGTCAACTGCCTTTCATGCTAAGGCATGCTGGGAAAGACTCCAGCTGCATAACACCATTGCAAGTATGAACATACATAAATATGAAAAGAGAATGTCAGCGGAAGACTATTATCATCTATAGTTTCCTTTACAAATGTCAGTTCTTTCTCACGACATTAAAGACGCAGAGATGCAGCAAATGTTTGGTTAATAAATGTCTTTATTTGGCTTTGAGAGGAATATCACTGCATGAGATAGCAGCACGTATACAGTCACAGTTGTATAGCAGAGGTCTGGAAAGTGTCAGCACTCCTCAGCCTCTCAAGAAACAGGTGAGATGGAGGGGAACATATCTTTATATTTTAACTTTCAGTCATGATTAAGGCAAGTTTTTTTAATTGAACACACAACAAGCAAAAAATCTATCCCATCCAGCAGATACTCAAGCTCGAAGAGTCAGGCCATGCATTCATGCCCGTTGGTTGATTAATTTGTCAAACAGAAAATTCCAAGAGGATGAACTGATGAACACTGGTGAAATTAAACCGTTCAGAGTGATAGAAGGGGTTATGGTGAAAGTAGCCCTTATATGCGACTCTGTACCATTCAGCCACAACTCCTGCGGCTTCTGCCCCACCTGCCACTTACAGTCTTAGCTGAGGGCCGTCAGTGTCATCATCAGCTGCCTGACACTGACAGCCACGCTTACCTTCACCTCGAATCCTTTAACCAGCTAAATTAAAACAAAAGCATACATTTGTATGAGGAGAAATAAAAAAGGGTTGGTTTTCTCTAAAAAAAATAATGTAGGGAAGAATAACCTTGCAGATCAATGTTAAACTCTGACAGGTGTGATAGCCGTTAAATTCATTGACAAATGAATCAATCAAAGAATCCAAAAAATAAATATATATATATAGCGGCAATTTAAACTCTACATTTTCATTCCCAAAGATGCATGCCCTCATGGAGAACCTTCAGCACTCCTCCTTTCCAGCAACTGGCAACACCACCCACCCTCCCAACACACTTGCTGTGGCACTGCAGTGAATTAAAGAGAATGAGAAAGGGGCTTGAATGGTAAGTGGTACATTTCCGTTTGTCATGGTGGGATGACATGCAGAACTACAGAGCGATGTAGTGGGAAATGTGGGGTTTGACTCACAGCTCCAATAGAAGCAGTCTGTCCTCTAAACGTGTAACAAGCATTCAGGAATGAGCTGGTGGAGCTTCGGTCTATGATAAAATCTCTTTTAACGTACTCTCCAACTTTTATATGTAAAAATCAAATAGCACCGTAAAAGTTGGACTGGCTGTTACTCTGTGCGTTTTTTCTTAAAGCCTGTGTGCTGACAAAAGTTGTTACTTTCAAGGTTTTGATTGCTCTTACTGTAAATATTGATCATTAATGGCACATTTATTGTTGCTTCACGTGAGGAAAAATCATCCTGGTTGAAACTTAAGAAAATGAGTGGCATCATGCTAACTTTCCCTCACATCCCTCTGTTTTAATGTGACGTAAAAATAATGACGACCTCTGCAGAGCGTGTTTATGACTCCAACTCCTCTGTCATTGTAATACATCTATTTCCTTCTAAAGCCCCGCCCAATAAAGCTTAATCACTTCTGAATTAAAGAGACAGAAAAACACAGACGGTGTGCAGAACTGTGTTTGACAGAGATGATGTGAACAGAGACCAGATCCATATAAGTGATTGGAATGAGGATGAGGAATGTGTTATTGTGATGAAGATAATGTTGACACTAGCAGTTTAGCTCTTGCTGGTCTTGCCGGTGGGGCCCTCCTTCTTCTTCTCCTTCTCCTTCTGCTTCTCCTCCTCCTCTTCTTCCTCCTCCTCTCCCTCACCCTCCTCCTGGTCATCTCCCTCATCTCCCTCATCTTTGTTCTCCTCTCCCTCCTCCTCCTCCTCTTCCTCCACCTCTTCTTCGGCCTCCTCTTCCTCCTCCTCCTCCTCCTCAGGCTTGGCCTCAGACTTCCTGTAGGCTCCGAGGGAGTAGGTGCGGGCTGACATGTAGGAGAAGCCCGGGTAGCCCGACTGGACCATGGCCCCGCCCACGGAGCTGAGGCGGCACTCCTCGCCTTCCAGCAGCTTCCTGCTCAGACAGAAAGAGAGACAGACGGGGGACAAGAGATGACGTCACCTATGGTCTTGTTTCGTTACTAAAATGATCTCAGTGTTACTCTGCTGAGGGATCTAATGTCACCGGAGTATCAATGGCAACACCTCTGCTCTGTTTTGGTATTTTGTCGCAAAACATTACCACAGTTGCTGAGTGAGATCATTGTAAGGTTTCCCCTTCTATCATCTTATTACAGTGGGAGAAGAACCGAGAGGGACTATCAGATTATTAATGCAAGCATTTTAAACCACACATTTAAAATGGAAAGGAAATTATTATTTTGTGGACAGTTAACTGTTGAGATAAACAGGGATTGTGGGTAAAGAGAGAGGAGTATTTATACAGTTGTACACTTTGTGTCTTAAAAACCAGGCCACCAGACGCTGCAGGAGAGTTTAATTCTAAAAAATGCTTCAAGTAAATGAGTGGAAGTGAAACTCGTTAAGCAGGTGTTGCACAGTGTAAAAGCTAACACTTGAATTCAGGTTAGTTCACTCTCCCAAACGGATTATGGTTGTGTTTGTAGTGAAGCCCACCTGTAGGCAGCGATCTCAATGTCCAGCGCCATCTTGACGTTCAGCAGGTCCTGGTATTCACGCAGGTGACGGGACATTTCTCCTTTGGTGCTGCGCAGAGCATTCTCCAGCTCCTGAATGGTATCCTACACACACACAAAGTCATATTATGACATCCCAATAATTCATGCTCTCGTGAATAGAGGTAGATTGAAAATTGAATGTAGAGATTTTCACTGTTGTCTTGTCGCACTGAATAAGGAGTGCGTTCATTTTGAATATTAAAGTGATTCATAAAAGACACATAATCCGGTTGTGTCCTTCATCAGGGTCCACTGTGTCCTGGAGACTTAAATGCATGAGTGTGATATCTCTGGCGGAAATCAAGACTATTGTTAGTTCTGAGAAAAACGACCCCATTGCTAATGAACTTTTATGCTGCCATCTCGGCCATGCAGGTCTCCATTTAACAAGTGTCTCCCTATACCTGCTTAATTAAAGGTTAATCAAATCGTAACACACACTAAAATGGGTCATTGCCGTACCTGCATATCTCCCATTTCATTGTTGTGTCGATCCTCCATCTCGGCAACCTGCCTCTCCAGGGCCTCGTTATGGCTCCTGAGGGCCTCGATCTCCAGGGTGCGGGCCTGCACCTGCCTGCGGTACTCGCTCAGCTCCTCCTTTGAGTGCTTGACGGCGTCCTGGTTGCGGGCGGCGGCCTCGGTCACGCTAACAAACTTGGAGCGGTACCAGTCTTCTGCCTGGGCCTGGTTCCTGGCCGACAGGTTCTCATACTGAACCCGGATGTCCTTCAGGGCGGCAGTCAGGTCCGGTTTGCTCATGTCCATCTCCACTGACACCTGGATGTAGGAGAGTTTTTTTTTTAACACAAGTACTCATTATTAGTAGGTTTAATAACATCTGTAAATAAAGGCAGCACCAAACTAAATCTGAATAATCAATAAGCCTTATATTTCACTATGTATGTGAGTATACATTTAGAAAACTGTATAATTGTTCACATTCTGTTTAAATGCTTTTGTTTTTGCGTAATGCTTATATATTATTTTAGGTTGATTTTTACCGATTATTTGTGCCTGTTCTTTGAACAACTGGACTACCTGTAACTGATGAAAATGACCAGTTCGATGAAAACAGTGAACTTGGAAATGTGCTTTTTATACTACACAAACTCAGATACAGATTTAAAATCGAACTGTATTAAATAATATAATGCATGCATGTGATGTAATGTAATAAAGTATAAACTGCCAATAGATAAATTACATTTTCTGTATACAGCTGTGTTCAATGCACACTCCTCTATAGATGCACTGCATCTCTTCTGGTGACATGTATGTATAATGTGTTGCCTTGCTGCTGGACTGATGAATCAACTGCTGACTCAGACTTCTCTGCTGCCATGTGAGCTGTGCTGTCAATAGCTTACATGGCAATTATATTCCCTGCAGGGAAGAGGAGAAACCCTGGAGAAATCTACCCAACAACCATAACTCCACTCCATTCATTTAACAGTTACTTACTGCACATTCAATAAATTGATTTCTGCTCAAAGCGGTGATAGTTGCTGCTGCCCTCATCTCACATACCAAAACTTTTTGTCAAACAGTGACATTATTTTCACTGTCGCGCTGCTGTTAAAAACTGTTTAGCTTGTAAACTACGCAAATAACTGCTTGCCAGTGCAGTTGACGGGGTTTGTCCTGCCAGCTGCCCCTTTGGGACGACCACACCCCTGGATTATGCGCTATTTCTCCGCATTTTTCTCCCTCCCTCCCCCCTCTGCCCCCCTTCCCTCGCCTTCTTTTATGAAAATATCGCCAGTAACCCCAAACGAAACGCCAGCTGGACTAATAGCGTAAAGTTTATAATAACCTCGTTGCGCTTAGAGTATTTATATTTGAAGTGGCACAACTGCAGCATGATACTCGCGTAATATTCCCACAGAGAAATCAGATTTACGGCATACTTTGCAGCCCGCAAACCGGGATCGACGACCGGTACCTACTCGCGAAAGAAAACACTCTTTACAAGTCAGAACATCTTAAAGTTTGAGCGGGCGCGTGACAGAGCGCGCGAGACGCTGCAGGGACGCTCAATAAACCTATATGAGGAGAGGAGGAGGGAAGGACAGCGCGTGGGGCTGAAACGGAACTGCAGTGTCATCAATTATCAAGTGCGCAATGTTTAGTTTGAGGAGGACGCAGTTTGTCGTGCACACAGAAAAACAAACAGGTTATTGAATTCCTGTAAGACTGTGGGAAACTGCCTAATATATAAACAATATCATATATAGGCCTACAACAGTTGTAGTGGACCTGTGCACTTGACTAAGTATTATTACCTGTGTATAGGTCATTTCTTTCAAATCAATAATTGTATGGTGAATGTTGAAATCTATTAGGGAGTACGGGTAATAACCTCCCATCACGTTTGATACGGTCACTGTAAAGTCAGTGCACAAGCCACAGTTCCATGTAGCAATATTACATTCGCTTATAGTCAAACATGTGTGGATGTTAACTTTGATATTATCAAAGTTGAAGGCCATAAGGAGTGAGGAGTATTTGTTGGCAGTGTGACATTGACAACTATTGATAATCTGACAAGTGGCCCTGGGTACCACGTCTCTGTGTGTTGGGACCTACAGGTCACCAGCACACAGTGGGAGGTGTACCTGAGTGGACTGCAGAGACGCTTGCAGCTCCAGCAGCTCCTCCTCGTGAACTTTCCTGAGGAAGGCGATCTCGTCCAGCAGCGACTCCACTTTCTTCTCCAACTCCAGGCGCGACATGGTGGCGTCGTCCACGTCCTTCCGGTAGCCCTTCAGGGTGTTCTCCGCCTCCTCGCGCAGCTTGGTCTCCTCCTCCAACTTCTCCCTCACGTGCTCCAGCGTGTCGTTCATCTGCACGCAGTCCAGGTGCATCTGGCTCCTCTCGTGCGTCAGCTCCTCCACGCGCGCCCGCAGCTCGCGGATCTCCTGCTCGTACAGCTCGTGCAGGCGCGAGGGCTCATTGTTGCGCTGACGCAGCATCGTGACCTCTGCCTCCAGGACTTTGTTCTGCTGCTCCAGGTTGTGCACTTTCTCAATGAAGGACACGAAGCGGTCGTTGAGGCCCTGCAGCTGCTCCTTCTCGTTGGTGCGGATGATCTTGAGCTCGTTGGTGACCGCGGTGGACTGGGTTAGGTCCATCGCAGAGTCCGGCATGGAGGAGAAGACGCGGCCAGAAGCCGCTGTCCTGCGGTAGTTGGTGGAGGACATCCCGGGGGAGGAACCGTAGTTGGTGCGGTGGCTGCTGCGGTATCCCGCAGAGTGCGGGCGGGACGGGCTGCTGCTGCTGCCCAGACCCACGCGGCCGGACCGGGGGGCATCTCCGAAGATCTTCCGATAGGAGCTGCTGCTGTAAATATCGCTGGAGTAACTCATGTTTCCTTTTGGTGTCCGGTCCCACTGTTCTGTACGGGAGAGAGAGAGAGTGAGCGTGTGGAGTTCAGGAGTGCGTGAGGGTGAGTGTGTGAGCGAGAGACCAAGTGAGATGCGAGTGATGTCTGGCCCGAACAGGTGCTTTTATAGCGAAGGCGCCGGCGCATCATTTGACGCAGGGACAACAGAAGACGAGGGGAAACCTGCAAGCTTTTGCAGAAAGCCTCCACCCTCTGGGGAGACACGAATTCACTCATGCAGCTCCTCGTTTCTGCCTTGTGGCTCAGGCACCAACACACAACAACTATATATAACACGTTTTGTACAAGGGGCTTTATTGAAGGCGGTTTGACCCGAGAGCTTATTGAACTTCACTTTCATTAAGTTATTAACGCGCCCTTTCCTTTCATGTTCTGACTTAATGACATTCAAATACAATCACATTATAATAGAATCACGTGTCATCTAATTTTCCCAGTACATGTATCATCCCGCTGGACTATCTCATGTTACCTTAGACCACATTGTCCACTGTCATTGCAGTTTTTCTTTGCCGTCCCAGCAGAATGGCAAATGGGATCGATGCGTGAGCTGTGCGCCAGAGTTTGTTTTTGGTGCTGCAGTCTGCATCCAGTCGCCCTCATCCACCCCAAACCACCGCCGCAATATCGGAATACGGGATGAGACTCATTATAGTGGCTGGTTCTTGCATTCCCACATCATCGCACTCTCATCTGCAGCGCTGGAACGTGATGGATTGGTAAATTGTAAATTAGATGTAACTGTGACCCCCTGTCGGTCATCGTCATATCTATCACAACAAAACACGTCCTTATATAAATGAGAAAAATATTAAGTTATGATTTTTTTTTCACACATAACACTGCAGTCCTCGCTAAACGGCATCACAAGCACCAACAATCAGCATTTTGTATCTCTATAACTTGGATAACTTGAACTATTCATGTTCCCTTAAGATGCGTAAAGCAGATTTTCCAGACAACCAAAGGTGGACAGAAGTTGATGCCTTATTGAGTCAACATTATATCCAAATATGACTTATACATTTGTCCCGAGAAAGACTATCTCTGTTGGTAAAACGTATTTCCTGTGTGGTGTTTAAGTACTGCGCAGAGCTGTCGCTGGCCTTGGTCCTGATCCAGGCCGGAGGCAGGAGAAGGACCACGCCCATGCAAAGGAGAGAACCCCCCCACCCCCCACCCACAAGACTGCAGCCTCACCACCTACAAACACCGCACACGGCGCCTCTAGTGCCCCTGTTCACACCGCCAGTCTGGAAAACAGCCCAAAACAATGAAAATGTGCAACAGCACAGCCACTGCCAAGTCATCCTAGATCTCCTCTGGCCATTTCTGTTGATGCTACTGTTACAATGGGAAAGAAGAGAGAGCTAAGTAAAAGCCACCTCAACAATAATGCTTTTCTAAGTGGAAGATAATATAATATAATAATATACAGTGTTCTTGATACCAGAAGTCAACTGCTTTATTTGGCCGTAAATCAACACAGTAGGAGAAAGTATTGTGCAGCAACAACGTATCCATTACAAAACACTACAGTCAGTCTTGAAACCTTGTTTTTAAACACATACTCTTCCTTCATGTCATGTTAATGTGGTCCAATCTCTTGAAAACTGGAATCATGTCAATATAATATATAATTTTAGTCTTTTGTGTATTGGATTTGGAACTCAGTAAGCAATGTAAGCAATGCAAACATTATAAATAGATGACATTGGAAGGAGTCGTTTGCTTTTTACTTACATATATTAACCACTAGAGGGTGCTCAAGCATCAGTTGTGGTGCTTCACCTGTGCAGCAGACCTGATCTGATGCAGAGCACGTGTGAACAAGAGTCACATCCTCACTCTTATTACAGGGTACCACGTCTATGTTATAACTTCTTCATACTGAGGTCATTGTCTTCAACATACAGACGCAGTAGCCAGTTTAAAAGGTTCTCCATCTAACGCAGGCCAACACAACAGTCCTGCAATAGATCTCTATGAAGGTTATTATGTTCAGCTTTTGTTTTTATATTTGTTTTAGAGTTACATTGATTCAACTATATGATCATTTTAGAGGATGTAGTTTGTGGTGCTGTTGAACTGTATTGTGTTTTACAGGCAGGTTTATATCAATGAGGGTAGGCTAAGTAAACACCTCTCTGAGTGTATAGTTGTGGAAATGACTGTGCATATAATGTAGACATCATGCATTTAAGCCTACAGACAGTGGCCTGCAGGTCTATAATAGACTTGGTCATGGTATTGGTCAGCCACTACGGTCATTCAGCTGGACAGTTTCCAACATCTAGAGCACCACTGCAGATAATCAGGACTGAGAAATGAGACCATATGGTGTGTGTGTGGGTGTGTATTACTCAATGAACAGGTACAACTTGCAATGTTTTTGCATCAATAAACTACCACATGAATACTGAGAAAACAGTGTAAATAAACAAGACCACAGTTAGCAGCCTTGAGCAGACCCTACACTGCTTTTTGCATGCAGACAGTGCCACTGGTTGGATTTCACATGAAATATGCTGTGGTGTTTTACAACAATAAACAGGAAGAGGGCGCTATTCCTCCAGCAGAAACAGACAGGAAGCTTTCAGGGATTGTGGCAATGGCAAATGGTGGAACAAGTGAAAGAAAAACAACCTCTAATATCCTCTTCAGAGTAAAAAAGAAAACAACACAAAGACACGTAGAGCAATGCAAGGTAATAAACCCTTTTTATCAGCAGACATATTGACATGTAAGAAAAGCTAACAAATGTTGGCTGCATTCCAGTTATTTCAGTCAGATCTAAGGCCCTTTTGTTGTGCAAATGCGATGCATATTCTTAAACCATTCTGTCTGCTACTCTCTGAAATTATTATTGCCAGCCTGACGGAGTAGCAGAAGGGGTCAGGGCTTCATGAAGGGTCAACTGAAGTTGCTACAGCTCCGCTAACTGAAGGTCCATCTCCGGAGCTTCTTGTGCTTTTTGTAGATAATGACAGTAAATTTAGATTGTATGGACCTATCAGGAGAGGTGAAAAACCTCCCCCTATTTGTTTGGCCAGATCCTACACCTTTGAAAATCTATAAATATAATGTATTGGCAGGAGTGAAAGACATATTAAGTCCCTCACCCTGCATGCTGTAATACCATGTGCTGAGGGTGGGGAAAGTATATGATTCATTTACCATGTCCCCCCCCCCCGGTGGGATTCAAACACAGTTATCCTCCCTTCACCAGCCTGCTATACTCTAGCCTGTCTCCTTCTGCTGTCCCAGCCGCTGCTGCTGCCAGCACAGCCACTCTATCCTCACTGTGGTTTCAGCTAATAGACTTGTAAACACTGCTCCACATGGCAGTCAGTACACTTCAGCTGGTCAACTGCAGCCCAACATTCAGAATGAGTCTGAAGAAAACACCACTATCATTGAATGTGGCTCAGTTAGTGTGGTCCACCTCTGTTCACTTATTGCATTCAGTGCTGCAGGGGAACTATTGTGCTGTACTGTATATCTTAATGGCTAATCCTTGAGTGGCATTGTTTTCTTTACATATATAATGGCATCTAATAACTCAGAAATTCCCAGATCGTCCCGACACGGAACCCTCTCCAGCAGCCCTGCACCTTTGAAACTCGTCTCACTTTGGTGCTTTGATATACCAGGTGTTACTCGCCGAGCGAGGGTTTCTGTGAAGAGCTTTGCTACGTGTCACGTACAGGCCACTCAGCCCCCTCGCTTTTGTTCTGTCTTGGATGCACTGATCTTGTCTGATGTGCACTCTTCACTCAGGTCCCCCGGGATGCCTCTTTTCAGCCAGCATGCAGACGACCTCCTCCATCTGTTTGCATATACACACACACACACACACACACATAAACACACACTCAAATATCTATCTCTTGATCTGAGCTGCCGGCTGTGATGGAGGATGATCATGTAAGGCGGTTGTCACACAGCCACTACTGCAGGATTTCTACTGAGGGGATGAAATCCACTAAGGCTCAGATAAATGCCTTCACTTTGGATATGTAACGTGATATGTGTCATCTACTGCTTATTGATCTTTTTAAATCAGTTTCCAGTGAGACACTGTGGACCACCTTCAAAATGGTGGATGATACAGTTTGACTGATTACATATTTATTGTAAAACCCATTACAGCGTGTGTTGTCCAGAGCTATCATTCACACCTTTTTTTCCACAGCAGACATTTTGACTAAAAGTGCAGGTACAGCTACAACTAGAAAGTTGCACTCAGTCGACTGTATTGTGCGATTGAATGAATACAACCCACAATTGGCTAACCCCCCGACTAGACACGAAAGGGTTGCAAGTCGCTGTAAAACACACTTTATTCAAACTCTAAAACAAGCGGCGATGTAAGCAGGCAATTGTCTCGAAGTCGTTGTTTAAGACCAGTGTGTGTACTGGTAGTTCAGTTAGCTGTTAGCTGTTAGCCAAACACAACATCCAAAACAATAAACCAGTGTGTGTACTGGTAGTTCAGTTAGCTGTTAGCTGTTAGCCTTTCACACTGTACAAAACAACAATGAAATGGAGCAAACTGTTTACCCCTACTGTGTCTCTAGGCCCAGAGTAGCAGCTGAGAGTCTGTGATGTACTCAACATGCACATATAAACCCAGGTACTGACTAACCTAAATGGAATGCAGTCATTATAAATGTGACTGGTTCCACCTGTGCTTTTCCGTCAAAATGAACAATAAATATAAGGTAAACACTTGTCAAAGTAAACAACAAAACAGGATCAAGTGTTTAAAAAAGTAAAACGTGTATTTGTGTAAACACAAACTGAGCATCAAATATCATGCAGTGATTAGCATCAAACCATGAGTGTGGAGAGAAGAGAGCCAAGGGGGTGGAGGCAGTCATTATGTGCTCTCCACTGGTGACTTGAAGCTCATAAGGGATTATATCGCTACTACCTCAATTGTTCGCCTTTTGTTGTGTTGTTTAGTCACATTTTCTGTTTGATTGTGATGCCTTGGTGTGTGTGTGTGTGTTATGCGGGTGTGTTCCCTGCACTACGTGTCTAAATGCACGTTTTCATGTGTGCTTGTTCGTAGGTGTGAGTGCACAAGATAGGTCAGGGCACTCCGAAGGCGAAGGTCAAAGAAAGGTGTGTGTGCAGGTCACCGATAAACTGCTGTATTTGACTAATCTGACGAGAGGTGGGTCAGTAGGCCTGTGACCCTGACACGGATAAACACACCTCCTTACACAACTCTGCTACTGTCAATAACAGTTCTATACACACACCAGCAGACTGTAGGCCATGGCAATAATACACTCAGCGGGAGCGTGGTCTGCTTGGCTCGGGCTGAGCTGCATTGCGGTGTCTGTCTCGTGTTTCATGTGCAGATTAAACGTAAGGTGTGTCTTTTGGTGGACGCCAAAAGTGCTTTACAGTGGGACAGAAGGATTATAATATACCAACACTGAGATAGAGAGAGAGAGAGAGAGAGAGAGAGAGAGAGAGATAGATGGATAGATGGATAGATACTACTATAGTAAAGCACAGAGACCTCTCCTTGACCGTCCTGACCCTGCTGCACATTCCCCGCCACATAGTGGACTCACTGTCTTGACCTCGACACCACACTGTCTAAGAATACAGCTGAGACACACAGCTCTGCTTTCAACAATGGTTAATATTATAGGATATATCATTATCTGATATTTGTAGACATCTTTCAACTGCTTGACGGTTTCATTGTGTACTGATATGGAACGTCCTAACAGAAAACAGAGTGTTCGTATTTTATTGATACAAATAATTACAGATATTTGGTTATTTTGCGTTTCTATTTATGTATACTAAAAGGTTGTGTGTTAACAGATTTGAATGAAAATCTTTGAGATCATTAGATTAGATGCTAAATTAACAATTAATCTAATGTCAGTTTGCTAATTTATGACCCGTTAGGAGTAGAGATGAAATTATGGACATTGATATGACACTTGACTATATTGCTGTTCAATAATGATTGAAATAACATTGAAATTGTAAATCCTTTTGATTGTAATGACCTACAGTATATTGAAATGGTACTGGAGCTAACAATGAACTAGGACTCCCCATGATGGGAGAAAAAAAGCCTTTTCCTATGGCTCTCCTCCCCCCCCAGCAGCCAGACAGCTCCAGAAGGGATGCGGGATGCTTTTCAAGATGCTCATCCCCCTCTTTGCTCTCTTTTGTGTGTGTGTGGGTTATTGAGCAGCAGACAGATGGCTGTCATCATACAAACCTGGGATTTGGCGCGCAGATTACTCTGAAAAACACTGGATGGCTGGCGAGGATGAAGCCCCTGGTGGAGACTCTTTCATCTGCTGTGCAAAAACCTCCTTATTACCGTCTACTCAACCTCTCCATGAAGATTATTCATTGTAAGAGAAACTTGTGTGTTGGGTTCTCTGGTTAAAACCTTAATTTGCTCCCAATTACTCTGCAGGCTTTTGTGACTTGAACCACAAATTAAGACAATGACAAGGTGATAGGTAGGTAAACAAGGGTTTCAAATGTTTTATTCCTTTAATATCAATGGCAAATACAAATTGCTGCTCCACGACTCATTTTCAAAGGTTGTTTTTTTCTCTCTCCACATTTAAAGTGATTTCTTTAGACGACAGTGTCCAAATTATCCAATTCTTAAAAAGTAAGTGCACAAAACTCCCTCCTTTAAGTTATTGTTCTATAAACACACATTTGACCTCTCTGAGGAGAAAGGCGACGACGATGTTCATGGAGCTATGACGCGGTGTGTTGCTGTATGTGTGTGTTGTGTAACCCATGAAAGCACCACGCCTGTGACGGTCACAATGAAAAGGAATGGCCCTCGTGATACATGTCGATATATCATATATTCTCAGACATATCATATACTTCTGTTAGGTCGTGTCCGTTTGTAAGGCATTATCAGCCACTTTGTATGCAGGGACAAAAATCAAATATACACATGAACACATGTTCCCCCTGAAGCTGAAACCTGTAGCTTAAACAACTGGTCTGACTGTAGTCTTGTTCTTTGAGAGATTCCACACCTGCTTCTTAAAAAGGCAAATGCTGAGAGCACCCGGTCGTTTTTAGAGGGGAGAAAGGGTGGAGGTGAAGAGCAACAGTCTGCATGCGATCGTTGACGCACACACTGCCCCACCGCGCATACCTGCCTCGCCCGCACCTTGGATGCCAACGCAACATGAGGGAGTCACGCTCACACATGTGCAAACACACACACACACACAGGCACACACACGCGCACACACACACACACACACACACACACACACACAGGCGGAAGACAGACAACAGGCCATGGATGGAACATGGGAGAAAACAGTAGACTCCCATAGACAGACATTAATGCTTACCTTAATAAATGAAGTCTTTGTAAAGTGGACTTTTTTTGTTGCATTTAACTAGTAAACAAATGAACCAGAACAGAAATGTAGCCTTACAGTCTTCCACCCACCCTCAACCACCCCAAAAATGTCTCTCTGAAGACAGTGACGAAACACACACACACGCGCACCGACAGATGGCATTTCAATGAACACAACTGCCCACTCACACCGTATTTTCATTACATGTCCCCTTTAGTCCGTCTCTCTTATAACGTGGCTACACAGCACCTCTCCGTTTTTACAAAAAGTTTAAATTTGACAAAAAAAAAAAGAAAAAAAAAAAAAGCAGCATTCCACAATCAAACACTAAACATTACTAGATCTATTTTTTGTGACTCATCTTCATACTTTTAACTGAGATTTGCGAGCGGTGGAAAGCAGGAGCAGGGGCGTTCCATTGGCACTGTGCTGCTGCTACACTTGCAGGGTCGAGGACGTCTACATTCGATAAGCTGCAGTCCTCTCCCTGCCCGTGATGATTATGGAACCAAACAAAAGCGCTGAATTCTTACGAGGCGGAGCAGCCATTTTGTTTGAGGTTCGTAGGCACGGGGATGTGCGAACAGGCAACACAGCTTAGCCAGAGGAATCATCACCGCCGCTCAACGCTGGCCACCGGCTCCTCTCATTTTTATACTTTTTAAAATTACATTTTTTTTTATCATAAATTATTCCGATTTTTTTTGTCCTTTTATTCCCACATTAAAAGGGGCAAGATGGCTTTGAAAACAGCTAAAAAATTATGATCAACCACAGAGAAAACATTTCATTTTTCGACACACAAAAGCCTCGAGGCACAAGAGACATTTCTAAATACTCTATGGGTTGACAAGGCTGTGCAAACAAACTACACATTAGAAACTCTCAATAACCCTCACAAGAAGACCAGAAGCAATGACTAATTAAATATAGTTCTATATATTCATCTATATATTTAGTATATCTAATAAATACATTTGTTGATAGACATAGAGATCTTTCTGTAAACTATTTACAACAACATTTTTTGCAGAAACAATAAATAGCTATGTAGGCAAGGCAAAGGAGGGAAACATCTGCGGTGTTTAACGTTTTAGTGCTTTTCGTGTGTGTGAACACAGCGCGTGTTCCCACTGAAAAGTCAAAGCCTCGGCTCGTCTCGAACCTTCATAAATAATTGGCAGGAACATCTTGTAAAAAGTAATGCTCTCGATGCTACCTGCCCGCCCTCTCTTCATAATGGAATGTGCTCCAGTCTCTCCACTGCTCTCAGTAGATAGGCTCCTCCCTTCTCATTAATACCTGGTGAACGGGGCAGTGATGAAGTAGTGCACACAAATGTCCCAGCACATGCCAAGATATACCAGCAGTTAAAAAGTTTTCCAAACCTGCTAGTGACCTTTTTGTCGTCGCCAGGCTCAGACATGACAAACACACATTTATGATAAAAAGGGATGCTGTAAAAACGCCACAGTCATCAGAGAGAGGCAGAAAAACATCAAACCCACCCCTAAAACCGTCCCGTATCCCCCCCGGCCCCTTCACAATCTCATGCTGCACACATGTTTTTACCTCTGAATGGCAGGTGTGGACAGAAAATGACAGGGTAGTTACAAGCCTGCCAATGCCAAGGGGGGCTAAGGGGGGGGCGTATCGCTGTCGGCCTAAAACAGTTTAACACAACACGCTGTTATACTTTAGTGTCCCTACAGATCAGTAGACGACGGGCATGTTTTTCAAACACTTACTTCATCTTGTAACATCACTGCAACATCTGTAGTGGGGGGGGATGGGGGGCCCTTTAAGTTTTTTTTAGAGACAGCATTTAAAAAAAAAAAAATGCTTTTGTTTACAAAAGCAATTGTAAGTGCAAAATACCATGTACACACGGCTGACTGGTGAGCGGGGCAGAAAAAAACGTATGTGTGAAGTTGGGGTGAAATCTCATAAGTGCTTCCCATGGCTCTTGAGGCATAGAAAAAGAGGCAGTGGGATATTGTGTGGTAACATTCTCTGGCTGAAAGTTGTGTTTTTGATGAATGGGCGGAGAGGGCGGAGTGTCTTTAAAATCTCACTCATTTGATTGGTGCAGAGCAGAGGACACCCTAAAGACTGACCGCTGAATGTGGGCGGGTGTATTGAAGTCTGGATGGAAGTCGTTGTGGGAATAGAAAGTCCGAAGAGGCCCGGCTGGACGAGAGGCATCAGACTTGGTCAGTCCTGGTATGTATGGAGAGAGAGGGGGGGGAGGATGGTGAGGTCTGAGCGAGACCAGGGAGTGGTGAGGCAATCTTAGGGATGGGATTGGCTGAGGGGAAGAAGAAGCTGGAGTTGGGTCTATAGGCTGCAGCCTAACTGCTTGGCCCTCTCCTGAGTGTCCTGCAGCAGCAGCAGGCTAGCGCTGGAGTAGCCCTCGTCGCTGCAGCTGCTGCGCAGGCTGCCTCGCTCGTCCCCCGAGTCGCTCACACTGCTGGTGCTCCACTCCAGGTCACCCAGCAGGTAGTCCGTGCCCTCCACGTCCACATCCAGGTCCTCTGTTGGAGCAAAGGAGACGCAAAACATTGTAATAGGTCTGAATGATAACTGAATATACATCATTTGTTCTAGCAGCTGTACTGGTGAACTGCGAAGACAAAGAACCCTGCATGTGTGTGTTCATGATACTGTGTGCGCCTACAGCCCATCTCTGTTACTAAAGACATTGTGTTTCGCTTTGTTCCCCATGTTTGAAACAGTTGAGGGAATATGACATTACCTTATTCTAAGTTTCATTGTTCACACATACATAACTTTGACGGCCATAGTGTAGACTACAGTGATTTAGATTTAGAGTAGTTAGATCCAACAGGCTTAAAGTCCTAAAAGACACACAATTGTGATCATAGCCTGATTTATTCATCATCTCTCAAACCCTGATAATAACATTTGTAATGTATATAGTTTTACAGAGCAGCAAGTTTGTTTATTGCGTTTATAAAGCATCGACTTTGACCAGCAGTATTTTGCATAACTTAATTTAAGGGAGGACAGCGGTTAACCACAAGATAAAGGACTTGTTGTTTTTTTGAGCTTCTAACCAAACTTTGATATGTTATGATACGAGGCTTTATGTCAGTTACGTGTTTATTGTTGTGTTGCTCTGATCTGGATTCACCTGATACATTAACTCTTCCATGGAGAGCAGTGAGTGCATCATGTCTGTGTACCTTGGTCAGAGTCGAACTTGTCGGAGCCGGTACTGTCAATGCGGGTCCGCTCCACCCCAAGCTGCTCCAGACGCCTCCTCAGGTGTCTCCGCTCCCGCTGTAGCTGCTCCACCGTATGCTGAGCTCTCCTATCGCTCTCCTCCAACCTCTGCGGGGAGGGAAGAGAGAAAACACAAGGAGAAAATGTCAAAAAGGTTGCTCCGTGTGTGTGTGTGTGTGTGTGTGTGTGTGTGTTCCCTCAGTGCTTTGTCCACAACATTTCAGTCACTCAAAAATAACACACAAACCCACCACAGCGCTCAACAAATGGATACATTGGTTATTACATATGGACACACACACCTTGATATGATCTCTGGCCTTCATCAGCAGGCTGAGGGTGGTGTGCCGGTTAGCATCTGGTCCTAATGGAACGAGGGATTTCAAGCGCTCTAAACACAGCCTTAGATGTGCCCGTCTGCAGACAGAAGAGAAGAAACAAAGAGACACAAACATCATTAGCCTTTTTAATGTCTGTTACACAACAAGCATGTGATTTGTTGAGCCTTAATATCAAAGTTTATTCTTGGCCTTGGAAACGGTAGTTCGACAATAAATAAGTAAGTAAATAACTCAAGGTCGACTTCCAGTCCACAACTTTTTTTCTGGAGCTTTCGACCACATCTCATGGTCGTCATCCCAGTTGTATCATTAGTGTTGAGCTTTGGTTGCATGGTGCCAACTGAGTCGTCTTATCAGGACAACTTCATCCGCTCATGAAGACCATGAGATGTGACTGAAAGCTCCAAAACAAGCTAGTGGGTGTATCTTGAATTATTATTTCTTATTTTGTTACTGTGATTTGTTATTGATGCAAGTCCACATTCAGCCTTACGTAGCTTACACATTTTTCAACACTAGTCCCAATGAGATATGAAATGAGTACCTTTCTCGATTCCTTACTTTGAGGAATACAAACATATTCTTTCACCATGCTAGTGATTTGGCTCTAATGATGGCAATGTTGGTCTGTCTGTCCGTCACTCTGGTCCAGACTGAAATATCTCAACAACTACTGGATGGATTGATATGTAGTTTTGAGTTCATGGTCCCTACATGATGAATCTTACTGATCCCCTGACTTTTTCTTTAGCACCACCAGGGTAACATTGGGTTGATGTTACCCTAAGGATGAATTGTCATAACTTTGGTGAGTCCTTAGCGTTTCACCAAGTGCCATCATCAGGTCAGTTTGTCCAATACTTTGGTCTATGACAACGTTCCTGCATTGACATTGTCAGCAGCCTCAGCTGTACTTTGAGTTTAGTGCTAATCAGAAAACAACACTAAGTTGGTAAACGCCGTCATTGTGAGCATGTTAGCATGCTGATGTTAGCATTTAGCTCAAAGCACCAAGTGCCTCAGCATAACCTCACAGAACTGCTAGCATGGCTGTAGATTCTTGCTATACAAAAAGGGCTTGCTATAAAATAAAAGCCAAACCTCTTAAACGTTAAGAGTTGTCTATACACAAACAGATAGATAAAATACAATATAAAATTTAGAAAATAAAAATTTCAATCAAATAAACGGTCTGAATAAAGTGTGTATCTGGGCTAGATATCGCTCTATATTTGACAGTTCAATACTTGCACTATTAATGCAACTTTGGGATCGAAAATAAATAAAAGTCAAATGTCAATAAAGAATTATAACTTTCTCTCTGAGCCACTGTGCATGTGTTTTGATCCTTCTGCTTTTTGATGCTAGAGTTACTCATTCGTATAAGCGGAAGTGACTGAATGGTTTGCACATGTAAGCTAGAAGTCATGAGACTCTCCTGTGTAACATCACTACATAATGATGCTAGGATTTTTGAGGAAGTGTACAAATCCTCATTGGGCAGGAATTAAACAGAAATGTGGTGAAATCCAAAGAGCGTCTGTGACATATTTTCAGATGGGAACTCTTTACTAATGTCAGCCGTCCTACAACACAGTTCACAGCCGCTCTAAGCTGGCAGTCGCTAAGGTCTGGTGGGTGTTTGCGCCCACTTGACCCGCTGTTACACAACACACACCTCCACCTCCAGCCTCGGCGGAGTGTGTACGTGTCTGTATGCCAGTGTGTGCCTGAGCGAGTGGGCGTGTTTTTTTTTTTTGGCAGCTGAGGGCTGGCTGAAGGAGCTGTTCATTTATGGTCTGCTGCAGGTAATCCTGATGTGAGCGTTACAGCCGGAAAGAATTTATTCAAAAATGGGACACATGGAAAGAGGGTCAGACTGATTTCACTGTGGGCAGAGGACACACTCAAATATATTTGCATCCTTCTGTTGAAGCAGGTGTTGACTTTATTCTATTTCACATTGCATCAGTCACGATTGTCAAGCAGCCCATTGGGAAAAGGCCCAGTGCTCCAGATAGCCAGTCCGTCATTGACCCTCGCCCTTTTATACACACACACACACACACACACACACACACACACACACACACACACACACACACACACACACACACACACACACACACACACACACACACACACACACACACACACACACACACACACACACACACACACACACACACACACACACACACACACACACACACACACACACACACAGTGTTGAGCTGCTGAAACCCAAGTGCCTGTTTCTCAGCTGACTCAGTCCAAAGGGCATGAAGATTGCCATTACATAACATCCAAATGCCCTCGGCTGTGTTGCTCTAACATAATCAGCTGGGCTAAAACAACCCCTATTCTGGTTCAGTGTGGCTTCAGTGTGTCATTAGATGAGGTGTGTGTGGAGCTACAGGCTTGTGTGTGCAGCCGAAGGCCGGAACCTTTCTCTGAACTTTCCTCTGCCCTAATTTCGTGCTTGTGTTCTTTTTTTAAATGCCCCCCGACTGTTCCAGCAGTAAATCACCCCACTGTCCTCGCTCTTGCCCTCTGACCCCCAACAGTAGCTGCTCATGACCAGCTGGGAGGAAAGGCAAAAAGAAAAGGCGTGGTGGTGGCCGAAGTCGTGTTACGCGGACATAAACACACGCATGCTCTTAGTTCTGCATGCAGAGACAGAGGGGAGTCATACAAATTAGGACTTTGAATGTGTGTGTTGAGAATTCACTGGAGGCGATATTACCAGAGAGGGGGATGGGTCTCGTTGCACTCCTCTGGCTTCGCCGGCAGTGGGTCGCCGTGAGTAATTTACTATCTGCCTATGATGGCTTTGATCAAGCTACTGGTGGGAGAAACTGGCTAAAGGCTGTGAATGTTCTCAAGTGTAATACGACATGCTGTGGTCGTAATTTTGACTTACTGCTAGGCCTGAGGTGTCTCCACACACTCGCTCATGCTCAGGCCTCGGTGCCATATATTATTCAGGCTGTTCACTGGGCTGCTGGTCTGGATCAACTAGCGCTGGCAAGATGGAAAGCACCGACACTGACAGGGACTTAATCATTTAATTAATTAATTACATATTCGTTTTCTGGCCTAAAATTTCAGCCTGACAATTTATGTTTGATTTATGTTTTGATTTATTACAACCCTCACAGCCTGGTATTACAGCTGTAGCATTGTCATAAACTATTATAGTAAACGTATTAATGTGGTGTTTCCTAGCGGGAGTCTACAGCCACGCCAGCAGCTCTGTGAGGCTGTACGTCAACACTGCGGCGCTTTGAGCTAAACGCTAACGTCGGCACGCAACATGCTTACAATGTCAATGCTGACATGCTGACGTTAAGCAGGTGTAATGTTTGCTGTGTTCATCCTCTTAGTTTCACGTGTTAGCTTGCTAACATCTTCTAAGTAGCAATAAACACAAACTACTGCTAAGGCTGATGGGAATGCCATTAAATCATATATAAAAGAATATCAATTTCAATATCCATTTTGCTTTTTTCAGTTTCCTTTTAAACATTTAATTATGGCCTGAGTACTAAAACGAAAATAATGTATTTACCATTCTCTCTTAATTCTTATTCTAGGTAAAATCAACCCATAATTTACAGACACTTTCCATAGTAACAGAGGAACAGTAAATATGCACACACACACACACACACACACACACACACACACACACACACACACACACACACACACACACACACACACACACACACACACACACACACACACACACACACACACACACACACACACACACACACACACACACACACACACACACACACACACGTACCTGTTCTTTTCCATTTCATTGTGCGTAGACCTGTGGAGATAAAAACACATGTGAGAAACCACACAAAATAACAAGGCCGCTGCTTAAACAGGGTAAGGTTTCCACTCTGTGTGCCATCACAGCGGTCCAAGGCCTTAATGCAGGGGAGGGAGAGAGGCAGAAAAGGCTGAGTGGGAGTTTATGAGCAGTCACAACCAGCTGAGGAAAAGGGATTCTAAGAAAAACAGGCTGAGCATTCTGATGCCTGTGGCTTGTTCTGTGGAGGATACTTGTGCTTTTTTTAAAGACTAAAATACGTGATGAGGAGGCCAGGTGTAAACATAGTAACAGTAACTAGAAACAGAAGCGAGGGACTATGCCCTTTGAAACTGTGCATGTAGTACTGAGAGAGGCGGGGGGGGGGGGGGGTACAGTGCGAAAGGTAAATTGAGAGATGGAGGTTTGCTTGCGGCCAGCAGGACTTCTGCATTGCAGTAGCCCCTTTTCACACAGCCTGTTCAAGCCGTTATTCCACCTCGCTGTCCTGTAGAAAAGGCTAAACGGAGTTGCTCGGCCGCTGAGCCGGCAGCGGAAAAGGCAAAATATCCACCCACCCCGGGTCCCAAAATAGCCCGTCTGCACCTTCAGCTCTGCTAGGCTCGACACTGTCCCCATTGCATGCCATGGCCAAGAATCTCAGAGGTCCCTCGCACACACCCACACTTTGATTCACCTCAATGTTTGACAACTTACTGTCAGGAATAAGCTTAGAAACAACGTCTTCCAATATTGCAACCTCCGAACAGCAATGGGTATCATGCCTGTGTCTGTCTGTGTGTGTATGTGTGTGTGTGTGTGTGTGTGTGTGGGTGGTATCATCTTGTTTCAGCTTTCTCTATCTCCCTTGGCCCCTCCCCCTCCGGTCAGTGTGCATTCCTGTGCAGGGCAGACAGCCGCTGGTGACATAACAGCACTAGCAGGGACATGACCCCACTTATTCAGGCTACATTTCAGGCTCTGGGACACATCTCCATAACCCTACCCCCTATAATGAATGGGTTGCTCTATTTCTATATCAACACATTACTATTAAAGACAGGATAGATGCCCAAAACTACAAAAATAAGACCAAAGGCTGTATGAAAGCCGCAATTCCTTCAGAGAGGGTTCCAAGTCAGCCTGGTTCCTCTGAGGTAATAATAATGAGGTAATAATGAGGTAATAACTCTGACTATTCTAATAATGACTTTGAGTCTTCAAACTCCACCTACAGTGTTGGCATTCAATCTTCCCTGACAGCTCCCTGGACATAAACTGGATAACTGAATTGTAGACAACAAGACACTACAACATGAATCTACTATTAACCCGTTCTCCTTCCTGAAGGCTCTCTGTAGCCTCGCCCCACAAGCCTTTAACAACAACACAGGGCGGTGAGTATGCAAAGACTCAATTTGCCTGCTCAACAGGGATGGCAAGATCACAGTGCACTGTAGCTGCACAGTGTTGTGTGTGTGTGTGTGTGTGTGTGTGGCGGGTGGGGGCGGACCTGTGTAATGGAGGAGCTGGTGCTCTCCATCGCTTGCCAACAGTGAGAACCGAGCAGGAAAGACACATGGGGGGTGGAGGAGGTGGGAAGAGAGAGAAAACGCAAGTGGGAGAGAGAGATGAGGGGGATGGAGTCGCCGCTACTACCGACACACACACACACACACACACACGTCAGAACCACAGTGACTCCCCTCCCCCACTACTCACACATCCATGCCATGGTTAAACAACACAAACTGGAGGAGCTTGTTCATTCTGGGTTGACTGGTTTCACATATATACATACATGGCTGCCCGACCTACATTTCACCAAGTCTCAACAGCATCAAGATAACTGATCATGCCTGATCAATTAATGGTCCTCTCTCGTCTGTCAGAAATACATTCAGCCATAGTGCCGGTCTGCCTATTAATGATCAAGAGGCAACTTCACGGCCGACCACATCAAATAATCCGAGCTGACCTTATTAATAACAAGTGTGGCTCAGCTGACTTTGAATAGTAATGAGCAATGGTTGATTTAAAGCTCACAAATGATGAGGGAGTTGCTTAACATAAACTTGTAGTTACACAAATAAAATGGTAAAAGTGCCGATAAGCTGAAAAGATTGAATGGCTTGAGGACAAACCTGCAGCAGCTCGTGGTCTACTTGACATACAGGTCACCTAAGCATGTTGGGACATGTTCTGAGCTGGTTCCCTCGACAAAAAGCCAATGGGATTTTTCCATTGTCCATTTCAGGCATCTCACCAAAAACGTTGACTCATATACAGGTTTTGACTTATTCCTGCTGCACTCAATTGACTAAGCTAACCTCAATGGACTAAATCCTGACCAACAGGCTAAACCAAACATTTGAATAACAACAAGTTCCTTTTAAAAGAGCAGTATTTACACACGTGTGTATTTAGACAATGAAACGCAGGTAATTATTCTGATTTCTTAAATCTTTTGGCAGATGCCTCCTAGATGAAACGATTAGCCGACTAACAATTTTGCTAATCTAGTAATCATTAATTTTACATTCTCTGGTTGTAGCTTCTCCAGTGTGAGGATTCGCTGCTTTTACGTATCAGTGTTTATATCTTCGGGTTTTTGGACAGTTGGTCAAAAACAAGACAATTTGAAGACACTGGGAACCGACAGACGCTATTCACTATGTTCTTAAAAATGTAATAGACTAAACGATTAATTCAAAAAAAGAATCAACTTATTAACCGGTAGCTCGCATGAAGGTATGGACTACTCAAACGTCCGCGTATACCAGTCTTCTAACTTTAGATCTGCCGACAATATAACTGGATATGTACATTGGGTTATGAGGGGTAACAGAAACATAATTTCCATGCTTCACATCGTGTACTCTGTACATTGGATACTTGGCCATCCATGTTCTTCAAACATGCAACTTTATACAGCGTGTACAGGCCTGCCATCATAGATAGGGGGCCAGGCGCGATAGTTTAAGCGCACATTCGGACACTAACTCACTGAGGACATTTACGATGTTGCCCTTGTTTGTACATACTAAGTGATGGAAGCAGTTGTCTGTTGCAGCTATTTCAGCTGGATGTACATTGAGTTACACAAGGTAAGAGGTCTATATAAAAACCTATTCATGCCCTTCTCTCGTGTGAGAGGGGAGTCGCCCCCTGGAGCAGGTCCCCCAATGTCACCGTTCACTTTCATCATCATTAGAACATCTTCTCTATATTAACAGGCCAATGTTTCGATCTCAAGCAAGTCTGAAACTCTTTTTTTTTTGCACCAAATAGCTGTTTAATTGTGGCGTTTTTCATTGTGCATATGCTCATAAATACAGGTGGATACAAACACACTTCAATCACGTAGGTCCTATAGAGTACGGTTCCACTAGTGCTGCCTTCGATCGAGGAGCTTCTTCATCCTCTCCACGAGAAACAATCGATGCGCTCAGAAGCTGTGCGTTTCAAAACGAGTTTCGCAAACAAAATTTCCCCAATTGCACAAAAGCCAAACTGCAATCTAATCACGGGAGTGCACATTGATTTGTGGGGGTGTGAATGCAACATAAATCTGTCCCGATATGATTGACTGATAGAATTGTACGTGTGGGGAGTCGTGTCTATTGACCGGAGCTGTCAGGATGCGCTCCCTCGGTGAAATGTCATCTGCGGCCCCCTTGACTGACCCAGTTTGCCTTACTGAGGGGCCCTTTCACTTTAAGACCGACTGATGTTTGCTGCTGTCACTCAAACGCTTTGAAGAAGACAAGCGGTAGTCAAAACAAGGCCATAACCCAATAGACTCCATAACCCAATAGGCGTCATATTACTCTACTTTAAAACTGATCTTGTTTTTACTATGTCTCTTGTTTGCACTATGCTGCTGTAATCCTGTACATTTCCCCACTGCGGGACTAATAAAGGATTATCTTATATTATCTAATTGCAGCACCAAAAAAATAAAATAAAGCAAAACAAAATTACATTAAATATCCTAATTTATGATTCTGTCACTACAAAGGACAAATTATAAGTGTGCATTGTAAAAATCAAAAACCAGTCCAGTAAACAATGGATTAACATTGCTGCGCTCAGTGTGGACACACTTGATGGGGGGTATTATGAGCGCCTTGTTGCAGAGCTGAACAATTATACAGTGTGTATACATGTTCTGGCCACAAGGAGCTGATATGCCTCTTTACCTGCTACTTGTGTTTTTCTTGCTTTTGCTTTTCCTTTTCAAGCTTTCCCTCTCTTGGCTGCTGATGAAGGGTGGCATGGAGGCATAGCCGTGTTCGGCTTCTGCAAGCAAACAAACAAACAAACAAACAACATGTTGGTCACGTGTCCAGATATATCTGGCAATACAAAAATATAGCCACGGTGAAAAGAAGCCAAAATAGAACAGCTGCAAAAAGGATAATTCAGTAGCAATGTATTGTGTTTAAGTGCACTAATGGATGGAGTCCATGCAGAGTCTTTGCACCGTGTTTTCTCCCCTCAGCCTGGACAATGATGTCATCTTGAACTGGAATAAACCCCACAAGCAAACCACAACAGAGGGAAAGGAGGGGCCTCCATGATAACAAGGTGTCCCTGCACATCTGACTGCATCTGCCACATATGCATTCATTCATTCTTTTTATTCATTTACCAGAGAAAGGAAAAATGCACGACATGTTTGGTTTTTTTGCACATTTTTGCAGATCATCACCCAAAATGTCTGAATATGAATATTTATGAGCAACCTATTTTTGGGTCACGTTAGGCGATGCATTCTGCTGTGTCAAAACGTAACTCGAATACTTAATGTAAAAATGTTTTCAATAAGGGGCAGCAACAGGATTTAAAATAGCTTAAAAATGGCAGGTGCATTAATTAGCATGGATCAGGGGGAAGTGATGTCATTGTCATTTTTCATAAAGAAAACAGAAAACAATACACTTTACCTCGTTCCCTGCGCTCAAGGTACTCGGCTGCTTCGATCAACATCTGCACCATTCCGATCGCCGCCATTTTCAACAATAAAACTGATAATATAACAATCCGATGAGGGATATTCTGTGGTTGTACACAACCTTTAGGTCATAAACCACTGGTCTGCTTCTAAAGCTGGCTTGCTGTTCTGGCAGTTGTTTTTTTTAAAGGTGAGAGCGAACGTTAAAGGGTAACTCCTGCAGTGTATCAAACGGGTTATTTAAAAAATGAATGTCCTAAATACAGCACCAATCAGTTTACACAAACCCCCTCCTTAATGTTAAAAAAATGGTTCAGGTAACGTCGAGGGTCTGGTGTTAGCTGAGGCTAACACTTCAACAGCTACGGTTGCTTTGGCCTCTTTATTAAGCAAATACTTTGCTAAAAAAAACAACGGCTTTCTATGAAGTTCTTCAAGAAAAAACCGGCTGGTTGAGAAAACGGTTGAGTATTGCTCTGTTTGAAAAACAAAACAAAAAACAAAACAAGTTGGCTAACGTTAGCGCTCGTGACAAGTTGCCAAATTAACGATGAAACCTTCTTGCTAGCTCGTGAACAGATTCGACCAATCGGAAAAAAGACCGTTGGCTGTTCAGTTGTCACAGTCTTGCCTGATTGTGGAAATTATAGAAAAAAACGAGCTAACGTTAGTTGTCTTAAAAGTTCAACGGACGATGTCATCCAACCTTATCGGTTCGGGGCTGTGTAGCAGGCTAGTTTTGTGCTGGCTTATCGCTGATCACCCGTAAAAACGTCCTGCTAGCGACTGACATCAACCGAGGAACAAGTGTTTATCAAACTGCTTCAAAAATAGTGGCTTGTTGATCTGGACGACAGCAAACTACTGTACTTCCCCACAAAGCTCCTGTGTTCTGCGATGTGATTGGGTACTGGGCGTAACTTATTGCGCTCCTATTGGGCGGTTACGCTGTCAATCGTCGAGAGGGTCGCGCGCTGACTGCCACTGAGAACCTGGTTCAGCCATTTTGGTCCTTTGATTCCATTGGCGAAAGCACACGGCGGCGGAGCCAAAATGAGCACAGTTTCCACCTTACACATTCGTGTACCGTGATTGGTTGCTCTCTGATAAGCTCCTTAGCCATTGGCCGCAACGACCACGAGCTAAATTGACAACGCCTGCTTCTAACAGAAGACACGCCCCTCTGCCATGCTGTTTCGCGGTGTATGGCCATGATTGGCTCCCGTGGTGTTGTTTGTCTTTACTCGTGTTCAGCTATTGGCCAGATTCACATGTTATCGTGTTGGTCTGTTGCTTCTCCAATCACAAAGAATGTATCTGCGCAGGCGCACACCCACTGTTTTCCGAATCATATCAGTAAAAGACTGCTTCAAAATGAGACGGATGCCCATTTTAATGCAGGGAAAACAAACCTAGACCTAAACTAAAACAACATGGGATGAGTGTATCTCCTGGAAGATGTCCTTCGTCCATGACTAAATTTGATAGTTGGCTTGTAGAGAACACCAAATTAGATTAAATTCGGTGACACCTACCACAAAAAAAAAAACATACCAGCAAGCCACACAAGAATGCATAACCAGGTAAAATCTCTTGACTGTAGAATACATTAGTCTTTGGATTATCCGTTACTCTAGACTCCATAATACTATGATCACATTCATTCATTTACATATGTGAAATGTTCCTGCACATTATGGCAGATGCAGAATTGCACTTATTTGATTTATTTTTCATAAATCAGGACTGCAGCAACACATTTTTAAAATTATTTTTATTTCAAATAAAACTCCAAACACACACCTCAAGAACACAAAGCCAACTGCATTGTTACTCCTGTCCATTTTCCGACAAAGCTGAGTATTGGTAGGTGACTAACTTCTTTAAAAAAAAAAGAAGGAAAGTATATACACAATTGTTGCATAACACAAAACAGGTTTGAAATAACACAATATCATCCACTACCATGGAGAGGAGAACGGAGCTTCTCGGGTATCAGAATGAGTCGTTGACACTTTCAGGCAATGAAGTCCAGTGGTCTGTTGAACCCACCTTTTCTGTTCATATACTGCCTAAAAAAAAGAGATATAAATATATATATATAAGAAAACATTACATCACTGTTACCCTCGCAACACTTGCAGATTACATCATCGAGCACCAATGGGAGAGCCGGGATCTCAGCATAGAAACACCTGCAGAGGTGATTGGCTACAATAACAGTGGATGATGCTCAGAGTGAGGGGACTGAGAAGTTGACACTTTAAACTCAGCAACCTGACAGACAACCGAGGTTCAGACAATAACGTCAAAATGATCACTATATAATAGAAATGTGAAAGAATTAAAAAAAAAAAAAACTGTCCGTGGCTATAAAAACAGTTCTGTGCAATTAGAAAACATTTTTTTGTTGACGTACCTGTATTTTCTCTTCATGCTCACATTGATAGCAAACGCATTGACCGATCCATCAGTTTTCCTCCCCTGTTTGAAAACATTGTTACTGCTTCACACATACAGAACATCACATATTACAGGTCAAGTTAAATAGTAAAATATGGCTTGTTGTTAAAATTTAGTAGATCATTTGGACGATAAGTATTCCCAAAACTTCTAAATAATCACACAGCTGAATTAGGCTGAGAAAGGACAAAACAACGTGGGTCATACTGTTGGTAAACCAGGAAGTTCTTGAATTGTATTTGACAGATAAAAGTAACGACGAATTTCCATGTATTCCGTAATGTTGAGGCACATTGATGCTCTGAAAAGACATTTCTATTAACAAAGGACAACATCACACGTCTGCAGCTGCTTCACAGTGAAACACTTCCAGCCTGCTGCATGGAGCCACCGGAAGGATTTTACTGTACAGCAGTTGCATATATATACCATCAGTGATGTAAATTGAGCATGAAGTTGGTCATCAAGGGCTAGCTTGTCTAAATATGGAGCCATGACCTTCTACTGTGAATAGTGACCATTATATAACCAGGAGCTACCTACTCTGATACTGTAAGCATTGTGTTTGTGGGAATTCAGAGCACAACTGGGATGAATTGGTACACCGAGCAGGCCAAACAAGGATGAGTGAAATCCAACAGCATGCCTATCTTCAGTTCAGAGGTGGAATTAACCTAATTTGAAACAAACTGCACCTCCTTGTGGGTGCACAACATAGGACACCCTTGTTCTATTACCTTGCTGGTCTCAAAGGAACCAAATCCCATCAGTTTCATCATCTCAATTTCCTCTTCTGTTTTGCCCTCCATGTCTTCCGCTGTCGAATTTTGGCAAAAACATTGATGTCATAAGCATAGAAAAAGCTGAATCTACTCCCGAGTTCATGACAAAATAGCAAATAGGGACATATTCATAACAATAATACCTGAGATCGTGATGGGCTTCACTGACTTTTCCTTAGAATCTTTGCGCTCCTCAGAGGGGGAGGAGGAGGAGCGATGGCGTCGGGGGGGAGACCTGCTGAGGGAACACAAATGGCTGTTAAAACGGGCTCAGGGCGGGTTACCACATCTGCACCTTAAAGTGATTAATAGTGTTCATGATTTGTGTAATTCTAGTAAGCTTACAGATACATGTGCTTCTTCTCCAAAGGGAAACGTGTACAAAAAAAGAACTCCAAACACTCTGAAAGACGATTACTTTCTATGACAATTCACTTCACTTCTAGATTGATATTTGGTGACAATATACATAGAATGACTGCAGACATAAGTGTGTGTGTGCATGCATATATATACACTGTACAAAGCAAAGAGTAGAGAGATGGTGTTAACTCACCTTGAACGTCTCCTGTGAGGAGATCGTGAGCGGCTTCTCCGACGCTCTCGATCCCGATCTCGAGAACGAGAGCGTTCCCTTTCCCTTCGCTTCCGCTCACGTTCCCGGGAAGCTGAGCGGGAACGCCGTCTCTCTGCTAGAAAGGAGGAAACCAGATCATGTTAGCATTCAAACTGGGGGATAATAAGTGGGCATATTGTCATCCACGTTTTTTAACATTCTTCTCTACACAGTGAATTTGATTCTCTTTACTTTGCTGCAGCATGTTTTAAACAGGCTACACCTGATACATGTATACATGTCATCAGCAACAGTCCAATTGAGTTATGTATTCTTTCTCAAAGACATAATCTAATTATCTGCCACAAGGCAACAGAATAATTCCTATGTGACTGATTTAAAGTTTAGTAGAGAAGAAACTCTCACTGCCAAACAAGTGTTTGTGTATATGTTATTGTTGATATAATTACAGACACTATATTTCCTTCAATCTTTAACTTTTGATTACCGAGTATGCAAGAACACGTTAGCATACAGTTGTTCCTTTATAATTTACATGCAGTCCCTGCTTCACGAGGTGCAGTTCAACCAGTACTCTGTAAAACGTTTGCTGTTGAGAAAGTTGTAACAAGAGTCTTGCTCCTCATGCTGAACACCAGCAAACTATTTGATATGAAACCTGTAAAATGTGTGGACTCTCACTGTTAGCGTTACTGGTCTTTGATGTCAGAGATAAGATGATATAAATCTGAGTTGCAGAAATAAGGTTTATTGATTGAACAGATAAATATACCCAATATCTTACCACGTGTATTGGCCTATATGTCAAAAAGGTTAAGCTCTTCAGGCTCTGTTGTTAATTAAACACCTCATATACTCAAACAGTTTAATAATCAAACACAAAACCAGTCAAATATCACTGCCAGCTTCGGAAACGCATCAAACCTACAATAAATTGAGCAAACATCTAGCGTTAGAACTTTCTGTGTAACGTCTGTTAACGTAGGAAGGCGACAATGACGCAATGAATCACATGTTATGGTGTAAAGTCGTCAAGGAAAGACAATAGGTTAACTATTATATTCATATGAATGTTATCTTTTTCCCCAGTGTAAATTACAAACTGCGTAACAGGAGCTGAAGCAGCCAGCTGACCCCGTACGTAGTGTTAACGTTAGCTACATTAGCTAGCTTACGTTTAGCTTCTTACCTCGTCTTGGAGGAGATCGACTCCGGCTTCTTCCCATTTTACCAATAAATAAAATGTCAACTCAATGTAGTAGTACAAACAACACAATTTGTGCCGCAAAATATATGAATTTCGTTGGATTAATGGCTGCTTCCTAAAGTCAGGCTCTTTTGTTGTCGCTTCTGGTCGCGAGCTTCCGGTGACGTTTCTACAGAAGAGCGCCCGCTAGCGGCGCGGAGGAGAGTTAGTGTTTCACCTCTGTTGACAACATCGATGCGCATTAGCACCACCTATAGGTCTGGACTGGGACTTGGGATGGCTATAATGCTTAGTACTTTGACTGATCATTTATAGAAGTGTAAATACAGAAACAAATGTTTTATGTTAATTAAAAAAATATTGTAATTAGTCGTAAAAATGAATGCGGTAGTAACGGAACCTGGAACGGAAGGACTTCAAAGTACAAAAAGACATGAACTAGATGTCCAGTTGATTTTAAATCAAACTTGATCTTTAATGACTGATACATGGTAACCTTGCAACACTCACTTATACATTCTAATATAAAATAAATTAAAACCATGAGCAAACATCACACATCAGCATTTTGATAACAGTTACTGGTTAAAACGGAAAGTAATTACAACTGTTAAGAGGGCATTTTGCACACATACATTTAAAAGAAAATGAGAAAATCGGAATGTTTAGTACCATTAGTATCTTCTATTACTGAGTTTCACACTGCATTGGCAAGCAACAAATTGTTTTGGGTAATAGAGGCATTGATAGCGACTTGTGTTTTGTTGCGAGCCAGCACATTTTCCCTGCGTTCTCTTCCCTTGTACTTCCCTGCTGTAATAACGTCAATAGGCTGATAGTTTTACACAGAACCATCATTCAGAAGAGCACAATAAGTATTTATCAGTATATTTCTACACGTACTGCACCTGTGCTCACATAGCAAACCTGCAACATCGATCTGATAATTAGAACCAAATCATGACTAGAAGATGCCTATGGTGATGAACAAAAGCAACATATTAGAATGTCAATATACACATGTCAAGTGCCTATACGTGGATAAGGGGTGCATACTTCAAGGGGGCTTCAATTTCCACCATGTCTTGCAAAGTTGTGGATAAAATAAAAAAAGGAAAAAAATAAATTCTGAGCAGCAAGTGCACAAGATCACACTCGTAATCCCAGTTGCAGAGAGGAACATGTTTGAATGGCTATACAGTGAAGTTAAGTAATGGTTTGATAGCACAGCAGGTGAAAATAAGATGCAAGTAGTACGAGACTTTGTGTGTGTGTGTGTGTGTGTGTGTGAGAGAGACAAGAAGCGTTAAAATGTTGGTTTGTATCCGACCTGGGTCAAATAGTTTGTGAAATTAATTGTCAGTGTTTTCTAAGATGAATCACCGCTTGGATGAAATCAGTGAGTACCAGTGTTACAGTAAAGTATTTGTAAGTCAATTTAGTGTCTGTGAATGACATCTTAACCGACTGTGTTTGAATACATCTGATGTGGATAAATCATCTGCTACTCCGTCATACACTAAGAAATGTTTCACAGTAGTATTTCACCAAGGTCAGGTGTGTCTGAATGCCTCAGGTCTCGGCTTTCTCCTTCTGCTTCTTGCTCTTTTTCAGGAATGACGGCGGCTTGAACTTCTTCTTCTTCTTGGTTGGGGACTTGGAAGGCGAGCCCTCCGGGGTGCCGCCTTGTAGCTTTGGGGTCGGAGCGGCGGGTGGGGAGGAGGTGTCGTTGGTTGAAAGAGCCTTCATCCCTTTCTCGAGTTCCTCTGTCGTCTGCTTCTCCTCTTCGCCTCCGTTCTGTATGGCTGGAGAGTCGGTCTTTGCCTCTTCTGCTCCAAAAAAAGAGAAGCAAAACATTGAATATTCAGCAACCAGACAGAGAGCCTTAAGATGGGTGGAGCTGCAAAGCTACATGCTAGACATGACACTGCAGATGAACATGCTTGCTTAATGAGAAGAGAGTTGTTGTTCTCTGTACTTACTAGTGAGACAAGACCAAAGCACCAGAAGAGTGCCCTGTGAGTGAGTGTGGAGCAACACAGAAAAGGACAGACAGACAGAGGGAGAGAGTACAACTGATACAGTAGACACAGAGACAGATGGGCTGAAATGTGGCAAATGTAAATCAAACAGAAACAGCTAAGGCAACAGACTTGAACCACACTAATAACAGAAATAATGTCTGCATGTGCATTTACTTTTAATGCTGTCTGACTGTTAGAGCCAAGTGTACCAGAGCCATTATTATTAATGCTATACGTTTCTTTCATGAGAAACATAAATTAAAACACGTTACACCTTCAGGTATCGAAACCCTCACCACTGCTGACTCGGCAGTTGCACTATTCACAGTCAGTCACAGCGGTCCTGTGGTTCAGGAGGTTTACGACCTGCAGTTTTTGTTCTCCTGCTCCTCCAGTTATTTTTACCTATTGTAACTATAATGCTGGTGAGTGATAAATGGTATAACTACCTTTAAATTGGGCTTTTTTTGTGTTTTTAAAGCTCTTTTTTTAACTGTGCGTTTTTTGTATTTGAAGTTGTAGCCTAAAATTAAATGGAAAACAAATTCAGATTCAAAAGTTAAAGATATTTGTTAAGTGAACTTAGTTTGATTTTTTGTTGCCATACATCAATATGTCGTCTTTTGACAAGAACAGCTCACTTTAATGTCTATATTTTTATAGAATGCATATGGAGAGGTGTAGTGAGTATTTGAAGCATGCGAGTGCAGAAGCAGCTTTGGATGAGTCCATTTGAGACTTGAAGCAGGCTGCTGGTCAGATACGCAGCACGCAAAGCAAGCAGGGCTCTGTCAAGCCTCACCTGAGGTAGGAGGGGGGCTGGGCGGAGGGCCCTTTGTGGGGGAGGTAGCGGGGGGAGACTCCTTGTCATTTGCTACCTCCTCCCCTACTTGCACAAACAAACACAAAGACACACACAGTGAGGGACAGTGAGGGTTCAGCTGTGCAGGAAGTTAGTGTTGGGAACACAGTTTACATGGCAGTCACACAGGAAATCAAGTTTGCTAAAGGGTGCTGTGTTTAGTATCTGTCATTTTCAAACATTTTTTGTCATGCAACAGGAATTCTGTAGGAAATGTGCTGCATCTTTAACAGTTAAAAACAGGGGAGGGTGAAAGCAGAGCAAAAGATTTCACAGTTTCTTACAACGAAAGATGGAATAAGTGAAAACCTGGTCGAAATATTTATTTGAAACTGAAAGTCTATATTGGCAGTTAGTATGTTACACACAGCGCCTTGAAGGTTAGAAGGTTAGAGGAAAATGTGCAATGCATTAGCGAAGATGAGGGGTAGCATAATAAGCCGTCTGTACTATATAGACAAAAGTATGAAGACTGAAGAATTTGAAATTGAAAGAAAAATGAAAGATTTACGAGAAAATAATTCTCTGAGATTATAAAGCCTTATTCTTCGAGATAAAAACGAATCAAATTATACTTCGCAATCAGATTTAGCAAAGATTTTAGCCCAAAAAAATCACCATATTATCAAGTATCCGGACTCTGAAGAGACATTGTTGTGAATTTAGGTTTTTTTCTAGGAATACCCCCCTCTCCCCCGGCTTCGTAATTATTAAATATTTTCCCGACAATGCCTTTAATACACCAGCGTACATACAGGTGTAATGTTTACATACCTAGCCATATAAAACATATGGAAATAACGTTTAATAGCTCAATTCTAAATAATAGCGTTTTGGACAAATGTAGCTCTAACCTAAGAATAAAGAGACATCTGCTGTATACAATGACTATTATAGTACTGTAACTGTATGGTTAAGAATCTAAATAGAGTTACTGTAGTCAGCTGAGTTTAGCTGAATGAATCATACCGTTGGTCCCTCCATCCTGTTTCTTCTGCACCTCCTTGCGGTACTCCTCCAGCTCCTGGTCTGTCAGCTGGTTGAAGGGGTTGGGAGGTTCTGGCTCTGGTGGGACATTAGGTGAGCTGACTGGAGACTAAGAGACAAGTAAGAGACAGAAATCACGACTTTTAATGCTGCAGATGAAGAGGAGGACTTAGAGAGGGAAAAAGTCAGAAGTTACACGAGCAGTTTACCGGAGGGCTGTCAACTGTTATAACGCCGGCGAGGACTTGAGACTGTGGTCCTGCTGTCTTCATGTCCTGACGATTCTGCTGTCGGATCTGAGGAATATAAAATAATTGTATAACATTTCGGATTCATGTGACACTATGCAGACTACAAATATAGGAATTGTGGGAGACAGAAAAGGCCAAAAGCAAGAAGGTACCTTGTTTCGTGTCTCAATCACCTCTCGAGGGTTGGTGAAAAGAGGCACAAACTGGTTTTGGTTCTCCATCTTGATGGCTGTGCTGCCGGCTTGAGTCACCTCTTCTGACTTCAACCACTAAAGGAAAGACAGCCAACATCAAATAATATCTCACAATCCACCTATCAGATCCCTTGTTATCACACCAGATCTGTTTATATTTAACATAGTCAGTCTACAGAAGTTCCGCTTTAAAAACTCCTCTTGATGGAGTATATAACTATGTAAATGAGGTATGATCAAATGTATGAGAGGAGTACAAATATTTGTTATTGTAATCCTGTTTTTATTTATTTTCTTCCTTCCTGGTGCTTTTTCATTATAGTATTTCTTGTTCTTCTCTTTTAGATATTTAAAAAATATTTATGTCTGTTTGTAAATAGTTTGCCAGCATACACTGCCGTCTTTAATTTCAACGTTAGTTCGGTATGTTTTACAAGCTCTCAGGGTTCTTTTCAACCCACCTGTGTCATTTTTTATCTTTTCTTTATGTTTTGTTTTATTATTTGAACAAATAACTAACAAAAAATACCAAACTTCAAAACAAAAATAAGCCCTTTACGATTGAATATGTCCTAAAAAGTAGAGGATCTCGCACCGCGTGTGTTATTTAGTCACTTTCTTCCTTAAAAAAGTACTCTATCCCCTAAAAACAATGATGTTTTTAATCAAGCAGCTTTGATAATGTGGATGTTTGTCCACCAGAGGGAAGACTCTGCACTGCAGCAGTCATCACAGGGCAGTGGACTTTCCTCTGCAATGCAGAGGAGAGAGAGGAGGGTGGAATGGACTGAGGAGGAGACGAAACGGAAAGGGAGAGCCAAGCTCCTCCCACTGATGTAAGACAATCAACCTCATATTGTTTTTGACTCTAAACAACTCATCACTGCAGCTCTGCTCCATCTTTTCTCCAAGGGTCATAGAGATAAAAACAACATCCATGTGAATCAGAGCTGGGTACAGAAATACCCTTGGTTGAATGCGCATCACATATTTATTTTGAAATCATCAGATAGATGGTGAGTTAACTGCTCTCTTTCTGTGCCTGTTACCTCCTTGCATTAGTCATCCTCTTAAACGCACCAGCCTCAAGGCTTTTGTTCCTTCCCTCCTCACTGCTCACTTTATTCTCACTCTTTGTTCTGATCCCTCTGCACTCCATACTTTTTTGTACCTACAGACAGTCTACCCTCCCTCTCTGAGCAGCAGACATTAGACAATGGCCACAATGTAGCAGAGTCTGCACAATGTTGTGGATTCTGCAATGAATAAGTATTGCAGATAATGCACGTTTCTGGACTGCAGCTGGGACCATGAAACTTTCCCGAGAAGGATTCCTGAACTGCTTCTATAGTGTGACTGGTTCAATAAATAAAAAGTATTGATTCCCGGAGCCTCACAGTGCTGCGCTGGTATCCCGGGCTAGCTTGCTCCTGGCTGACTTTTTGGTAGGAGTTGGGGGTGTTGAGCCATCGAGTCCTCTCCTGCTGCTGACGCTGAGCAAAAGGGTGCTGCCTCAGAGCCGGGTGGACTCCGTCGTCATCAATCTGGTGGAAAGCCGTGGCGGTCGCGGGCACCTCCACCTCCCTCCGTGTCCGCGACCGCTCCAGCAGCACAGGGAAGCGGTAGGCGTAGCCTGTACGGTAGCCCTGAAAAAACAACAGAAGAGAGAAGCTTCAATTCACCGTTTGGTGGACAGAATGGTGCAGAAAGCCGGGACCTTCCCAATGGTCTTATGGCACACTTCTGCTGCATCATGTCATGTCAAACTGCAATCAATCACGAGATATCAGCACTGACTTGCAATATTTCAGTCCTTATTGGATCAGAGCCAGACCTGCTGTGTCATTGCTCTAAGAGGAATAACAATTTTGGGAAATTTCTTGCAACGAGATCTAACATATATATACTGTATATTTGGCCATATATAAATATATATATTACCTTAAATTTTAAGGTAGTTTTAAAGTTTGGTGCAACATGATATAAAGTTAAAACATGATTTTGTCTGGTTTAAAATAAATCCATGTTGGTGCAACCCAGTCCAAATTAAAAAGTGGATTTTATTACCTTCAGACAGCAACACTAGCTGTTTCCCCCCGTTTCCAGTCTTTGTGCTAAGCTAGGCTAACTGATTGCTTGCTGGCTTTATATTCAATGGACAGATATGAGAAGGGTGTCAATCTTGACATGCAACTCAAACCTTTAACTGATGTCTGGGATTGTGTAGGTGACCAGAGAGAGTAACATTTAGTACGAAAGTCTTACTATGCTTAGCTTCCAGTTCTTCAGTAGCCTCTGTGTAATAAAGAGTCTGTGGTTTGTAGTTGCTGTTAAGTTATTGCTGATGCAAACTGAACATTTCATGCTGCTTCTAAACATCGATAGTTTTCCATCAGCAAACCACAGGAAGGCTTTTATGCTTCTATTGTGGAGCAGCTACAGGAAACGGAGGAATAGTTGTCGCAGCACTTACTGTATGCTGCGTTCACATGATAAACGAAAGACGGTAGAAACAGAACAGATTCCCACCAGCAGTCAATTGTGTCGTCAGACTACTCAAGGCGGTCGCGAGAGGGTTAAAAATACTGTGCACTGATCATATAACACAATATCCATTCAGTGAGGGATGAATTACCTTGAAGGACTTTAGCAAGCTAGTTTTCTCAGTCAGTTCTGACTTGGATTTTACATGTGTGGTTAGTAAATACAGTAACCTCCTTATAATATGAACGTGGCATTGTATCCAACTGTTAATGTTCAGTAAAAGTTATTCTTCACAGCAAGATATGGACATTTGTTATGTCGTTTTTTAAATATTGCATAGGAGGAGTGGTTAAAGAAGCAGCAGCCACAGTTAGCTGGTTAGATGAAGAGCTGCAGCTGACAGACCTGCTATCAATCAGCAAACCTCCCACACACATCAAGGTAAAAATAAACATCTTAAAAAGGGGTAATCTAGCAAATTAGTATTGCACTGCTACAAAACCTGTATTCCCATGTATGGGTCAAGGTTAGGGATGCGACGATCATATATTGATATCAGGCCGATATACTGACTCAAATAGCTGGATCGGGTATCGGTGACAATGGGCCGATCTATTCAGTTCATGTTTACACATGCACGTACTACGTCATGAATCAGCAGCACGCCGGTAGACGGCGTAGCTGAGGGAGACAACAAACATGTCAGCGGTATGGAGGTATTTCACGCTTTGCACTTGTATGTGACTTAATGTTTACATTTAGTTCTCTTAGTTTAGTTTTATGCAGTTTGGTTGTTTTATAATGTAATTTAAATTCCTGTTTAAGTTTCACCCACTTTGTTGCTGCATTAAAAAGGTTTATACCTGAACTGTAATATGTAAGATTTTTAAAGAGGTTGCTACTGCACGATTTATTATTTTATTAATAAACAACAATTCAGTGAATTGATATCTATGTATGTATTTATTACATTTTGTTTTACAAATTTAGGAATGTTTAAGTCAAGCCTGATGTTGCCTTACACATAAAATAATGATCCCAGTCACTTCCAGCACAGCAGTGAAGTATTTAGCTTATTAAGTTAACGCTGGTATGGGATCGGTTGTCTGTATCGGTTGATACCTAAAGCCCAGGTATCGGTACCGGGACTGAAAAAGTCGGCTCAGTGCATCCCTAGAAGCAGAGGGGGACAGAGGGCCTGATGAAATACTTTTATGAGTAAAAGTCTGAATTGTAACTGTGTTCTTTCTCAAAACTTGTGCTTAAAACAAAGGTGTGGTGTCGGACACTGTGAGCTGTTTAAAATGTATGTTTCTGTATAAAAATAGCAAAAACAACAACGTTTTTTGCCAGGGTACATGTGACTATCGTTCATCTGTTGTTTCAGAACCACGGACAGCGCTGGTTGTTGTGTTTCGGGGCTGCGCCTCTGTCCGTAGCACTGAAGGAAATCACCAGACAGACAGATTACGGTTCATTAGTTCCGTTTCGTTTCGTTTGCTTTTTGTGGTTTAACAAAATCGAAATAATGAATCCTCAATCATGGCTGTACACATGTTTCTGTTTAGTAACTGCTGCCTACCAAGTTATCCAGAGTTCTCATGAGGGCCTCAAACTCGTGCTCCCCGATGCGGCTCTTGTGCAGGGGTCCAAAGGTGGAGCCAGCCCAGCCCACGGTACCGGCTACGTTGGGTTTATGGGTGGTCCGGTCCAGCAGAATCAGGTTATGTTCACCACCGGCACAGCACAAAGCTGACACCTGGCAAACAAAAAAAGAAATAGATTTATAACGAGCTGCAGCTTCTCTGAGGCCAAAGTGACTCAGCTAATTTTCTTCACACACACTTTTTAATTCAACAAATCAACCTCCATAAATGTGAAGGATCAATGACCTTACAGTCACATATCTGCTTCCTACAGGCCACTGTGGGCCCTGTAGGATTACCGCAGGGTCTCTTTGGCACGCAACACTATTGTGTATTATACTGCAGTGCAGAGCTGCTGGCTCAATTACAGTGAGACGGTACCAAGAGAAGGGCAACTGCACCGGAGTAAAACTGGTGCATCTACATTATGTACACATGCCAGCTCACTCTCACACACCTACATACATACATACATGCAGTGGCAGCACTTTGTCTCCAGTGCATCAGCTGTTAGTCAGTATAGTGTGTGTGTGTGTGTGTGTGTGTGTGTGTGTGTGTTTGCGTGTGTGTGTGAGAACTACCTGGATCTCGCAGGCAGCCTGGATGTGGTAGACGGAGTAGAAAGCCTCCTCCACAGACTCCCCCAGAGCCACGATGCCGTGATTCCTCAGCACCAGAACCTACACATCATGACATCAACATTTACAAAGCAATGAAAACCGCCCTCATTATTTCTATTTTAAAACAGCTGCAGGTTATTGAGAAATGTCCCTGCAGAATGAGAAAGCACACTAAGACCAACTCCAAAAGTTGAGCCTATAAGCAGAAGCAATAGCTTCAGTAATTAATCTAGGATAAGACCACATCACCTCGTGTCTTTTGTTCATTCATTCAGAAAGCTGAATGTGGGACGCACGGGAGCAGCGACTGAATGATACGCCCGTGTCTTTTCTCTGGTGGTTCGGCTCACCTTACAGGTCGGCCCCAGGCTCTTCTGCAGCTCCACTCTGTCCTCCTCCTCCTCCATGGCTCCGTTGTAGTTGTAATAAGCCACATCACCGACCAGCAGAGCCTCATGGGACAGCGGCAGGAGGCCACACTTCATTGCTGAAACCTGGAGACGGTTGGCTGTCAGTTGTGGCAGCAAAGGTCACGAAACAGGCTCATATTCACAGTGTGGACGTCACAATATGCTTCACGAGCAAATCCATGCTGGACAATGATATATTATGTTAAGATGATGCTGCAAACGCTGATACCCAACTCTAACATATGTATCTTAAGAGTATTATTACTACCTCCCATTCATCCATGTGTAGCTGGAGGTGACCAGCGGAAGTGTAATGGTGACTCACCGCAGCCGTGGCCGGCGTGTGGAGGTGAAGCAGACAACGAATATCTGGCCGGGCCGAGTAGATGGCGGAGTGCAGGCTGAACTTCTCAGGGTCCACGCCCAGGTTGGTGCTGCCCCTCTCCACCATCTCACCCAGGACATTCACCTTTACCTGGACACCACATTAAAAAGAGGTTTTAAAACATGTGTACATAAAAGCAGGTTTTGGCTTAATTATATAATAAAAATGTAATACAAAATAGCATTATATCAGTAACATCAGAGGGCTAAATGCACTTTTCCATAAACAGCCATGTCAACATACGCTCAGTGGCCACTTTATTAGGTACAAAGGTCACACTATGATGGGTACTGAACTGCATTAGGTGTTTCTAATAGTCTGCCCCTTTCATGTGTGTGAACAGGAACAAAAACACCTCTCAATATAATGTAGTCCAGTACAACACCAACCTTATGACCTCAGTTGTATTGAGTTGCATTAGCATGTACAGGTGTACCTAAAAAAGTGGCCACGGAGTGTGTACGTGGGACCTTGATCATGGCTGTGGTTAGTCTCACTCACCAGACTGGATCCAGTCACCTCACTGTAGGCCAGGCCGTCTGGAAGCACCAAGAAGTGTTCCTGTTCTTTACTAACACGCAGCTGTCAGGGAGGAAGAGGAGCATCAGTGAAGACAGACAGACGATGGAAGTGAAGCTATGCTAGTCTAACATAATAATGTGTTGTTGTGTAAAATGTCTCTTAAATGTCCGCTGTGTTTAAATTCAAACTTCTTCAAATATATGGAAACAGAAACATCGAGTTGATTGTGTTGATTTAGTTAATAAATAAATGAACAGAGCTTTTCTCTATTCATATTTGCAAATAACCCTTACAGTGCCTTAAAGGAATACTTCACCCACCAAATGATCATTTGTACATCATTACTCACCCTGTGTTACCTTGAATTATTGAAGAAAACTTTGTTTATCTGGCCTGACTCTACGGGGAACAAAGAATTAAAGAACAGAGAAAAGTCGTGATGGACTGAAGTATATGGGGGCCGCGTTTAACATCAAACACATGCATCTTTGCTAACACCTTACTATTTAAAACAATTTGGACTCATTTGAACGAGTAGCGCCTACATGAGGCCGTTTATGCGGAAGTGTTTTAAATCGTAAGGTTTTGGCGAAGATGCATGCGTTTGGGAAAAAGTGAGCATCGCGCTGGTTAAATGAGACCTGGATTATACTGTCAGAGTTTGTAAACAGATGTTTCGATACATTTTCGCTGTTGTTAAACTCTACCTCCATTTACTTCAATTCATCAAGACTTTTGTCCGTTTGTTGATTCTTCGTTCACTGTGGAGGCATGCAAGAATAACACAGTTTTCTTCAAGACTTCAAGGAAACACGGGGTGAGTATTTTATATGCAAATGGTAATTTTGTGGTTGAAGTATTCTTTTAAGGCTGCTGCCAACTAAATCAACAAATTACTAACTGTCTACCCCATCTCTTCTAGTATCTATAGCACAAATAGCCTGATCAACTCAGTTCTTTCCACATATGAGCTACCCTTCCACATAAAACTGCTGACCAAGGGTGATCTTATAGTCTGTGGTTCAGTGGTAGTGCAGGGTCGTCCTACAATCAGAGGATCGCCGGCTCCGCTAATCCATGTCGACGTGTCCTTGGGTAAGACACTTAACCCCAAATTGCTCCTGCAGTGTATGAATGGGCGTGAACGGTTAGTTAGAGTCCTGATGGGCAGGTGGCACCTTGCATGGTAGCCCCTGCCATCAGTATATGAATGTGTGTAAACGGGTGAATGATAACATGTAGTGTAAAAGCGCTTTGAGAGGTCGGAAGACCAGAGAAGCACTACACAAGTACATTAACCATTTATAGTTCACTCTGACCACCAACAGTCAAACTGGATTTTTGTACCGATCACTGACGTGATGGAAAAGTCTTATCCGTGAGTATGTGTTCTGCCTCACAACAAAAGTAAAAAACAATCTGTGCATTTTGATACACATACTACCATACTATTTAGTATGCCAGAAAAAGATTTAGTATGTCCCATAACATAGTATGTCCAATGCAGTCCAGTCACATTTTGCAGTGTGCAAGCCAGCATGCTATTTTGGCTATTCTCATACACAATCCTTTGTGCAGCGGATATATGAGCAAGAGAGTCAAATCAATGTGCAATGTTACGATGAAGTAGTGTGTTCCAATTGAAAGCATACTGCATGCAACAGTACGTACTTTGAAAGGGCAATCGAAGTATGTACTAAAAGAAATAGCATGCCATTTGGAAAAACAGTCAAAGTCAGGAATGTAATGTGAAAAGGTGGTGGAACTAACAGTGAGACAGGTGCGGCTGATCTGGGCCCAGCCATACAGGTCAAACAGGCGATGGACACTAGCCAGCTTGCAGCGCATCAACCTCTCCCCCTTCACCATGCTGCCAGGATCCCAGCTCTGCAGGTCATTGATGGGTGTCACCATCATCATGTCTGTGGGAGAAAGGACCAGACAGAGTGAGAGAGTGCCGTAAAGATGACGGTTTGCAGACACAAAAGACGAGTGGGAGAGCGGTTGATCAGTTCTTTTCAAGGTACACATTTCAACATAAGGAAGATGGCATTGATGGGGCAACTTCAACTCTTACCATTACTATTAGCACATGGACTTTGGTGACCTCATAACATCGTGTGGTGCAAATTCACATAAAAGTGTGTGAATGAAATACTCAGACAAATAATAGAATACCAGGCCTATAAATGGCTTTGATAAAGTATATGCAGTATAATAGAGAGTTGTTTAAAAGTGTTCAGCACGTACTAGAAGGGGAGACGGGCAGGGCGGCTGGGGAGCCATGTGAGGCCATGAAATCAGCCAGCTGTCTCAGCGCCCATAGGTTGGATGAGCTGCCACCCTTCTTCATCTGTTCCTGGATCAGCACATCCAGCTCCTCCCTGAATGACTACACACACAAACACAGATATTAACACGTATACACGGACCACACATTATAAATCATGTATGTTTAATAATAATACTCAATGTGTAGGAGTTGAACATTTCTGTTTTTGGCCTTTGAACACACTCCTACACCACAGGGGCGAGGAGGAGTAAACATATTTAATGAGTCAGCCTCTCTTTCACTTCATGGTCACCCTCTCCTCTTCAGCGTCATGTAGCTTCCCACACATATGTAGAAGCAGCTGCAGCCCAAGCTGTCAAGTTGCATTTGAGAACAGATTTATTGTAATGTGAGGAGATGAACTCATCTAGAGGAGCGGAGACGGAGAAGGAAAAAGACGGAGACATTAAGACACACACACACGCAGACAAACGGCCATCTCACCGGACTCTGAAGAAGGCTGGAGATGTGTTTCTTATGCTGGGGTCCGGAGCTGGGTGTGGAATGCTGAGGAGACAGGAGGCCCTCAGGGACCCCATCACTGGGGCTGCGCTGCACCGGGGTGCCTTTGGGGGTGGGGGACTTGCTCATCTTGTATCGCAGTGGGTGTCTTACAGCCAGGAGTGGGTGGAGATGACTGTAAAGAAAGAGTTCCAATTTTATAAATGTTGAACTTTTTAGAGAAATACCTTAACACAGGAGTTAGAAGTAAACTGCAGACCACTAAACATCTAGACTTCCCAATATTGACTACTTTACTCAGACCCCCAACTCCTTAAGATATCTCCCTAATTTACTTTATCACATCGAGTGACAACTTTCTTTAACTTCCAAGTTAGAGTTACTGATGAGATGCATTCCATTTACAAAACAGAAAGAATACAGTGAATTCAGCCAGAGAACAGTCTGGAGATCAACATCATGATACAGCCTGAATCAGAAACACATGGGAAATAGCGCACGTCCCGGCTTATTGGAATAATGGAGCAATTCTTGGCGACTGGACCGACCAGCCCTTCCTTATGGCAGGAGCTTCAGGAGCTTCAGGCAGGATGAGCAACAAACCTTCTAATGATAGATACAGCACAAGCTGCAAGTGTTGAGCTTTCTCTTGCCAAAGTCATTTTTTTGAATGTGCGGTACAACGGTGATGGGCAGATATGACTTAAAGAAGGAATAATATCTTAAAAGACATCACAAAAAGGTTACACAAATAAAACTATTGAAATTATACGAGCCATATGCTCCTAAAGCAGCAGCCAGAACCCTGTTCAGATGAGTCATTGCTGGCGTATTCTAAGAAATTTGCAAATGGGAGAAGTGCAGTGAGCAGTAAATTGTTTAATCTTGCTGCCTATGCTTGTAGGAGTGCACTAAAGGCCTGCCTCGGTATCCTGGGGAGCACATCAACCCAAGCTATGAAGAGATCCAACAAAGACGATCAAATATTAAACAACAATTGTCAGTTCAATCAATATTCTCCCTTATGTACAATTCAAACCCATGACAATCCGTTTGCATCTTGCATTACAATGAAAACAGTGTTTCCTGTTGACAAGAGCAAAACTAAACAGTGTATTTGAGTGCACATCAAGCCTGGATTTCTTAGTATTGTTAAAATGGCAGCATTGAGATGAAAAACCTACCCTCACATTAAGGATGCTGTATTCCTGAGGGCACTGGCCAGTGGAAGTGCAGAGCTATAGAAAAATGCAGCATTAGCAGAGCTCACATGCAGCAGCGACAGAACCACGAACAGGAAGTTAGCTAGTGATACGGCTCCGTAACTGGAGAAAGAGTAAAGAGTTACCGTAAGGATCTTCAGAGAAGAGCTGGCCAGCCACTCCCCGATTCACACACACTTACACACAAACACACAAACACAAACACAGTGCTGCAGGGAGCAGATAAGGTCCCAGACACACCACACCCTCTCTCCTGTGCTACATCTCACGGACTGACATGATTCGTTGGTTACTTGATAAGTTGAATAACTGAAACATAACTATTTGTGTATCCGTAATCACGTGCGTCATCCATCCCTGATGTCTCAAGCTTTTAAGATGCTCACTCGCTCTAACAGCACAAAAGCAACTTACATCAGATCCATGTGCTTTTTCTAAATCTCGTTTTTTTTGCACACGAGAAATTCTGACTAAATGACTAAACCTTTAATGGAGTTTCTGGATAAACTTTTAACCCGACGACAACGCCAGGCTGCCTGCACTGAAAAGCATTGAAACGCCACATCATCCCTTCACTAAAGGATTAACTAAACTCCAGAATCATACACTGACATACGAGCATTATGTTGTCTTGTTTCGATAATAAAGAAGGAGCTGCTCTGTTCAACTTACTAATACAAGGTATTTGCCTTTCAAATAAAGGGTGTGTTCATTGTGATTTGATGGTCAGTTTTTAGATTTTATGCACATCACATACGGATATTTATATCTTCAGTCGAATGCATCCAGGAAGACGTTTTAAACAAAGTCGCTGATCTTAAAATAATAAGCAGCAGTCATTCTATAAAAGCCTAAATGTGAGGCAGCTTACTGCCTTACAGACTCACAATAGAGGTTGGTTCAGAGTGTTTCTGACTCTCTCTCTCTGGGGGTAGAGGGGCCCAGCTGCTGGCAGGCAGCAGACATAAAGCCTCTCTCTCTCAAGGGACGCTCCTAATGACTATGGGGAGACTTAGAGATCTGGGGCTGAAAAAAACGTTGGAAAACAAAACGAATTACTTTGACCAATATTGCAATATTAGAGGGAATGACCATTTTAAAATCATTTTAATTGAAAAACGTTTACCCGGCATATGTACAAACACAGATGTTTTGTTAAGTCTGTAGAATATGATTTGTAGGCATGACAATATTACATTTTAAATGATATTCTGACACACAATATTACGCCTCCTGTGATTTGAAAATTGTGGTAACATTTTGATAACATTTTCAAATAATTGTTCAGCTATAGATCTGGCTGTTGGCCCAACATCACTCCCTCTTCCTCTCATCTTTAGTCGCGCTGTGATGGCTGATCATGCCGCATCATCACCTCACACTTGTTTCATTAAATCCCAGGAAGAAGGAAAGCTGCCCGTCTCTCCTCTTCTACAGCCGCGTTCTTATCAAACAGCAAAAGAAGAATTTCTGTTATGTTCAGTTTAACAAATAAATATTTAACAAATACTATTCGCTGTGTTTTCCTTCACCAGAACACACGATAAATAGATGTAATGCTCTGCTGCGAGATACTCTGAGGTCTTCGGCCTAATCTGTACCTTAAAAAGAGGTCAACGAAACCACCCATGCATTAAGTTTGATGTAGAATATATTCACATACACATGCCGGTATCGACTGATGTCAGAGCACTGACATCCATCAGCAGAGAGGCAGACGGGTATAAATTACTTAAATAGCTCTGGATTGATTTTCTTTGGCTTCACTTTCATTGGGATTAAATCATGATGACCGTCAGTGGATCCCAACCATTAAGTAGCGACTTTCCAACAAACCAGTTTCTATAACAAATACGTTAAAGGTGTTGTGATCATGGTTTTACTTTCTAAAATCACTGCAACTCATCATATTTGCCGTTAATGTTATGGTAGACAACACGTTGTAATCCAATGTTACACTTCTTTAGAGTCATGTAGTAGCATGTTGGAGAATGAATGAGTCCTCACTAATTCAACAGTGATTACCTCTGTATTGATTACACCTACATATAATTGAAACTCAACTGCATTTTTATTGAACACAATGTCAATTAAAAAGGACTTCCAAACTAATATTCCTGCCTAACACAACACACTAAAATAAGCCTATACTAAACTAAATTATTATGGCATTTTTATTAACTCACAAGGGAACCTTTGTTGTATTCAACTCCAAAATAAATTAATTCTAAACATCAAGCAGTGTTTAAGTGCTGCATGCACAAGATGAAAATGCATGAATGGTGTAGAGGTATTTTGCTGACTCGGTGCAGGAGATTCTAGTCTCTAATGGGACATTTGGCTTCCACCTAAACGTAAATATACAACAGCAAAACATACAAAACACTTAAGGAGCAAATGGAAAAACAGCTTTTGGCCAGAGAGGTGCATATCCCTTAATCATTGCTGATTGTTTAATTCCTTTCAGCTCATGTTTGAATTTCAATAACTACAAACTTGATATTAAGGTGTTTTTAAACAGCAAACATCCTTTCATTTTTGTATAATGTATAGTCACAGTTTCTATATCAAGACTCTTTTTTTTTAGTATGAATAGTTTATATTTATTCATGTAAGACTATTCAGTAATTCAACATACGTGACATTATTTAGATTAAGGATAAATAATAGAAACTTAATTCCACCAACATCAACTTCTATACTTCTGTGGCTCAGATGAATCCATCCACTGCCATTGTGCTGAGGGAGATTACAATCTACACTCCCAACAACACTGAGCCACATGGGGGAGGAAGAGGAGGACATGGGGGAGGAAGAGGAGGACATGTTTATCGATCAGATAGTCACGTGAGTGCAAGGCAACCTATTACGTATCTACAGCTCCACATTTCAACGTGAATTAACAACCTCGTTTTATTGCTCTTTTTTTTTTATCCTCCTCCGCTCCTCTACCCGCTAGCGGCCCGCGCGCTGCATGGCTGCCTAGCAACACTCGCGCGCGCTGCAGCATCAGCACCAGGATCCGCTAATGGCCACCCACAAAATGCAGCCACAGCTCAACACCGCACGACTCTCCCGACTCTCCCTCCGTAAAGAACCGCGCATTTAAAACAAAAAAAACATCACGTCAAATTGCCAAAAGAGCTCATAATGTCCAGCATGTTAATCCTGACACTGTCCGGAAAACACACGCGCGCACGCGCACACACACACACACACACACAGGCTGAGCTTGTGTAAAATAACAAACAGCCATCACGCTAATGAGCCAGATTAGACGGTGCTTTTCTAACGCACTGCCATCACAGACTTGCAGCCTCGATCTGAATACACGTCGCAAACTGCACACATGAGACCTTCGTCACGGGCCTTCTTCTGCAGAGCACAATGGAGAAAAAGAAAAGCATGGCCAATATGGAGAGGGTGCTGTGCGCCGAGTATTTATGCTATTTAAATAGCGTTATCCAAGCACACAGTACAATACATCAACGGAAGGAAGTGGGATGCGCCGTATACGACCGACAACATGGTAAACATCAGGCAGTAAAGGATGCTATCGGCGCACACACGCGTCAGGGAGGACCTTGTAGGTTACTACGCCCCAGCCATTTAACTACGAGTGCCTCGTACCGACACAACTAAACACAGATGATTGCAGGCGGTACTCACCTCAGTGCATCCTTTCAGGACAGAGTCGTCTTTGAGGGTGCGGCACACCCACGGCCCGGAGCCGCGTCCTCAGAAAGAAGCAGCTGTGGGTAATTGTAATCAATCTGTCACTATATTGGGCTGCGACACCAGGGATCCTTTGTCAGACTGTTTCAGGGCCTCAGCTGATACCAAGCCAGTGGACCCTGATGTTGTTCATCGCTCGGTGCGCCTGGACCAGCCCACTGCCACGCCTGTCCACCGTCTGACACCCGAGGGCTCCCACTCACACAGCTGCAGTGGGAATGAACCTTTTTGCAAAGCACTTAGTTGTTGCGTTGGTAAAGCCTACGTGCAGCCCTGGTGGGCATCTAATGCTGGCTCCTGACACGTTGTTTAGTTAGCTAGGCCCTCTTCAATACGGACTAAATGTTTCCCACAAGAGAGGCGCCACCTTCTGTTCTGATGGAGAAGAGCCTCTAACCTACACTGTAAACCCCCCCCAAAAAAAAGACATTTTAGATTATTTTGCAACATCTGAACCAAGATTCACACCCACAAAAAAGTAACAGTATATTTCTGTATATTACTGTACTGACATACACGTTTGAGGTACTTGTACTTAACCATTTCAATTTATAACCAGGTTCTACTTCTAATCTACCACAAAATAAAATACAAAGGAAACATTGTACTTCTTATTCGTTACACTGCTGATACAGATTTACATACAAAACACATTATGTTGCTATAGATCATGAGACTACAATAAAGGTTTCCTCGACCTTTAAAATGCTGTTTAATTATTAATGCATCAGTAATAATAACATACATTGATTTTATAGAATGAGAAGGCTACTAGTTGTTTTTAAACTTTAGGTAACATGCTTATGACCTTTTTACTTATGTAAACATCTGAAAGCAGGCCTTCTACACGTCTATAATAGAGTATTCTTATGCTGTGGTATTGTTACTTTTACTTAATTAAAAAATCTTCTTGCTCCTGTAAATTTAAATGTATTTAATAAAAAACAACCACCAGCTACAATGGCTTATTATAACGTTCAGGCTTTTTGATATTTCCAGTTGTATTTTTGGAATCAGATTAGTAGACGCTAGTAGTGTGATGACAACGAGACAACTCAAACAGCATTCAGCTATATGTGTAAATTAATATTATGAGAGCCAGAAACGTAACAAAACATGTCTGTCCGCTTGGTACAAATGTCTTCCTTCAAAGGACAATTGATGAAAGCTGATAATATTCATCATGTACAGCGTACTGTAAGTACTCCTGGTACAATGAAGAGTTGATGTAAAGAAGGCATTTGATTTAATAAAAACTACAAACCCTTTCAGAGAGTAATTTAAAAAAAACAGAGACAGTCTTGCTTATTTTATTTAAGGCCAAAGATACAGTTAAATAAAAACATTCATATTTAGTCAAAAGAAATGTAAATTTCAAAAGTTAAATTAAATAAGACAAATAAATTCAGCATTTTCTTCGAGAAAAATCCTTTCTTCTTCAACAGGCCCCTAAAAATAAAACAAAAATGAACTCTTAAGTAGCACAGTTCCTTTAACACAATTACTACATTCAGCGACTTGTTGATAGAAAGTGATAAACTTTCAGCTCAGCACACTGCTGATCACACTCAGGAGTGAAACATCCGACCAGAAGAGGGCACTGTAGCAATGCTTTTCAAATCACTGGGAAACAATACTCTACTTCTTTTCACTGTGCTCAAATGTTTAAAAATAAAATAAAAGCATGACAACTTCAGAGAGGGGTGATTAGTTCTTTGCTCAAGGGTTTGGTGACCTCAGCAAATTATCAGTCGCGCTTACTTTCGATAGAAGCAGAGGTGTAATCAGCCAAAATAACTGAACTCATCTGCGTCAGTGTGCTGGCCTGTGAGCACATTTTACACTTGAAAATACAGTTCAGTTATGAATAGGTCAGTTAACAAACTAACATATACTCTGAATTAATTAGCCCTCTGAAAGGAAACAATATCAAGCAACAGGCCTTTTTCACAGCAGACATTTTGACTCGTAACAGGAACAGCACAGGTGTTACTAATAACATTAACGAGGGCTCTAATCAATGAGTGAGCCAGCATTCAGGGCCCTGAAACCGATGCAGCCAAATGCAATTCAGTCGTCATTAATTCTATTTTTTTTTTTACACATGTGCTCTTCCTAATATGGCATGAAAAAAATATTCCTGTGAGCAAGGCCGGTGCAAGGCCGGTGATTGTCAATTTCTGAAAATTGACAATCATCTATCAGACCACACTGGGGCAGCACTTGTATACTATTAGATCAATGTGGTCCAATGGTACTATTACTACTTCTACAATTAATAATATTATTAATGACATTATGAAGATGAAGACAAAAAGGTGAAAGAAGAAGAAAAGGTAGAAAGGAAGGAAGAAGAAGAAAAAGGAAAAGACGAAATCTTACCAACTTTTGGTATGATTTCAGCCATCTGGATTTTAACTGATTAGATATTCATGTATTAAACATATCCAACCTGGCAGGTTTCCAATATTGGTCCAAGCCATGTGCTTTAGGGTTGAGACAGCTGTGGAATAAAGAAGACGGTGATTACGTCCGAGTTCTGAACAGCGTATTATGTTCAAGGAATAAACAGCATAAGCAATACATTTGCCCTCAAAACATTTTTCAGCAACTTTAAGATAAACTGGCCACGACAAATCTCTTGAGCTACAGGTTCAGCTTCGTCTTTAGACAGATTTCCACATCTGGGCAGCTGTTGTGATAACATGTCAGGCCAATGGAATAGTAAAAAAAAGTAGCTTTGTATTTATCTAAACCTCTTCACCTTGATTTATCCAATCAAATGATGAGGTACTTGTGAGGATGCTGTGAATGAGTGATGACAGGGCTACACTGAAGACAATCAAATTCTTTGTGTTGATTGCCAGATGCAGTCGTGGCGTATTCCTGTCGGATGATTTCAGGAATCAAGAGTGTCTGATTGCGTATTGTTTGAAGGGTCTGCATTCAGTCATTATACAGTATGAAGGCAGCCTGCATTGTGTTCAAAAGGTTACATCATTTGTCTACAACTGAAGAGGATTTTTCATTTACATAATCAAAAAGCTGAATTATCCAATTAAATCCATCATCTATAAAACCACACAATTAAAAGAATAACGAGATAAAAGATTGTATTTCTATTGGCACAATTTACATTTTTGTCTTTGTTATTTGTGTGTTCATCACTAATGGCATATGACAGAATACATTGATCAACATGTGAAAAGGAAGCATGGGACGAGAGGAGGTGGACTCTGTGTCGACATCATGATGCTTGGTAATCAAACAATTCAATTCAATTTATTTTTGTATAGCCCAAAATCACAAATTAGTTTCGTCGTGCATCCCTGTGTTGCATAATGACAATAAATGATCCTTGAGTCATTGAAAAAAAACATCTTCGTCATCATTAGTTTTAATTTTGTATTATAAGCTGCTTGAAGCTAGTGTTAGTATGTTGAACAGGTCAGAATTTATGTTAAAAGAGGCTCATGTTGTCTTTATAATCCTTGTATTTTTCTACCAATGCACAGATACTGTTTCATATTTAAGGTCATAAGCATAAGACAACTGTGCCTGTCTAGAATGAATAAAAAATGTGACAAACGTCTTTCTTATTCTGAATGGCTAATATACTTCCTTTAGCAATATCTTTTATGTAGAAATCCTACATAGATTCAGTATACGGCCTTTAGGCAGGCAGTGCCATTCAGACACAAGATAGAAACACTCCAAATGTTAGACTTTATATATTAGTGACGTAAATTGAGTCACTTTTGTTTTGATGATGAGAGATTGAAGAACCTTGCTAACTGTAAATGAGTTGTTTTAGTTGATAAAGTAAGTTTTGTTTTCATTAGTGTATAATCCCTTGTCACTAAGAATCGTACACACTACTTTAAAAGCTCAGTTTTTTGGTTGGGCAGCTTATAAAAACGTAGTTCCCCGTTAGTGCGACCCATCTCACAGCAGCTTTTAGGCATTTTTCTGTTATTTGCTAGCAGACAAAAGTGACAAGGAGGCACCTTCACACAATACAAAGTCAACAGAGAGCGATGGTTCGTTTCCCCTCATCAGCCGGGACGAAAAGGAATTCCTTAAACAGTTAATTTGTTATGTTTAAACTTAAAAATGTAGTAGGTAAATATGTTATGAAGAAACCTGGAGAACTTTAAAAAAGGTACAATATGCTGGCATGCTAACACACAGCATTCAAAGTCGGCCACAACTCAACGAGCAGAAAGAGGAAGAAAGCGTGAGAAGCGTTAATGAGAACAAAGCAGTGACTTTAGAGAAAGAAAACATTGTTTCCTGATTGATAATGGAGGCCACTTTGGAAAACGCCAATAAAGACACCCATCTGCCCTGCGGGAGGGTGTTGCATTGATGGGTTTTTAATGAAGGCAGACAAAAGGCACAATTCATCTCGTTGGCTTTGTGTGTGGGGGGCCTAAAGCACATAGAAACAATACAACAATGTGTTCCCATCCTAGGTCATAACAATACTGCTGCTTTGTATCATACAGATACTAGAGGGAGCCTTGTGCCTCAGGAGTGACAAAGCAGCTGTGTTTCACAACTTCAAACACCACTTCTGATCGTTAGCTTCAAAACTGTAATATTAGAGGTCTATTATACAGATGTTGCTGTAGTTGTGTTCTCCCCCTGCAGCATCATAATCATCTACTCATCCTACTCTAATAGTTCATATCAATGCCAAAACAAAATGAGGATATATTAATTAAAACAATTTCATTCTGATTTATAAAACGTTGCAATGTTTGTATGCATGTATATTCTCTACCCCCTCATGTATGTAAAAAGATGAAATATTAGATAATTCCACTCAATATACATAACACCACTGTTTTGTGTTTAATCATATAGGCAAAATAAACTAAGAGATTTCCATTCCAATTTAATTTCAATCCTTTTTATGTAATTCTACTGTAGAGTATGTCAGAAACAATATGATGTTTTTAACCTGAGGCTGTATTTTATGGAATTAGGATGGAAGCTCAGTAATTGAGCGCATGAGTGAAGCCTTGAAGTTAATTCTTGTTAACACTGTCACATTCCCTTCGCGATTGAGACAAGTGTGATGTCAACCTCATCAAATGCACATGTATGTGTAAAACCCTAGCGATAAAGTCGTGAGTGAGTTTTTTCCCTTTAGACTGACAGGATGACTGTCCGTCTTCTTCATTGCTGCACAACAACAGCTCCCTGACCAGCGTCAGAGATGTAGCTGGAGTGTAGCCGACAAACACCAAGCATAAGATTAGGCAGAATACTAGAAAAGTTAAATGAGGTACCAAAGTCTGATCAGGTGATACTTGGATGATGAACTGGTAGGCAGGCACACAATGCTGCAACATCAGTCGGGTCATATCTCCATCCTCCGTTACCGGTTCTGAGGGCATCGCGAATCCATCTTCCATACGCTCCTCTGACATGTTCAGCAACTGTCAGGAAAAAAAAGCATGCAGGAGAGACTAGAACAAAATATAACCTTCTACTTTCAAATAACCACTTGCCTTAGACTTGAAAAGTGTTCCACTTTGGCCTTCAAAAAAGTACATTACTGTTGTACAATTTAGGAGCACTGACCTGCTGCATTGTACGATAAAATGGGAGGCGATTGTTACACTGTCAGCCAATATGGAGTAATTATGGATAAAAATATTTTGTTCCTGCAGCTTTTATCATGAAAGGCTTAGAGGATGTTGTTCCTGCTCAAGAAGGAAGATACATATCAATTTGAGTATAAGCATGAGCACTGAATTACACCAGCCATGCAACAAAAATAATTGCAGTCTTAACATCCTCTCTTCTCTAAATATAAACCTCCGCCATTAGGAAGAAGACTCCTTGTACCAAAGTGCAAAAAAAACAACTGCTTGAAACTATCCTGTGTTCCAGCCTCCATCCAGCTGCTGAGCTCCACGGCTTAAGCACTTCGGCCTTGCTTCAAATGTCTCTTACTGTATCTTTTCAGTAAAGGTCGCCATGTTTTTGTGGTGTTTTTTTTTAATAGAGCAATTACCTGTAGCAGTGTACCCAAAGACAAATTCACCCTCAATAAAGGTAATCCGTCCATCCATTTATAAATGCCATCAAACACCCTTAAAGCTCAAAGTCAGCTTTTAAACCTCATAGCCATTGTTCTATCTACAGTACTGATGCTCATTGTTTACTTTTACAAATACACGTACTGTAGGCAGGTCCATTGTTAGGAGTCTAACCCCAAAGCCACTACATCCACTAAGAAACGGTGTCAAGCGTTATAGGTGGCTCCCCACCTGCATACTGAACGGATTAGTTTCAATGATAATGTTGTGACTACAGATGAAAAATAGCCTCTTGGCTAACTCTGGTGCATTCACAGGAATGTTTTATTAATGTGCACTGTCCCAACCAAATAAACCAATAAATAAAATTGTACCACTACAATTCTAGTTAAGGCTTGGAAATATATCGATGCATCGATATCATGATATGAGATTACAATTCTCGACTGAGATTTTGCATACCGTAAAAAGGCATAAGTAAATATTTTGTGAAAACACCAATCAACTCTACGATATCGTCACAATATCGATATGGAGGAATTTGCTCCAAATAAATATTGTAATATTTAGATTTTCTACATATCGCCCAGCCCTAATTCTAGTTTATATAAACTAAAATGTATCAAACCACCCGTCATAACTACACAGTGGAAAAAAACTAATACTCACATCCTCCACCCTCCACAGGTCATTGCTCAAGCCGTCGGTCTGACCATAACTGATTGCATTCTTTAGGAAATCAGTCCCACTGCCATCATCCTGAGGAAAAAAAAATAACACACTAATCAACATCTCAAAATAAGTGTCAGTGCTGTCAGCGGAAAACAACAGAGGGCACTTGTCATTTGATAGAATCCTGATGAATGCAGTACTTACATTGTCTGCGTCCTGCAAAACTGCAACAAGCAATCGGATGTATTCCGTCGCAGCTTTGAGTGTGTCCACTTTACTGGGCTTCCGGTCCGGTCGCATTAGTGGCACCATGCGTTTCAAGCGGGAGAACATGGTGTTCAAGTTCCTAATCTATGCAGAGAAGAGGCTGAAGTTTCACATTAACTAGCCAGATTAGAGCAACAAAAAATGGTATCCTACGTTCTGTTACCAAAACACAAGCCCGTGCTTGGATATATTGTCAAATATAAGAGTCCAAACTTTGGGCAGGACCAGAACTGATGGGGAAGTGTTCCCTACTCACGTTTACACTTATCACATGGCGGAGAGGTGTGATCTACATTGAATTGTACTAAGGCATGTCTAGCATTTATAGAGCTACGATACATAATATAAAGATTAGCCTCCCATACTACAACAGAGGTTTCAGTAACGAGTTCCTGATCCCAATCGATTTTCATTTTGTCACTGGAGACCTCTACATGAACCTGTGTAATATCATACAAGTAAGAGATTGACCACTTAGTGCCGGGTACATGGCGAAGAACGCGGACCAGTATATTATGTTTGGGTTTATGCTCATAGAGAGGTATATGGTCCATAATAAAATGTCTAATCTGGAGGTACCTATAGAAATGTGCTGATGTTAAACCATGGGTCCGTGGTAATTGTTGCAAAGACAAGGTTTCCCTCTGAATACAAGTCCATTATCGTGAAATTATTTCTGTCTTTCCAGATAGAGACGAACAATAAAATCAATAGGGTTCTGTACATCAACAGCTGCAGCAACCCAAGCTAGCAAAGGTATTTAAATACTGACTCAGTCAACCTTTGAGAGTTGAGTTTTAAATGGATGTAATTTAGCCAACTGAATGTTACTATCTCTTTAAAATCATCCGTACAAATCTTTACTGTCAGAATACTATTATATAGGCCTATATAATAGTACACCAAGACACCAAGATAAGACAGTTATATTACATCATAAACCATAAACCAATACCTCCATTTATTCATTTCCCCAGTTTAACAGTGTTTATGAAAAAGTTTGAGTTCTTCCACTTTGTGCCAAACTATATTTACAAATTTTAAAAGGGTCAGGCTTACTGCCAAATACAGAAATCTTAAAACAAGATTTAGGCCTGGACGTTAATTTACCTTATGTCCACGGGGGAATTCTGTATTTAATGTTGCAACCATGTTAAAAAAAAATATTTTTAAAAAAAGCATGAAAATACACCAGAACTAACATTTGCTGACAGTGGTTAGCATATTTCGCCCAAAAGAATTGAGCTACCTTTAGCTGGAAAACCTCAAGGCTGAAATGTATTACTGCTGTGCTACAGCTAGTTTGTATGATAACGTTAGGTGGTGTGTGAAATATAATGCCTGACCGTTTTTAATACGTTTTAACGTTATAGATAACGTTAGCTAGGGAACAGCTAACATTACGCTGGGGAACAGCTAACATTAAGCTACTTGCTAGCTAATGTTAGCTGAACTGACAGAGTTTGAATGCTGAGCTTCTGCGCAGTAGAGCTCCCCTCCTGTCAAACACATTACCAAACTATCAAACAGTTATTCGTGTTTAATACAGTGTCATTTAAAATGAACACTCACTCTCAGTCGTTCCTTGGCGTTGACCAGTTCTCTCTTTTTCACAGTATGATTGAAGTCCTCGGCGACGAAGTACAAGCCGTCCTTTCCCCGTTTGAACTTCTCAATGCTGCTGTATGCGGGGAGCGCAGATTCGCCCGTTAACCGCTTCAAAATATCGCTCATTAATTCCTCCTCCGGCACCTTCATTTTAAACCAATTACATATATTAGACTTTACAACCTGTTGATTCTGTTATGGCATTTTTTTCCCTACGGCCTAAATCACGTTCGCATGTAAATAGGGCAAAGACAGGAGAAGCGCGAGCTGCTGTGAACACACCTGCGCTACGTCTGTAATTAGTCCCCTGCGGCAACTTCAAGATGGATTTAATGGTTATACACCGTTCAGCTATTTCGTTTTCCCTCTATGCAGGCAAAAGAAGCATTGTATGGAGGCCTCGAGGTGATTTTTTTAAGATCGTTTTTGGAATTAGAAGAACTTTACTAACTTAACATGAAAAGTTAAAGTTGAATAACTATAATATGTTAAGGCCAACGTAGAAGACATGGCAGTGCCTTGCATTTCTAGACAAATTATTCTATGGGATGCATTTGAGAAGTTAATACATTTGCTCAGAAAAAATATTTGATGGAAGGTGTTTTTTAAACTCCCCTTTATATAGAAATCATGTTAAATTCTTAATCTGACCCTTTGATAGCTGCATCTTTATGAAGTGGGTTAAGTATTCAACTTTGAATTGACATTTGGAGAACGCGTGTCTTGTGCTTGTTGTACCCATGCTTATTGTTTCACAGCTTCCATATCTTAAGTAGCTAAACCTTTCATTCAGATTTATTTTGGTTGATATGGCCAGTATGGTCCATCCAACATAACGGTACACACATTGTCACTATAGTTGAGTATAGTTTATTTTATCTAATTCCTCCAAAATAACATGGATCAAGTTAACTTATTACCAGACTACTTTACCAAAAACACGTCATGCAAAATACACTAATAACTTCAGACCTCTGAGCAAATCTACAGAGCATCTAATGTGCAAAGAAGTCTCATGTTCAACATGGACCCCATGCACCGACCATGTAGACCTCAGAGAAACTAATTATAAAACATCTTGTTTCCCTGTGGTTTCCATGCCAGCTTCTGTTCAACAAATACAAAGTATCCATTATTCTCCAAGAGCAGTGTTCCTCACAGTCTGTGTCCCTCAGCCTTCCTGCGTTTGCTATCTTTTGTGCCGCTGCATTAAACAAATGAAACAGCAGGAGCAGAGGTTTACAGGGCCATACTCAATAACTTTTCTTTTGTGTGCAATTCAAAAATGCTCATTATTTTCCTCAATATGTGGATGAATCACTTTGTCTATCCTTCTATTTCAGCTTGTGGGCTCTGTTTGTGAACCTCACTCATGTTCCCTTGCTTAGTTCTTCTAAATGATCTGTTCCGTTCTTTGCTCACACACAACTCATAACTATATGTATGCCATACATGTTCACAAGTCAATACATGCCTGATTTGATGAGGCCCACGTGCGTTTTCATAGGACGGTCATAAATGAGCAAATAATGAGTCAAAACAATTGAAAATTATAACGACAACTCACATGTAAAGCGATCAAACTCACAGGTCTTCAAGCCTCTGAGACATGTACAGTGACTGATGGTAGTGTGGTGTATATCACCCCCTCCTCCTGTCTGTAACGTCTTAGTCACAAGTGTCTATGCAGTATACATATATATTGGGTATTTAACCTACAGCTAAATGCATACATTTTTATAAGAAGATGATGCATTTTGTATGAAAAGTCATGATCTGCAAAGTATGTCTGCAGCTGAATGTAGTGAGTGTAAAGTAGCCTAACCCAGCATAAAATTAGAACAATTAAAATTCAATGCCTTGAAATTGTGCTTAAATACAGTACTGGATGCCTGTAAGTTGAAAAAACAACAACACTTCATTGACTAATTATTATCGAAAACCGAACAATATTAAATGCTTCCCAGAGGTTGCAAGGCTCTTAATGTAAGACTGTATTAGTTTGCCCCCCCCTACCTTGGACAATATTTTAGTAGGAACCAAGAGATGACGCAGAGGCCCTGCGTCATCTCTCTGCAGCCAATCAGCGCCATCCTTCCGGGATGACGTCGACAAGCTACTCGTAACTCCAGGAAGCTGGAAGTTGTTTTTTTTTACGGCTGCGTTTTAAACTAACTTTAGAGTTTTAGTTCCAGAGTTTAGTCAAGAAGCCGAGCCGAATAATCATTTTTTGAAATTAGTATTCATTATTTAAAGAAGCTATCTTTGGAGATCAACTTTGTTCCGAGTCTACAGCAAGGCTGACGAGCAGGACTTAATTTAATTTAAAGTCGCCACACATCACTGTAAGATGTTGGCCTCCAGTCTTTTGGATAATTTCTGCACCGAACACCAAGATGACCAAGCGAACAAAGTGAGTACTGGTGTGAAACACTCGCCTGGATTTGTTCTGGGGTGTTTATAGTCAATCGTGACGGGATATTTGAAGGCCTAACGTTACTGTGTGACAGTGACAACGAGTCACTACTGTAGCTGCATATTGCACGTAGGTCATTGCATACATTCAGATGGTGTTTAATGCACAACATGTGTAATATGTTTATCTACTGCATTCATATCTTTCCAGCTATATAACGCTGCATTAAATGTAGCTATTTTTTTTAACATGAACACCTGTGCTTTCTTTATTATGGGAAATGTTATTGTAAAAAAACAACTTCTAGACATCTTAATTTCCTTTATAATACACTGCATATACTGGTTATCATTTCCTATTGTTTTATTTCTTATTTATTACAATTCCTGATTGCAGTATTGTGCAATCAGTGATAGAAAGCATCGCATCTAATAGGCTCAGTAACACTACACATGGGCCTTTCTACTGACTCTTAAAAATAGTTGAATGGAACTCATTTACTCGTTTGTCTCGCTGTTTGCTGCCATTGTACTGGAATAGCTGCCATTGTTGTTTAATTTCTGTTTCTGGGAAGGTTTCAGCTGTCACCACTCTTATTGGGCCTCTGCTCTTTGTGCAAAAATAAAAATAAATAAAGTGTCACTTGAAACAAAACATAGCATTTGCATTAGTTAATGCCAGGCCCGTATTACATGTGTTTTTTGCACTCACTCCTTACCCTGAGCTTACTTGCTTTGTCAGACAAAACATGCCAGATAGTAGACTGGGCCTTTTTTTTAATGTCCTATTATATGGGGAAAGGCCTTCTCACCTAATTTTGTCTCGCTACTTGTGTCTAAACTCTGCTATCATCCACTATCTCCTGTTTCACATTGCAGTTCAGACAGTGTGTGCCTGTGAGGTGAGCCAGCAGAGCCTTGTGTAGTATACAAGGTGTTTGTTCAATGGTTTGCTCAGATGTGCAGACCATGGGGGCAAGGTGACCTAGTAGAAGAGCTGATGCATCTTCTTCGTCTACGAAAGTTGTGATGTATAAAAATAAAACTTCCCCTGTACAGAAACTCTACGCACAACATGGAGACAGCTAGATTGTAGAAATAAATATGAGAGGCGTCATTGTACGTAAAAATGATGCCTCTCTCACATTTATTTCCACTTCCTATCACATGTTACTTATCCACTTTATCACAAACACTGACACCAGCAGTCATATTTGTACTTGGGCTAACGAGCCATAACTATTCCACGAGCACTTTTCAATTGTAAAAGATCTGAGCCAACTCAAATCAAAGTCCGCTCAACATCACATCAGTGCTGTCTGCTACGGCACTCAGCTGTGGAGCGGCTGTTGAAATTGTCATTTTCGGTTATAGAAATCCAAGCTAACATCAGATGCATTAAGGAATTGCAGAACTTGGCATGCGATTTTTAAATTATTTTTATTTAAATTCTTCTTTTATTAGTTTGTTTTGTTTGTTTGTTTGTTTGTTTTCTTCCCCCGAGCTGGAGATGCACTCTGCAAGATTGTTTATTTCCTCTCAATATGAAGTCTCATCATTGTTCGTAGATAATGGTAGTGCCATCGGAAAACTTCCCAACAGAGTTCTCTTCATGTCGTGGGTGTGCAGCGTGAACAAGAGGGGGCCGAGTACACAGCCCTGGGGGGCTTAAAGTGTAGCAAGTATGGCTGCCAATCTCAACTGCCCGGGGTCTGTTTGTCAGTCTAATATCCAGTTGTAGGGTGAGATGCTCCAGCCCACAGTGCTAAGTTTGCTAATCACTTTCATGGGGTCGATTGGGTTAAACTCTGACCTTACATTAACAAACAGCATTATGATGTAGGTGTTGTTATTTTCATGATGTGTGAGGGCTGAGTGCAGAGCAGTGGAGATGGCATCTTCTGTGGATCTGTTGGCTCTGTATGCAAACTGGCTGGGATGTTGTTGTTGGTATGCTGGAGAACCAGTTTGTCAAAGCACTTCATCAGAATGGGGGTGAGTGCCACAAGGCGGTGGTCATTTACTCACGTTTGACGGGACACTGCAAACCTTTTGGGTGCACGGATGATGGTGGCTGTCTTGAAGCAGGTTGGAAATGTTTATTGAAAATGTCAGTGACGACATCAGTTAGCTGGTTGGCTCATGTTAGTACACAACTAGGGATGTTATCTGGCCCAGTAAATGCAGCTCAGTTAATTTACAATATTCACACGTATGTATCAGCCAGCAATATGAACGGAACTGCTTTTGGGCAAACAAAACATGTTGTTTTGCATCTTTTCCAGGTGCACCATGCCTTTGACACACTTGCTACTGACACACCCTTCTTCACAGACAGTAAACACAACTTGGTATCAAAATAAAGGAATCCATCTAAAGAGTTTTTGAGCTTTTCTCAATGCAGAACTGCCCATTTTTTTTAATGTAATATATTTATACATTTGTAATTATTTTAATGACATTCTAAATTCACAATCTTACTTTTTTAACTCACTGTTATATATAACGTCTTGGCTGGCATGTAACGGTTTCTCCTCTCTACAATGGCTTAGGTGGACAAATACCTGCACCATTTTCAGCTGTCGGATAAGACTTTAATGGATTTGTCAATACGATTTAGACGAGAGATGGACAAAGGCCTGTGCAGAGACACCAACCCCACAGCTGCTGTCAAGATGCTGCCCACGTTTGTGCGCTCCACTCCTGATGGAACCGGTAATACGGCTTTTTATAGATAAACATGTATGAAATGGGTCCATTGAACGCATGTTAGACCCATTCATATTAGATTGCTGTTAAAGGATCAATAGCCCCTGAACACCTCTCTTCCAAATTATTCAGTAACTTTCCCTCCTTAAAGTTAAACAAATCAGACAAGCTGTTTGTACCTCAGTATCAGGCAAAGGGTCCATGTCATCCATGCTTCCTCTGAAAACCAATTATATCTGAATGACACAATTTGATGTATGTTATTCAGACTTACAGTCATTGCTGGAACTTCAATAATGTTGTACACCCCTCAGTTGTCAATAGTTATTTTTCACAGTAAGAAACTCTGATTGAAACTTGAATTCCATGTGTTATGTGTGTTATGTGTGTTGTGTGTGTGTGTGATGTGTGCAATGTGTGATATGTGATTATATCTTGTGTTTTGTTTTTTGTTCAAAGAGCAAGGTGAATTCCTGGCCCTCAATCTTGGCGGATCCAACTTCCGGGTGCTCCTGGTCAAAGTTATGGCTAATGGCAAGCAAGAGGTGGAGATGGAAAATCAGATTTATGCCATTCCTGAACACCTCATGAGAGGCAGCGGGTCAGAGGTAATAACATGCGGCTAATATGCTCTGCAAACAATGTTGTGTACAGTACATGTCGTGGATTGTCTTGGAAAACTTTTATTAAAGTCATGGGACATTGAAAAGCCCTATAGCTCCACTCCAAATCCCTTTTTACATTATGAATTTTTGAAGTTTTAGAAGTTTATGTATTCTAACCAATTGCTTAGTTTTCACTGGGCCGGGTTGCAATTTGTACTGAACATCCAAGAAACCTGAAGGATAATTTGCACCATGTATTCATGTAAATAGCTAGAAAGCCTGAAATAAAACCACTTTATGTAATATACCAGCCAGTGAAAGTTCAGAATAATTAGCTATTTACATTTTTTTATTTTTTATTATGGAGTAAATAAATTAATAATACATTTAATTGGTTTTTCAGTTTTAGCTGCAAAGTTATATTTAGCAAGGAACACATCTAGATGTCATAGAACTATATTAATATGAAACATAATCAACATTTGGTTGCAAGAAAGGGGAAATTAATGGAGATTTACATTTTTCTGGTCCATGTCGATGTGTCCTCGGGCAAGACACAAATTGCTCCTGTGGCTGTGCCTGCGGTGTATGAATGGTAATGAATGTTAGTTCGTCCTGATGGGACTATACATGTAAGTAAATCCATGACATGAATTGGAAGGTCACGACGAGTTGGTATGGACTGACCAAGCTACAACGCTTAGTGGGAGTTATAAATTAAAAAGCCTGCTGCTAACATTATGTGCACGTTTTCAACATTAGTCTTTGCCTTAAAAGAGATAAAAGGTTTGATGAGAGTGATTAATTACTCCTTTCTGTGTACACGCAGCGAAGCTTTTGTCAGGAGAAAGAATGATGTGTGTACATATAGGATTGTATTCCGTGCACGTGACACCATTGATTGATTGATTTAATCAAGAAGTGGAGTGGCTCGTGTTGACTAACAATCCATTTGTTGCGGCAAAATGACGAGAAGAGACGTTTAGTTGGAGTTGCAACCCAGCGGGAAGTGTTTTAATGAGCACACGGCAACATTCAACAAAATCCAATGTATTACTTCTCACAAACACATGTTTAGTGGATCAGAAGACGGATTAGGATTTATATACTAGTATGAAATAGATTATGTCACACAGCCACTCAGAGAAAAATAAATGAAAGTAGAAAGAGGACCTAATGAAACAATAGGATGTATTGATATTATGTCATGGGGACTTGCAAATGTCCCCATTTTGTCCCCAAAAAACAATGTGACTGTAATCAGCTTTTTGTCCCCACAAGATGGGCTATTCGCAAACACACACACCCTCATTTTTCAGCTCTTGGTTAATAAGAAAACTGACCTTTTCTCTCTCTCCTGTAGTTATTTGACCACGTAGCTGATTGCCTGGCTAATTTCCTGGAGAAGTTGGGCATAAAGCATAAAAAGCTTCCTCTGGGTTTCACCTTCTCTTTTCCCTGCCAGCAGACCAAGTTGGATGAGGTGAGTGATTTACAAGTTATTTTATCTACTTCAAGTAATTCTCAAACCATAAGTGTGAAACTTGGTTTCGTAGACAAACATTGGTGAAGTTTGTCAATATAGCATACAGTGAGTTTGTTTTGGCCTTGTACAAAACAATAGAAATGGGTGTAAACAGTGGCTCTTCGATCCATCAAATACACCAGAGACTCATTGGTTTTGTTAGGCTTTGATCCAACAGAACACAAAGTAAGGTGCACCGCGACTAAACCCAGGAAGCTTGTCCTAGCTGGAGATACCGTTTGACTGCAGGAACAATGTGACCGCTTCCTTCCAGTGATAGTGAGAGGCGTTGCCACAACTTTAATACTGCCTAGGAAACACTTAATTTTCTGCACCAATTTGGACTGTCTCTATGGATGGTAGCAGCAACGTGTTATTTGTTTGGTGACTAATACAGAGGGTCAGCTAAGTTAATTGGTTCACAAGTAGAAAAACATTCCACAAAAAGATGGCCTTCACAAACTCAATGAAAAGGAATCACAAGCAGTAAAATAAGTGTAATGTTGTTAAAGACGGAGCTATAGAACAGAATAATACTGGAAACATTCAGAACCTTTTTTTCAAAGTAGAAACTTTATTCAAACATAAGAAAGTTCAGCTGGAGCAAACTCCTTAATCATCCCGCTAGAAACTCTGAAACATGTGAGACATCTTTCATACATTCTGGTTATTATGCTCTGAAGCTTAGTAAAATGCCCTTCTCATTTTTTTTTTACGTCGGTGTGTATTAGGGATGTTAATCATTTTAATAATGTATCTGTTTACCGACAATAAGAATTTTGACCGATGAATGCTTTCAGTTTAACAGTTGAAATAATAAATTAAAACTCGGAGGAGCAGCTTGTCACTAAAATGAGAATAGCTGGTCCACTGTGAAGGTCAGCCTCGCTGAAAAGAAACGGGCAGATAATCTTGGTTTTACTCGGTCTGTATTTTCCTATTTGCAGAGTGTTTTGGTGTCTTGGACCAAAAGCTTCAAGGCAAACGGAGTAGAGGGAAAGGACGTGGTCAGCCTTCTGAGGAAATCCATCAAAAAACGAGGGGTAAGTGTACAAAATCTAGTTTTCATGTTACATTATGTACTATTTACTGTATGGAGATAACGCAAAGAAATGTAACCACCAAAGCTAAAAAAACAGTAAAAGCAACCCATTATTAGTGTCGAATGCAGTGCGGGTATTAAAGGTGAAAAGCTGCGAGATTACATGCCAGTTTGCTCGGAAAGCTCGAATTGACGCAAATATGTGTCTGCATGAGTTGAAAATGTTTCAACGTGAGGGAAACATCTGCAAGTTCTGTTTGAACACGCATTGGCACTCACCAACAGCTTGGTTGTGGCCAATGTGCAAACGCATCCAATTCAGGGGGATCAGTAGCCCTCTCAGAGCCCTGAGAGAACGAGGATTTCTCATAGCTCACAAATATTGATTCTTTGTGGCTTTCCAACCGTGTCATGACGAACTGATTTCATTTTTGATAAGTGAACATTTGCCAGCTTTTGCAGCATCCCTTAGAGATGAGTCTGCAAACACAGCAGTGCAGGAGGTTGCCTTCGCCAACAGTTTCTGTCAGTTGGATGATGATTTACATGCAGATCCTTGCCTGGTGGGAGCGGAGCTGGAGCAAACGGCTGTTTTGCTAGACAGAGGCGTCTCAACATGTGGATTTGGGTCTCAGACTCAGTCCAACACGAACAAGAAGAGCTCGTGAGAAAGTCAGACACGGACCAGAAAATGAAAAAATACAAAGTACTTGTCCTTACTTAATAAGTATTTAATTCATACAGGAATATACAACATAGGCTTTACCATGTGGTTATTTCATAATATAGACTGTTCATTTATTGAATTACCAGAGAACCTGCTATATTTTGATTTATATTATTCGAGACATGAAATGACCTACTGTATATCCAGGTAGAACATTTTGGCCATATCGCTCAGTCCTAATAAGAACAAAGGCGATCCTTCCAGTGGTCCTTAACCTTGCTGGCCACTTGCTTAAGGTAAGACAGCAGTGTCTTGAAGTAATACCTCAAGTCAAGTATAGATGTGTTGGCCACCTCTGCAGGCACCTTGTGCGAGCGACGTGGGTAACGGCGAGGTGTGATGACACGTCGAGGATTGTGAAGTGTAGCCACAATGACCAAATTAGTGCTGCAGAATCCACGTCAAAACCCAGGAAAACAGCCATGGATGTTTGCAACTCATTTTTACAAAAATAAAATCATCACTCTTGCCCACTAAAAGAATTTCCATTTGTGTTACAGACAAGCTAATGGTAAGATGCTAAGGAACCATTTGTTTACATTAAAAACAAAGCCAGACTTCTAGTGTTGTATGGTCCAAATCTATGACCATTTTTACTTGCTTGAATGTAAGTAGTAGTGACTTAAAATATTTTTAGATATTAGGAAAATAATGTATATTAACCTTATTTTATAGTTGGCCACAGTCCAGCAAAGGATATCTGTCAATCTAAAGTTCTATGCCAAACCAAAAACCACGTTGTGTCTGTGTTGATTTCAATGTATACAATTAAATCCAATCTCATTGCAGGACTTTGACGTTGACATTTTGGCTGTGATCAATGACACAGTGGGAACCATGATGACCTGTGGCTACGATGATCATCACTGTGAAATTGGCCTCATCGTGGGTGAGTCCAGTCTAACTGTGAATCAAATAAGAAGGATTGGATAAAGTCACCACTTGTTTGCACACGTGCCAGTTAGCAGAGCATTTGGATTCTGATGCTGGAAGACACACAACGTACTGAGCAGCATTTCAGGGAAAACAATGCACTGTCTTTGGGGATTGCCAACATTTGACATGTTACACTGCCCATTGTGTAACTAACGTTGGTGGAGCAAACGTTACCATGTTAAGAGGCAGTGAAATAAACTCCCACCGGTGTAAAGTTGTGTTGAGACTTGGTGACTGTAAAGACCGTAGCACATGATTTACATAGTATTCCTCCTGTGATCCCTCTATATGGAAGCAGCTGCATTTTTCTGTTTCTTATTCAGATTTGTCTCCTGTGCTGCAAGCTACTATTCATTGTTTATGTGAGCATAACAGGTGTATAATGTGCAGAAGTAAGGCAGGGAAGGTTAGATCCTCAGTCTAAGTCTTGACATGTGATAACATGTTACTAGTCGATTGTCCTCTTTGCTATAGTGTCATGGTGTTATTTCATTTTATATGTCAGACTTGGTGCTTGTATTAAATCACATATATTTTAACATTACTATCCATACTAAAGAAATTATTGCAGGAAATAGAGTAGCTCCTGGCAGTTTCTCCCAGTTTTGGATCAGCCAGTTCTTCCTGCACTGCTGGTCCTGTCACTGCTAACTCCCAGTCTCGTTCTGGGGAAAATTTGGACAGACTTGTGTTTCCTTGGATTCAGATGGGAGTTGCCAACTGCTTCTTTTAATCAGCCAGTTGGATCCCATTACCCTGCTGAACAGGCTTCTCGTAGTGACGCTTCACATTACTGCTTTTAATAATCGTCACGGTCTCTGAACACGTGAGACATACTGGTTTTAAAACTGCCCGTAGGAAGAATGAAGGTATACGAGTCTGTCCATTCTTGGTTAAAGACTCTGGTCTCTCTGGTCTCTCTGACCACTGTTCTCTTTTTGGAGAACGTCATGTGAAATAACTTCTCTGACTCACGCAATTCTCCTGCTCCTCGTTCTCTTTCCTCGTCTCCCCCCGTGTGTGTAAATGTCACTCGAGTCGGAAAACTTATCGGAATACACATATTTGATTGGCTGAGCAGCATCACGTGATGTGATTTACAACGCATGCAATTGGTCGGGGTGTTTCTTGGACCGCTAAACGAGGCTAGAAAAGCTGCGCCGGTTAAAATTGGTTAAAATCGGTTTTAGGTCCAGTGTCCGGATACAACGGCGTCCGGATCCGGACTGCGGTCCGCCTATTAGTGACCCCTGTAATATACTGTACATGTGTACAGAAATAAACAGAAAAAATCAATGAATGGTTGAATCAATGCCATAAGAAAACCTATGAATGGCCTGCGGGCAAAGCTGTTCTGAGTCTGTGGGCCAGTCAGCAGCAGGCAGAGCAGTTTGTGGCAGATGAGGCGATTTGGGTCTCTGGTGGCCTTCAATCTAATTTTTATAGCTCTGTCAGTAGATTGCGATCTTAACAAGCATGAAGCTTGTTTTGCTGCTTGAGTTTGTGAAGGACAGCTTTTTGTGAAAGTTTTTTTTACTTGTGAACCAATTATCTTAGGTGACCCTGTATTAGCCACCGAACAGATAACACGTTGGCGGTGCCATCGATGGAGACAGTCGAGACAGTTGGATTGGATGTAGAGGTCCTCCTGGCTGCTCCGTCCTGGTGATGTGCTGAGCCGTTTTTACCACCCTCTGTAGAGCCTTACGGTTGAGAGTGGTGCAATTGCAACTGCATTTGGTGATGCAGTCTCTCAATGGTGCACCTGTAGAAGTATCCTGAAATTCATGCTAAACCTCCCATGCCTGCGGAGGAAGAAGAGCCCAGGTTTTACTGATACTGCAGTAAAATGTTGAATGTGAACTACTTAGTAATGTTGGTGCTAACATCCCTTCCTTCAAGGAACGGGCACCAATGCCTGCTACATGGAGCATATGAGGAACCTTGACCTGCTGGACGGTGATGAGGGCCGGATGTGTGTTAATACAGAGTGGGGCGCTTTCGGAGACGATGGTTCCCTGGAGGATCTGCGCACCGACATCGACCGGGAAATAGATGCAGGCTCTCTAAACCCTGGCAAGCAGCTGTGAGTGTCTTTGAGCTTATTTTACCTGGTACAACATTAAACATCCCTCAGTAGTGGCTTCACTTAACTCCGCAGCAGACAAGCATGCCTTTTATCACGTCATCGCGTCAGAGTCAACCCTCTGGGCGAAGGGGGAGGGGCCACAGACACGCATGCGGTACGATCATGTAAACACTGGCCTCGACTGTGAATACAATGGACGTGATTTAGTGTTTTGTAATTCATATCGGTATATTCATGATATTTTAGTTGAGCCCTCCCTTTTGTCTGACCTACTCCTATTTCATTTTGCTGTTAATGTAAACTGCATACAATTTGTCTTGTTTAATTCGGCATAATGTACATTTCCACAGCATTATCACGCCATACTCACGACTCTAACTCTGATTGGTTCTTGTAGCAGATGGATGCTGTTCTCATTGCAGCTTCATGTTCTTTCTCGCTGTTACGCTTGCGTAAATGGAACACAACACATTCTGCTTTGATGTTTCACTTTAATAAGCATTCCAGCTGCTCAAGGGACGTAATCCTTGTTATTGCTAACATGTTATCTAACACTTGATTACGCCACCTTGCCAGTGTGATCCTAAACCTAATTGATTCAGTATTGCAAAACAAAAACAGCTATATCCAGTCTCTATGATCAAAAAGCTCTTTATTTATATTTATATATATATATCTATATATCTATATGTAAATTAGTCTGGTGTGTTACTTAGATTTTTTGGGACTTCCGTCAGTTCAGTCATTTGAAGGTTTTGTGTTTCTGGCTGTTAATTCCTTTTATCCATAGTTTTGCTATGGTTAGTACTTTACATTTATGTATTTTTGTGCGTTACTCATTGCTGTTATTCTTACATTATTATTAACTACACTAAAGTAAGCAGTAGGTGGAATAATATCTCTATTAATTGTCTTTATCTAATATTGTTTAAGCTGAAGTACTTGGTGGAACCACTCAAAAAGAGGTTTAGTGTGAGATTCAACAGCATCTTGTCCACCCAGTCCATTCTTGTGAACGTAATATCTCCTGTGGGATATTATCACCTGCTGTCAAAGGCAGATCAAGTTGAAAAAGACTGCAACATGTGAAATGTATCCAGCCCTTTTTAGACTGACAAATATATCAGGAGGTGTCCTTATTGAAACATCACTGATTTCATCAGAGTTCACCATCTGCTAGCTGCATCTGTGTTTGGTTGTGCATGTGTAGATACAGTTTTGGTGGCTCTGTTTAAGGTATGAATCCAACTCTTAAGGACGTGACAATAGTTTCTTGTGTTGGTGTACAGGTTTGAGAAGATGATCGGTGGCCTGTACATGGGGGAACTGGTGCGTCTCATCCTGTTGAAGATGACCAAAGACAAGCTACTCTTCCAGGGAAAGACTACAGCAGAGCTCCTCACCACCGGAAGCTTCAACACAAGCTACATCTATTCCATTGAGAATGAAAAGTTAGTGTGTTTGTGAGAGTCTGATGCAGTGATGACACAGTGTAAGAAGCAGATAAAAAGTGTCCAGTTAGAACTGAAAAGACGTCTTTAAGGTCTTCCAATGGTTTGTTTAACTTGGACCCGACATCTTATCACCAGGATGAAAGAGAGAACTTTACGTGTGTTAGTCAAGCTGCTAATCACTGACTAACTTAAATACACAAAGAACATGCTCACTAATGTTTCTGTTCTTACTGTCTTGTATGTTATATGCTAGGGCAGAAAAGGACTGAAAATATAAGTTTGCATTACATTTGAAGTCTTACTTGTAGGCCAGTGAAGTAGAGCAGTAGATGCAGGCGGGTCATGCTGTCAGCTCAAAATGCTGGCGGGCAGAAGGAACCACCATCCCTGTGATTAGACGATCCATTTTACCTCTTGAGCCACAGTCGCCACGTGTCCATTCATTCATCCATTTGTTTTAGCTGCTGACACTGTTCAGAATCACAATAAGCAGTCAAAGTTATAGTATATATATTTGTATTCTACTTTACCTGCAGGGATGATGAAGGTCTGGCGAGTGCGGAGAAAGTGCTCCGGGGCCTGGGTCTGGACCCGTCGGTTGAGGACGGCATAGCCACTCAGAGGGTGTGTCAGATAGTATCTACTCGAGCCGCACACTTGTGTGCTGCCACTCTAGGGGCAGTGCTGCGGCAGATCCGGGACAACAAAGCAGCCGAGAAGCTGCGTACCACTATTGGAGTGGACGGCTCTGTTTACAAAAATCATCCGGAGTAAGTGTCTCAACAAACACACGCGTAACCCACCTGTGAGGTGAGTGCACACTGGACCAGTATCTAGATTCATAAGGAGAGGTAATGAACAATAATAAGACACCACAATGAGTAAACCGCACACAGAGTTAAGTTTAAAGCAAGATGATTGTAATGACACACATTTAATAGAACTACTTCACTATTGCCGGCAAACAACCTTATTCTGATTGAAATGTCTTTTGAAACTGGGTGCACCCTAAATACAATACAACATTTCTCCTCCCAAAAACAAGAAGAATGTTCTGTTCAATTGTTCTTTGAGGCCTCTCCCCTCAGTCCTACCACACTGATAGCTGGGCAGGTGAAGAATTGCAAGAGTCCTCAATCGCCATCCCCCAATTCAGAATCTAGTGAGAAATCCAGAATCCAATCCAGAATTCCAGGGTATCCAAAAACCTAGCATGTATAACATAACACGGCTTGTATAGCATATGCAAATCTATTCAAACTCTTCTAAACATTAATTACTCACTACATTTGAATAATGTTAGTAAGATAATGTGAACATAAATGTCCCTGTCACAATACTGACCCCTCGTGCTTACTGCACAGCAGCAGCAGCACAGTAATGTACAGAATGAAGCTAGTTTCATAGAATATGAAGTTCAGCATTATAATTCCTTTTTCTCTTCATACATTGTAAATAACACACACACACACACACACGGATACTCGTATTACACTACACATTATTTTTTACTTTATTGAGTTTGTTTGTTGAAGAGAAAAGGGATGACAGAAGCGATTGCAAAACAACACAGATATTACAAAGTGTATCCACTTGTCCTAGGTTTTCCAGGAGGCTCCACAAGATGGTACGCCGACTTGTGCCGGACTGCGATGTGCGTTTTTTGCAGTCGCCGTGTGGCAGTGGGAAAGGTGCAGCCATGGTAACGGCAGTAGCCTACCGTCTTGCCACTCAACATGCTGAGCGTCAGCGCGTCCTTGACACCTTGCGTCTGAGCCGGCGCCAGCTGCTGGAGGTGAAGAAGCGAATGAGTGAAGAGATGTTGCGAGGCCTGTCAAAGCAAACCCATGAGCAGGCGAGTGTCAAGATGCTTCCCTCCTTTGTTAGAGACACACCAGATGGAACAGGTAGCTTTTAAAAGAAAATCCGTTATTCCAATTGACTTGTTGTTGAGTTCAGGTTTCTTTTGTCTATTTTGCTGTTATGTGTATGTTCAGGATTCTTGTCCTTTGTTGCCCTCATCAGAGCACGGCGACTTCTTAGCTTTGGACCTTGGGGGCTCCAGCTTTCGGGTGCTGCTGGTGCGAGTGAAAAGTGGAAAGAGACACAATGTGGACATGCACCAAAAGATCTACAGTATTCCTCAGGAGACTATGCAGGGCACAGGGGACGAAGTATAAACCCCTCTTTTAATATTTGAAACTGGTCCTCTGACAAAAGGATTCTGATGACTGCATGATGCTGCATTCAGTTCATACAGATATGTAACTTCAGTATTCTCTTGCGTGCCAGCTTTTCAGCCACATCGTGTACTGCATCGCTGACTTTCTGGAGTACATGGGCATGAAAGGAGCCTCCTTACCTCTGGGATTTACATTCTCCTTCCCCTGTCATCAAAGCAAACTGGATCAGGTAATGTTTGATTCAAGATGTATTATAAGTGTAATACTAGCTATAATTTGTATCGCAACATATTGATTCTACCAGTAGTTTTGCATATTTTCCTGAACTTAAGGTGTGAATCACATAAAGTTGGCAGAAACAATATCCGTTTGTTTTTTGCTTCGTCACTATTAGTTCAGGAAGAAGGGTACATGTTTTGTTTGTATTCATTAGGCAAACCAGCACAACCACAGCGTTGCCATCAGTGAACTATGGGAAGTGTGGTTCAGCTGATGACGACAATGAGAAGCTCTGAACTATTAAACTACACTCTGAATCACCAGCTCTTCAATTTCTAACCTCCAAAATAAGGTTTAAAGTCCATAAAAGAAACATATTTTGGTGAATTGTGTAAATGATTATGTCAGCTGCCGTGCAAAGGATTTCAGTTATTTGAAATGTGGTTTGGCCAGTTACCTGCAAAGTAATCTTGGGTCTACAGAGCGACAATGGCCCTCATGCAAGAACCACTCGAGTAAACTCGTACAAGCCATTCAAGATTTTAAATTCTGTAATTGTAAAAGTCTCACACGCAAATCTATGTTCTCATTTGTTCAGGGCATTCTTCTGAAGTGGACAAAGGGTTTCAAAGCCAGTGGGTGTGAGGGACAAGATGTCATTACATTACTTAAAGATGCTGTCCACCGCAGACAGGTCAGTAAACGCATTACAAATACTTTGTCTCAACTTTATTGAGAAATGTGGCCTGTTAATGTTGACACAAGAAAAAGTACTCCCAAGAGGCTTAAGGCAATATACTAAATGGTCACACTGATCTTGTCTGTTTCCTCTAGAAATGTATTTGAGTTCAGTTTTTCTCGATGTAGGTGTCATATTTGTATCCCTTAAGTTCATTGTCTACAGCTGTATTCTTTCTCCCTCTCTTATACCCTTTACATCTGATGTTACAAACTGCCACAGGCAGCAACGTATAACCTTTAGAGGGGACATTTAATCAGCCGTTAATTTAAAAGGACTGTCTAGTCAGGTTTCAGACTGAATGGTTTCATCTTAAACCAGGTTCTCTTTTGAATCTTTGCATAATACAGCATCTAGTTATGAAAATGTGTTTAAATTACATTATCGCTGTAACAGGGAGATGTAACTCTAAATCTATGACTTCTATGTGTTTTTTACCAGTAATCCTTCTTTATTATACAAGTCAAGAAGAGGTGCAGAAGTCTTGTTTTGTCTTACATCACTTGAATTGCAATATGCTGAAAGGTTATTGAATAGGGACGACGGACTTTTAATACGTAACGACTTATTACGATACATCTGATATTTCTAATTACAAACAATTGCACTACAACTGTGTTTCCAGTATTATAGATGTCAATCACGTTATCACTGCTTCCAGGAATTTGACTTGAACTTTGTGGCGGTGGTTAACGACACAGTGGGAACCATGATGACCTGCAGCTATGAGGACCCCGAATGTGAAGTGGGACTCATCGTGGGTAAGTCTGTCCCCCCCGTCCTCTATTTTTGCCATTTTTAAACATTATAATCAATTAACTATGAGCAAACATTGAGTGGTTTATGTTTTCACTTTGGAATGAAGCTCATCAAAGATTGGTGGATGTTTTCCTTCCATGTCAGTACTTGGATAAATACTTTTCCACATTTCTTTGACTCAGGCACAGGGACTAATGCGTGCTTCATGGAGGAAATGCAGAACATCGAAGTGGTGGAGGGCGATGATGGCCGTATGTGTGTCAACATGGAGTGGGGAGCATTTGGTGACAATGGCGAACTTGATGACTTCTGCACCGAGTTTGACCGCATTGTCGATAATTGCTCTAACTATCCTGGGAAACAGAGGTATTGGATTAGTAGTTTATGACATTATAAAATCAACTTTATGTCCATGAAAAACAACCAAAAAGTGCCAATACTCTCATCAAACAGCATCACTTTGTCATAAATAAAGTTAAAACTAATAAGCAAGAAGGTGCCAAGGACAGAGAGCACTGAGTAGCTTGAGAGTCCTAGACGCAGCCTCAAACTGGGTGTTAGTTAGTGACATTACTTAGTTGTTTGCCTGACGACTGGAGGTGCAGCTGTTGGTGTACAGGGAGAAGACCAGAGGGGAAGAACGCAGCCTTGGGGGGGGGGGGAACTGGTGCTGATGGTCCGGGAGGCTGAGACGTGTTTTCCCAGTTTCACGTGCTGCTTCCTGTCAGACAGGAAGTCTGTGATCCACTTGCAGGTGGAGTCGGGCACGTCCAGCTGAGAGAGAGCTTGTCCTGCAGCAGAGACGGGATGATGGTGTTAAAGGAAGAGCTGAAGTGAGCTGCAGGGGGTCCAGGAGAGGGTCAGTGAGGGTTTTTAGGTTCGACGGGACAGGGCACTCAAAAGACTTCATGACCACAGAGGTCAGGGCGACGGGCCTGTAGGTCCTGTGATCCTTGTTTTCTTGGGGACGGGGATGATGCTGGAGGCCTTGAAGCAGATTGATATGTGGCATGTCTCCAGGCAGGTGTTGAAGATGTCTGTGAACACCGGAGACAGCTGATCAGCACAATGCTTCAGGGTGGAGGGGGAGACTGGGTCTGGGCTGGCTGCTTTGCGGGGGTTCTGACTTTTAAACAGCCGGTTGACGTCTCCCTCCAGAATAGAGAGAGTTGTCACTGGGGGGGGGGGGGTACAGAAGCATGGGTCCCTGCTGAGCTGGGGGGGGGGGGGCTGCCATATCGAACCCGGGCCCCTCTTGCTGTGAGGTTGAATGCAGCTATCATTGATGTTATTGAATACACCTCCTACTATGAAGTGTAAAAAGGCCAAATAACCAACCTCTCTAACAACTGGGCTGCCAGTACGTCTTTGTTTATTCAGTTTTATTCACGAAAATAAAGTCGGATCTATTCTCTTTGGAGGTTGTGACACTACAATAAATAGCTTTATAGTATGATAAAAATAGTAAATTATATTATTCATTTGAATATTGTGAATGTTAATGTGTCGCTGTGTGTCTTTTTCTCTAAGGTATGAGAAGATGATCAGTGGCATGTACCTGGGGGAGATAGTGAGGAATGTGCTGATAGATTTCACTGCTAAGGGCTTGCTGTTCAGAGGAAAAATGTCTGAGCAACTCAAGACCCGGTGCATCTTCGAGACCAAGTTCCTGGCACAGATTGAAAGGTGAGTATTACAGACTAGTCTCAGTAACCCTGTTCACACTTGGTCTTAGACACATGTGGAGATACGTTCTAATGCTGAAATTATCTCAATGCCGAATAAATGGATACGGAGTGAATAAAGACAGTTATTCATCAAGTTAAAGTTAAATCTCAAATGTTTTTGTGTATCCTTTCAGGGATATATTAAATGTACCTTATCAGTTCTCAAACACATTGATACACATACAACTGAAGAGTTGTGGGGGCTCAACCGCTCAAATAATCTTCAAGAGATGTCTACACAAAAGAAGTGTCTTATTATCTGTGTTTTTTCATCTAAAATACAATAACCTCATGTTCTCAAGTTGCTGAAAGACAAATAAGGTTGCATCGAACGAATCTCTGTCAGCAATCCGCTCAGGAAAGAAACAATGTCAGCACTGTGAGCAAAGTTAAAGTTAACTGATTATATCAGTGCACTTATGGCCACACATACTTAAGTGTCTTTACGTTAAGATTAAAGTACTGAATATTGCATAAACCCATTGTTTTTAATGATGAAGTGCAGTTTAACAGTGTTTTAGTCTATATAACACAACAGCATTCAACCTACAGTAAAATCACCCATTTGAAGCAAGTTGAGTAAATTAAAATCATTGCTACAAAGAAAGTCCATCACGCACCCTGCGTGTTAGCCATCTCTTTGATGTGTATAACCCTAATTCTCTCTGACCCCAAAGTGACCGTCTGGCCATGCGACAGGTCCGCTCAATCCTGCAGCACCTGGGCCTCACCAGCTCCACGTGTGATGACAGCGTGCTGGTGAAGGAGGTGTGCAGTGTGGTCTCACGCCGCGCCGCTCAGCTCTGTGGAGCTGGTTTAGCCGCTGTGGTCGACAAGATACGACAGAACCGCAACCTGAATCAGCTGTCCATCACCGTGGGAGTGGATGGCACCCTTTACAAGACGCACCCTCAGTAAGGAGCAAACGTGTCCCAACACGAGTACTAAGCAGCTTGACTTTGACTTAAGCACAGGAGGTCATCCTCCTGGATGGACCACATGCAGAAGCATGATGACATTTTCAAGTTTTCTTCAATTTTGAGTTTTACAGCCACTTAATGTTCATTTATTCTTTACTACCAAGCTACCAAGTTTGCATCAAATATGAGAGGATTTTCATGTAACCCTGGTTCCCTCCCTCCCCCCCCCTCACTCTTCCTTTAGTTTCTCCAGCATCATGCAAGAGACGTTGCAGGATTTGGCACCGCAGTGCCAGGTGACTTTCCACAAGTCAGAGGATGGAAGTGGGAAGGGAGCAGCGCTGATCACAGCCGTGGCCTGTAGGATGAAGAGTGAAGGGCAGCACTGAACCGCCACGACTGGGGTGGACGGGTAGAACCAGAGCTACAACTACTGAGGTCACCAACATATAGTTACAAACAAGTTGGTTAGTTTAGATCTTTAGTACTGAAATGTTTAATCTGACTTATTTTGTGTGTTTCCACGTACACAAATATGCATGTTAGCTTTTTGTTTGTTTTTGGAATAAATATTTATTGTATGAGCTGACATTGCATGGGACGGTGGAGAATGATTTCAGTTTAGCTTGTGTGTTAGAGAAGCTGTTCTTTTTTTCTTTTTTTACACTCCCTCCTTTTTTTATTTGCAACTTCTAAGCTGCAGGTTTCCAGCCGGCTGACTTCATTTCTTTATAATGAATATAACGTCTGTCATCTGTGTAGAGACTATAGCTAGGAAAAGTTTATTTATACAGCAACTTTTCAAGATCTGAAGTCACAAAGTGCCTCACAATAAAAGTCAAAAGCAAGACATGAAATAAAGGAAGCTGGAAAGGACATTGTGTATCTTAACTTGGAAATGAGCCGATCTACAAAATGAACCCTGTCTGCATGCTTTTTGTGTTTAGAATACTTTGTTCTATAATGCTTTTCTTATTTGGGCTCTGTAGTAAGAATGATTAAACTTGAGATTTGAATTGAAACTCTTCTATGAAGTTGTAAACTTTTACTTTATTCTTGATATCAACTTACCTCGTGCAAGTATAAACCATTTAAAAAGGTCATACAAAATAAATGTGTTACTCTCCATCTCTTCACTCTAGAATGAATGGATTGGATAATTGAGTCAAAGCTTAATCATACAGTATGTTTCTTTTAGTCACACTGTTAGTTTCAGAGACCTTTAACTGCCTACCTGGAGGGGCGAGTTGATTAAACTGATCAGAACGTAAAGGGCACGGCTTAGTAGCTCTCTTGGGTCTGGTAGTTGGAGGGAATACAAAAGGTTAAAGACGATCCCTGCCTTCACCTGAATGTTAAAAAGACTATGTTCTTCACAAAGAGGGCTTGCAAAGTGTCACTGGAGCCAGATGTTTATGTTGCTGGTGAGAGGCTACAGGTAGTGTCAGATTAGAAATATTTAGGAATTTTTATTGATTCTAATCTCTTTTTTAAAAAACAGGTAAAACATGTGACAAATGTCTTAAAATGTAATCTCATGAATTTTAGATATATAAGACACTGTCTAACCATGCAAGCTGCAAAATTGTATTTTAATGCAATGATTGTCCCCCATCTGACCTACTGCTTAACCAGCTGGGCACAAGCCAGCAGCACAACATTAAAATCCATACATGTTCTCCATAAACAAGCCCTAAAAACACTTGATAAAAAACCCAAAAGTCACCATCACTGCAATATCCTCACCAAACACCATATCCTGAGTTGGGAGAACATCATTAAATTCAATGATGTGTGTCTGGTTTTTAAAGTTTTACATGGTATGGCCCCGCCTCCACTTAGTGATTTTATTAAACAAAGCACTCAAAGCAGCAGACTCACTAGATCTGCTTCAAGAGGTGATTGTGTCATTCCACATAGGTCAAGCTCGTTTAGTAAATCTACATTCTCTGTGAAGGCAGCTCACTCGTGGAATGCTGTGCCACCACACATACGCACACAAAACACGTACCAAACATTCAAGCATAACTTCAAGAAATTGCTTGTTGCCAATCAGGTGTGCCAGCATTGATGTGCTGTCTGTCCTGCCTGCTTGTTTCGCCTATATGTGCATTTGTCTTGATCAGTGTTGCTATTTTTCATTTTTTTGATGTGTATGTTATGTGCTTGTCAGGTGGGTCTGTTCTGCGTGATGCATGCTGAAGCCTGTTATGTCTGCTCTGCTTTAATGTCGTACACTTTTCTTTTGCTGTGTATTGGTTTTGTCTATACATTGCTGTCTGTTTCTCTATGAATTTTAATTCCGTTTCAATTTGAGATTTTGTTATATTAGGCTGCCTTGAAACATCTGGCCGGGGACAGCAGATGGAAATTAGCCTCTCTGGCTAACTCTGGCTCACTTACAGTGCAACTGTTGATTCGTGTGCATTGTCCCTGAAAAATAAATAAATAAAGAAGAGATTGTCTCTTCTCTACACACTAAGTGTCTGCAGCTTCAGAGAGATATTTCAGTACAATTGTGAGAATCAGTCATTTTCCTGAATTGTTTTATTAAAATCATAGACAACTAACATCCTATAATCACTACAATCTATCCTTATTTATGGAACAAATAATAATCACATTAGTAATGACTGTATCCAATGGCATTATTTTTACCCCACTGATGACACCATAATGTTTGAGCAGCTTGATGTGCTCTGAAACTAAAACTCAGTATCTCCTTAGAGAACACACCCTAGAATTAATTCAGCCAACAACAGTTTGTCCGCTTTGTCACTTAGATACAAGCTACAGCTACAGCTGTTTTACTAATCTGATCATTATTACTCTACAGTGTCATCAAACAAAGACCGTCACCATAAGCTTGAGCTGCTGTTGGTCTCTATTCAGTGGAAGTCACGTTTTGTTCTACTCAGATTGGCGCTCAAATAGATTCACAGGGAACCGCTCTCAACATGCCTCACATTTTCACGTCGTTGATGTGCTTTCTCCATTTAGTGCCCTCGTTTATTTCCTTACTTTTTCTTTCCACATCACCTCCATGTTCCACTGTGCTGCCTCCCCCAACTCTACCGCAGAGTAGATCAGATGAACAACTGGAAATGTCCAGCTACCGTTCACTTTACTGCCGGCTGGTGCAGCAGCAAACCAACTGAAGCCAAAAAGGCGGCTCTGCAGTGCACCGAACTTTAATCACTGACATGATAACTAAAGAAAAACACATTTGTTTAAAAGTGTAAATAATCCTCAGAATTGAATCTCATTGTATATCTCATACCACAACAGACAGTAGGTCTCATGATAAACCTTTGAGTATCATCATGGATTGAGAAATGTAAAGGTGAATCTGTTGCGTAGCCTCATCTGCTCCAGACCTTATTAATGATGGATTAAAATACTAAGACTTTCATTGGAGCCAAAGCCTGATCTCATGTGATTTTGTACAAAGCCTGTAGTTACAGATAATTGCATTATTGTGTGTAGATTGCCAACCTGGAGGGCAAAGTTAATTCATTCACAGTAGTCACAATGTGAAGAGTAAGGATTTGTGGCCCTCCTGGAAGTTGGTGGTTTAATTAAGGGAAGGAGGGATTAGTTTTAGCCTCGTTTAGTTTTTTCTATTTGTTTGAAATGCATTTCATTTCCATTACTACTCTTGGATGATGTGTTGTGCTATGAAGACATGTAATCCATTGTGCCCAGTAGAAAGAGAGATTTTAAAAGGTTTATAAATTACTTTCACCTTTAAACTCAAAGGTGAGACGGGTGAACGTGATTTACAGGGAGACTGATAACTAAACCTGAGGACATGTTAGTTTTGACGATCTGTTTTCTTTTAATTAATGTTTGATTAAAACCATAAGCAACAACTTGTTGAATAAAAAACAAGTTGTATAATCACCACAAACGGAAGCCTAAAAAAATGAGAAAATATGTGACAATGTAAATGTTCTTTTCTTTTTAAACAGACATTTTCACTGATCACACATAGACTTGAAGTGTGTTTCAGACAAAAGGAAGATGTCCTTTTCTCACAATGGTTCAGAGGACAGCGAAGGAAGGGGCTCCACAGAGAATAGACATACAGTCAGAGAGCGAGAGAGAAAATAAAGAGATGAGAGACATTGGATCATAGAGTTTCATCACTGTATAGCAAGTCTTTCTTTCTATTGAACATGCTGGGTATACAATTATGAATTCATTGTGTTTGTTTTCAATGTCCATTGCATAGCCTGATATTTATGACTGTCTTGGCCCTTATGTCTTTAACGATACTTCTTCTACTTTTTTTAAGTCTGTTCTGGTCTTTGAATCGAATATCGATTATTTGTGCAAAAGCAAAGACAAAGCGCAACATCCTGACTAACATTTGAACATGAAATAAATTGCCAGGACCTGAGTAGTATGGATATGCACCCGCCTAAAAATAACATTCCCAAACAGGTTATTGGGATAATTCTCCACTCTAACATGGCTTGTCCTTTTTATCCAACAAAAATATAGAGAAATCTAAGAAGGAAAGCTGAATTTTCTCCAACAATCAGACTTATACAGGATAGGGCCGCCAGTTTAGATAACAAGAGTCTGTTTGAGGATTCAGTTATGGAATCGCCTGAGGACATATCTGTTGATCTTGTTGAGTTTTGAAGGAAATATCTTTTGTTGGAATCTTCAAGGGCTACTTCTTCCGAGAGTTTTCTCTCCAACATGCTCATTTGATGGTCCATCTGGTGCAGCAGCAGAGTGGCAAACAGATTCCAAATCCGTTTCCAAACATCCCCGTGTGGCGATACTGTACATATCAAGTGAATTGATGCCACACAGTTGGAAAGTTTGACGGATGGATATTATTGAATAGCATTGTCTGATAGCTTTTTTTAATCACAGTTTATTTTTTTACAAATGGTGAGGGATAATGACGCCATGGTAGACAAAGTCAAAGTCAGCTTTATTGTCAATTTCTCAATATGCACCGAACATACAGAGGAGTTGAAAAAACGAGAGTAGAGAGTAAAGTCTCTGTGTGAACATAGAGACTTTACTCTATGTTCACATTCAGTATAATTTCACACTGGTGGAATTTTATTTATTGTGCTGCTTTATATAGTTTATTTGTTGTCATGTGGTTGTTGTTTTTTTATCTGCCAAAGGACAACAGATGCAAATTAGCTTTTAGTTGAACTCCCCACTGACGTTCATTTTTGTCTTTGCCATGATCTTTCTGGAGCTGTCTCATCACCACCTACAATTGATTTGGATGTTTTGCAGTTTTAGAGTAGCTCCGGCATTTCCTTGTGCATTGCATTGTGGGACAATAGAGTACCTTTTCTAGTATGCATTCACAGTATTTTTGAGTATAATTACTTTTGTCATTTTTTAATAGTAAAATGAAGACAATAGAACTGGGAAACAGACTCAGTGTTTGTGTCCCCTATGTGTGTCACTTAAACTGTTTAACTGAGGCGGATGGGATTGTCATTATTTTTGCAGGTATTTAGTAATAAAAATTAGTATTTGACAAACTAAAAATTTGACCTGATGACAGAGCTAGATGAAAACTTAACAGATCATCGGATTTAATGAAATTCATCCTGAGGAGAACACAAATATATAACTGTTGTGCTGTTAAACACACAGTTCTTGTCTCTGGAAATGAGGCAAAAAGCACATCATAAGTGGCATCATCTAGGGTTCTTCATCTTTCCTTCCCTAGCCATGATTATTGTGAAATTATTCAGAAAAAAAACAAGAAAAATATATTTTGCGCATGTGAAGCATCTTGGCGTTTATTGCCAGAATATGAATCCACATTGTGTAGCTCAACAAAACATCAGTGAAGACAACCAACTCTTACTTAAACAGCAAAACCCTAAAGTCTTCTAATGGCCTCTACATTTCCTATGACCATACATGTCTTGGCACCGCAAAATATGCACCATCTCTCCACAAACACATGCTTATGAGAGCGAGAACATTAAAATCCCCTTACACTTCTGGCTTGCAGGCTGGTGGGAATATGATGTGTTGAATCAAACCTCTCACACACACCTTAATTAGAATGAGACGTGGGAATAATCTCACAGGAGGCCTTCACATGCTGCCATAAAGTGTTAAGTGGTGATATAGTTGCAGGAGGGAATTAGTAGTTAACTTCTACTGTAGAGATTCATTTAGAGATAGTTTAGAGGGTTACTCAACTACCTATTGATGTTAGGGACTACTTTTCAATTCAAGATTTTCAGATGTCTATGAGTTGTTATGAGGAGGTTAGCAGAACGTTAAGCTAAACTATTAGCAACATTTTCTCTCCATCTCTGAAACGCTTTGCCGGTATTCTAGCTCTCTACAGCTACTATTTATCGTCTCAATTGTATGCAATATAAATAATTGCACCCAACAAAACAGCAAGACCACATTGTCGATGAGTAAATGAGAAATTAGTAATGTTTTGCCTCCAGTCTTTCCTTTGTTTTGCCTCTAACAGGTAATCATGGCGTTTTCTGTAAAAGGGTCTATATTCTTCCACCCTCCTATTTGTCAGTAGGGTAAGCAAAATATTAGAAACACAATTACTCAATGTAATTCAATTCAATTTATTTGGTATAGTCCAAAATCACAAATTTACCTCAGAGGGCTTTACACACAGAGAAGAAACAAAGAAGGAAGAAACCTGAGGGAGAGCAACAGAGGAGGGCTCTTTCCCCCAGGGTGGACAGAAGTGCAATAGATGTCATGTGTACAGAATGAACATAACAGAGTTACAACACATGCAATTTATGAATCAAATTATTCATATAATGAGAGTAGAAAGCAGAATAATGATGGAAAAATTACGACTACTAATAGCAACATAATGATAATGGCAATAGCAATGCGACCACTACTAATAATAATGAAAGTAGCTGTGGGTGTCAGGCAAGACCACGGCAGGAGGCAAGACCACAGGATTCAGTAATGAAGTGAGACGGAGAGAATTAATTGGCCTTTGGATCCTTTGTTTAAACCCTAAACCGTTTGTGGTAATTGGTTACTTTGCTGGAGGCATTCAATTTACTGCTTCCGGATGACGTCAGGAACGACCTGAATGACATGGAACGACATGGTGGGCTAAACGTTACATGCACTCAGAAAGTGGGTCTTCATGTCAACACAGCAGCCCTCCATGTCGTTCTTTAAAAAAAGAGACTCCACGACACTAACAACATGAAAGTGAAGTGCTGCTACATTTAAAATAATTTTGACAAAACAGAGCAATATAATGTCAACTTACCTCCGTGTCGCTCATCACATCCCATCATTGTTTACAATGGAAGCAGATGCCAAGTCGAACCCAACCAATAGAAACTCCTGGCTCATTCAGCAGCGTATGCCCCGCCCACTACATCCATCATTTTTTGAGAGCAAAGCTTTTTGTTTTGAGAGCAAAGCTTTTTGTTTTCAGTGAAAGATTCTCGTTTCATAAGCAAAACTAACAAATAATTTATTCTCAATTTATATATTTTTACTTACAAACTTTTTTTGTTTGCGTAATAAAGACACAAATTTAATAAAAATTTAATAAAAATTTGTTTTTATTAAATGTCAAATATAGGAAAATTATGAATATCAAAATGTCATTTGAGCTGACTTTACCTTTAATTTTCTCAAAAAGTGTAGAGTAATATCTCATGAAATTAGACATGGGCATAGTAAGGGTCATCGTGAACAATAATCCAGTGACATTTTGACATAACCTAAGGATTAGTTTTTATAAAATGTCAAATATAGGGAAATTATGAATATCATAATTTCATTTGAGCTAACTTTGCCTTTAATTTTCTCATAAAGTGTACAGTAAAATTACATTACATTTGACATGGAGATATGTGGGGTCATCATGAACAGAAATCCAATGGACATTTTAGCAAACCAATGAAGGAAATGTTTTTATTACAAATCAAAGATTATTATTAGGTAATATTATAATTTTCGAACCCTTTTTCAATTAAAGATTATACAGCAGTGTAATTTCAGATTTTACTATTGTTGTATTTCACTTAATGACGTTGTTTTTGACTTGTTATATCAAATTGGACAAATTATTGATCAAATATAGGTCTATTTCCGGGCTTTTTGGGCTATCCAAGCACCGGTACCGTAGCACCATATTTTAAGTGCCGGCTGACGTGACCGAGGTTCCGTGGAGGACGGACCACTTGACCGCAGTCTCGCGCGGAGACAATCAGAGTGGAGCGCGCTTCTGTGGCAGCAGATCAGCCTGACTCTGTGAACGCTGGATGAACCTCTTGCTGTAAATCTTAACTTTGAACTATATCACAGATGTTATTGTTAAAACTCTCTCTGTAAAGTGGTAGAGTATCTGAAAACCTGTGGACGACGCCGAACGCCGTGTTCATTTTTTTAGTTTTGTTTAAATTGGCTAATTTTTCATCTCTTTATCGTCACTTGACAACTACTTAAAGAGCATCTGACAGCACAACGGTAGGTCCTTTACATGTTTTGCATACATTTACCTGCATCGCAGGACAACACACACACGCTACAAACATACTGGGTTACCGTCTTCTCTCATCCACGGTATGTTGACTTAATTGAGCTTATATCACTGCTACACACACACCACGCTTTTCCAGAGAGGAAGCGATAGACTCAGTAAAATAACTTTCTGAATAGTTGATTTCCAGCAGCCCTTTGTTGAACCTGTTGACTCACTTTTCTTTCTACAAAATTAAACAGAAAGAGAAACGAAAGAGAAACGAAAACAATATGAAAAAAAACTATAAAGAACCCAATAAAAAGTATGCCGTGTAGGCTACTCTCTCATACAGCACTATTTGTTATTTATTCATTTATCCATTTTTGAAAATGCTGGCGCTTTTTAGGAGTTTGAGTGAGTGCAAAAAAATATAGTTATAGCTATTCATGACTAAGTAAGTGTATCTCCTGTTAGAATAAACGGAACATATTGTTAAATAAAACGTATTGGTTTTGATTATCAGGCTGTGTCAAAGCTATTTCCCTTCATTTAGCAAAATGTTTCATTAAACTTCAGTTCCTTTTATAAAAAAATAAGCAATAAAATGATGTTGATGAGGATATAGACAGCACACAGTGTCATGCATGTTTAGTGCAGTCCAATACGAATTGCAGGTGTTTTGTCTTTGCTCCCCAGCATATCGGATTTGAAATAAAACAATGACTTTCGGGTCTAAGTGTTGAGTTTAAGCTGTTATTTTGTAGGAGTAGTGTTCTAGTTATATAAAGCAGGTCAGCCTTTGTGCATGCTATGATAAGTGACACTGTGGAGGTTGTGAGTGCATTCAGCCTTCCTGCAAAGAGTGATGTGGTGGATAAATGACAATGTCCTCATTGTTTGTGCACAATTTCAACATTTCATTAGAAACAGAATAATCAGCAAAGACAAGACAGTTCAGTTTTTCACTGCAAGCTAAACATAGTTTAAATCTCTTGCATGATTGCTGGCAGTTTGCTGGTGCGTGCATTTAGATTATTAAATAGTTGTGTATAAAAGATATGGCTAAATCCTTTGTCTATAGGTTATCTGACAGGGCTGTGCTTCAGAAAGATGTCATGTAATGGAGGTTTGACAGTAGATTGAAGGGTCTCTCCTTCACTGAGACATCAACATGAACTCTTCTTGCACCTGACTGGATGTTGCTCTGCATTGACATATCCCTGACTGTGAAAAAAAAAAATCCCCCAGCATCTAAAAAAGAAAATGATTTCCTTTTTGTTACATATTAAAATTTACAATAGAATTTAAAAGAATATAAAATAAAGTGCACAACAAACAGATAACAGGACTGTAAACAAGTGTAATGTAAAAGTGACAAGTGTATTTAAATATGAAGGTATGTGCAGGGGAGTAGTAGGGAGGGAAGGAAATTGTCCTGGGGGTGACTCAGTGGGGGACCCGGGCTCTGTTAATGAGCCCGACTGCGGACGGGAAGAAGCTGTTCGTGTGGCGTGAGGTCTTGGTCCTGATGGACCTCAACCAGATGGAAGGGGCACAAACAGTTTCTGTTTCTTGCTCGCTTCAGGGTCAGGATTGATGTTGGTTAGAAGATTTAACTGAGTGAAAATGGAAAACAAGATTGATATATTTTAATGGCAGTTTTTTTGACACCAGAGCAACGTTTTGAAAGTGAGGCACAAGGGTTAAAGGACGTATGTATTTATGACAGCTGTGTGTTTATGTCAATGAGGTTACCAGAAGGCGTCTTTGTTTTATTACAAACAATATTCTTGAGCATGTGAACACAGTCGCATACAGACACATTATTGCACATAAGTGTTGATGGTGCACAGTGGTGTACTTCACATGTGTGAAATACTGGCAGCAAAATCACATTTCAAGTTGGATTTTGCAGCACACTGTGCTGTTTGAAAGAGTTGTGAGAAACCGACACAGATGGATGTCTGTCACAAGACTGACATTGAATTAGGTTCAGCAGCTCTGGGTTTCCTGTATCTCAACAAGACATGGTCACTACTGTCCGTCTGTCTATTGTTCAGTTTGAGGGAAAAACAAGTCACATTCACAAATAAAATTTGGTGTGCATGACATTAGAGGTATTATATGTGATTGCTCTTTCAGGGTGAACTGCCTTTACACTGTATAAGCACAACGTTGAATGCGCAAATCTGCTGTCTGCATTTGGGTCCTTCCCTGGTTGCCACTCTCCTTCACCGCATTGCGACAGTATGAACTGACTAAATATAGACCCAGCAAATGGATCCTTTTCAGAGGAACCTCATGAGGTGACTTATACCCTCCTGTGTTTCCAGTGAGTGGAGAAACACAGCCCTGTCACTGGCACGCCAGAGCCATGGTTGGATAGATTTCTATCTGGCTTTGCAGGACTTAATTAGCCTCCAGCCTGCCTCCAGGTCTTCTAGCCCCCAGCCTGCTAGCCACCGGTCTAAACCCTGGCCTGCTAATATTCGCTCTACACCTCCACCTGTTAGCCTCCAGTCTGTACCTCGGCCTGCTAGCCTTCAGCCTTCACTCCGGCCTTACCTGGGGCCAGACATAAATCTGTGAGCGGTTTGATTTCCGTGATTGGACCCAATGTAAACATAATAAGTGATGCCGGCACGTGAGTGTGAGCACAACCTCACTATCTATACGTAGCATTGTTACTCGTTTTTTTTTCATGTCACAATGCCAAACAAAACATTCAGATTCAAAGGTCTGGACCCAGGCAAGGGCAGCACCCCAGGTAGGCTGGGTTTTTAACTGATCTGTAATGTGAACGAGATTTCTGACCAGCATTGTTATAATTTTTAGGACCATTTTTTTATTCATTAGCAAGCTCTATTTTGAGCTTTTTTTATGCACTCTGACACCTTATTAATATTCAAAATGCAAATGTTTAACCTCAGAAACTTTCCAGATTAAATATGAATTGTGATACAAAAGTAATAAGCCTACGCTCAGCTCTTTGTCCTCTACTGTAATATGTGTCACTCAGGCAAGGGGGCTGAGAAATCTTGTATTACTAAAGAAAAGGACAGAAGGAGAGAGGAGCTGCTGAAAGCCTTCATGTCAAATTTGAACTCAGAAAAAGGTGGCTGTGTTTTTAAAGGTGGCCATTTCTCTTAGACACACACAGGCTCAATCTTTTATCACAATACAGACATAAAAAACAAACATGTCGAAACATTCACATATTCAAAACAAACAAAAACTGGTCCTTGTCTATAAGGAGTCAATTTGCTACACACACACACACAAACACATTATGTTAAAGACCGGCCTTCATTGTGGCAGGCTGTGGTGTTAAGAGGAGTATCTATTTGAGCTTCACGTTGGCTTACATTTAAAGTCATTTTCGGGGCTACACTCAAAACGGTCGAGGTGAAGCCTCTGCAAAATGACCTGGCAACACCGATGCCTTATTGCCCGTACCCATAGTAACTCAGCCCTGTGTAAACATGTCCACAGAGGGAGGAAGAGACGTTGCTGACAGAGAAAAGAGTTCACTCTGAGCAGCAAGTCGCTAAAAGGGTCTAAAAAGTCGCTTAGTCCAGCGAGAAAGTTGCCAAGTTGGTAACACTGTGGTTATCCATTACATTTAATTAGTCCGTCTTTGGGGACGGATGCACGTCCACTCTGGGCACACGTAACTCAGAGGGCGGGCCTGGACCCCCAATGCCCGCTCATGTTGCCGGGGCTGACTCCAGCCTACCAGTAACAAGCCTTCACTCCCAGTGCTGACAAATGGACTTCAATCCGGCCTGCTAGCAACCAGTCTGCTAGCCTCCAGCCTTTGCCCAGGCCCATTAGTCCGCGTCTGCTTGTCCTGATCCGGATACCTTCCCGCCTGTCTGTTCTCTATCCCCTGTATGCTATGGGCTGTCTATGAACACTTTGAGAAGCTGCCAAGACGTCCAGCGGTTACCCTTGGTAACCGCTGTCAATAGTGAGTCAAAGTCACACTATTGACTTTGACTCTATTTTCAGAGGGTACCAAGGAAGGCAGGATTTACAGCTCCCGACATCGAAAAGCGTAGACCAGCAGTTTGGCCTTTACTCTAGTCATAATTTTCATGACACCTTACTTTATTTGTTTACCATGTTGTAGAAAAAAATATGCTTTCATGGTTATTAACCTAAAAGGCCTTTTTAAAGTCTATCACCCTTGGCATGCTTTACGTTAGGAGGCTTTGCTCTGGCTGTCGGGAAGTTAAAATAAGACGAAAAACCTTGTAGAGTCTGGACAAAGGGTTAGAAAACATTGTTTTGCCTTCTCGCTGGTGGCATGAATACTGTATGAAGCTGAGCGAAGGTAATGTTGCTGTAAGGTTTTGGTCTGTGTCCATGTGTGGTGTACCAAGATCTTCTCCGGACATATTTGTTTTGTAAAAAACTCAAATATTCAAGTAAGGACAACTAAGACTCATTGACTTATTTTTGTATTCATCCAAGTAACATAACAAGCTTAAAGAAATTGAAGACTTTTCCTTAACTTTGACTCGTTTAAATTGCTTAACTATACAAATGATAACCTGATGGGTTGTTTTTATGTTAAAACACATATAAGTAGTCAGTAATCAGTAATGCCAAGCTCCTCCTGGGTTTGACATTTCTGACTTCCCAAGGGAGAACTTTAATTAGTCTAGCTTCATGCCTTGAGACGAACAACCATGTGAGCTACCACATTGAATATTAATAAGCCCACAAACAGTACATAAACATATTTCACTCTCTGACACTGTGGAGTCATTTTGCACCAGTGCTTTCAGAGAAATAGAAGAGACTATCAGGACGATTCCTAAGCAAAATCCGGTCATTCCTTTTACATGCAGAGAGAGTCATATATGCTTTTATCTCTTCCAGACTTGACTACTGCGATGCACTTTATTCTGTGATCAGCAGGCAAAACATTCAAAAACTGCAATTGATACAGAACGCTGCTGCCGGGTTTTTAACTCAACGAGAAGTGACCACATAACACCAATCCTTGCTGCTTTTCACTGGTTACCTGTGAGTTGTAGAATCGATATAAAGATTTTAATGCTCGTTTTTAAAGCCTTAAACGGCCTGGCTCATTCATCTGCGATCTGCTGATTCCCTTTGAGCCCGACCACTGCCTGAGATCTTCAGGCAGCAGATCCCTGTTAATAGTTCCAAAATCCCGAGTGGTCACTAAAGGTGAGCAGGCCCTTGCTGTTCGGGGCCCTAGGCTGTGGAACTCCCTTCCTGGAGATCTAAGACAGGCAAATTAAATGTCCTCTTTTAAATCTCTTCTGAAGACTCACTTTTACTGTTTGGTTTATTGATTATGTATAACAGATTTTAGAATTTACAATCTTGCTCCATCTTGTTTTACCTCTTTGATTCTGAATCGTATTTGCTGAAGATAATAATGGACATCATTGCCAATATTACAGGTTCAGCAGCTGTTCATGATGAGGTTAGGTCATGTCTGATTATCAAAATTAGTGAATTTAATATTCAGGCCATTGACCTATATATTTGCAAATATCAAGAAACAGGAATAATATTAAATGACCTAAAAATTGCTCAAGTAGTACCTGCGTTTAAATCTGGAGACAGAAGTTCATTGAACAACTACCGCCTTATTTCTGTCCTTACATGAGTTTTTCAAAGATTTTTCCGAAATAGGGTCCCATGGGGGACACGGGAAGTCGTGACTTAGCCTCTCTTTTGAAGCAATATTTTCCTCTGTTCGTGCTATATTGACAGATAAATCTGACTCCTCCTGCTTTCGCAGCTGTGCCGGCATGCCTACGTGTACCAGGATGCATTGTGTGCAGCGGTCAGTCCAGCTTTGCCTCTATACCCTCGTTACTCCACTTCTATGATTATTCCATCGGTTAATTGAGTAATGGGTTAAGAAATACTACTGCTTTATTAGGGAGCAATAGTATACATAATAGAAAATAAGACTGAACTACTAATGGGTTTTCTTTTTGGATGAATCAACAATTGTATTGCTTAAATTGCATATTGTCTCTCAAAATTAAGCCAATTAAGTGCATTTAAATGCAATATTATCTTTAAGGTTTTAAAGAAAACATTGTATGAAAATTACATACTGAGGAATTTATTGGTGTCAACTACATTTACCATCAACACTGACTGGACATCCACATAAAAGGCTTTTTAAAGGGATGCCTGCTTCTTCAAACTTGGGGCTTGCCGACCGTCATCTACTGTTGATAATACACTGACTGTGGTTAAGTAGCTCATACAACCCCACTTAAAAAAAATGATTAATGCAGTAGTGCACTGCCTTTTGAAACTTGCTTTATTCAGTGTTTCAAAAGTCTGATCTAGAAGGGAGTTCCTTTTAATCATTCAGCACTGCCTGTTGTGTTCGATTTGTTCTGGTTTTATGAAGTGTGTATTGATCTCTGGTAGGGTATAAGTGTGTGCCAGAACTATGTTTGAGCTTGCTATACAGTCTGGGATCTTCAATACGGGTTCCTTTCAAAAGAAAGTAGTGATCATTTAACCTCTCCTCAACTTTTAGCCAGAGGAATTGGTCATGCATTTTCATTTATGTTGGCTCTTGGTGTGCATCGAAGGGCAAGCTGAGCGACTCTGTCCTGAACCAGCTGTAGTTTCTCTAGATTTGCCTTTGTGTCCCCTGACCGAACCACTGAGTAATACTCTAAGAGTGATAACACTTAGTCTGCAGGACCTGTTTGGTCAGCTGGAGTGTCAAAAGGGAGAGCATCTCTTCACCACAGATAGATTTCTCCCCATCTTTACCACCAGCTAGCCAATGCGTTTTGATCAGGTGATTGATCAGATTTTAACTATTCGTTCCAATCATAGTTCTAACTGATCTCTTCTCGTCACTATTTGATTTCCTCTGCAGTGTTGGTTCTTCTGAAGGATGGAGATACTGGACAACATGGGCGAGGAAGGGATGGAGTTAGAGGGATCAGCCAACACAGCAGCCATTATAAACGTCAGCCTAGATGGCTCCGCAAATTACACCAACATTACCTTTTCCCCCTATTATCAGCACTCTCTGTATGTGGCTGCAAGCTACATCCTGGTCTACTTCCTGATCTTCCTGCTGTGCATGGTGGGGAACATCCTAGTGTGTCTTATCGTACTGGAAAACCGTCACATGCGCACAGTCACCAATCTCTTCATCCTCAACCTGGCCATCAGTGACCTACTGGTGGGCATCTTCTGCATCCCTACAACTCTGGTGGACAACCTCATCACAGGTAATTAAGTCCACTACTGCCTCTGCCACTATCTCTACAAACAGAGACTCAGTCCTCTGTCACAAAACGAGTCCAGTCTCCTGCTCTAGCTATCCTTTTGAGCTCTTCTACTTAAATAGACTCACTCCAACCTTGTGTGGGCTTTGATGGTGTCTCTGCTCTTACATTCAAGATGTTTTAGGTGTCCTTTGTTGAAATTGTACATGTTTCACAATCCACAATTTTCATTGAGTCGACATTGTATGCCTTGGTGGTGTTCTTCCTTGTGACGTACTTGTGTCAACAAAGAAATGGAAAACAGGATGCCTGGTATATTCATCCAAGGTCTCACATCAGGCTAAAAGGTAATAGAAGATGAATACTTGAAGAGGAAGACTCTTAGTGAGGATGCAAATGCCAACAACTGATGACACATAAGCATCGGTGTGAACTTCGAATCAGTGGAATGCACTGACTCATATACTGTGTAAGAAGGGTAAGCTGTTGTTGTGATCAGGTCAGCGTGATCAACCATTGGTCAGACTTGTCCCTGGCTAGAAATGGTCCTGGTCAAAGGCCAAAAAACTGCAATGTATTCATGAGGAGGACGGCCAGATGGTGCTGCTGTCCACGTCCAATAATGGTCCAGTCAGAACCTCTCTTACAAACCAGGAAATATTGATCGTATTATTGCGACTGCATGTGTCTATTACATAACGTCCTTTTTAAAAAATGAACACTTTTATACACTCTATGATTGCACTTAGGATTGCTTCAGGTAGGTATAGGTGATGTCAGAGGGACAACATCTGTCTTGAGAGGTGGTTGAGGTGGATTAATGGGACAACACACATGAATGTCACCCTGGATACTAGGGTTTTGTGTCTTGTGTGAAACCAAGCCAACATTTCTATTTTTAAACATAGCTGACTAATTATCTCAGGGTTTTTGTTTCAAGAGCTGCTGAATGCATGCTGTGTACATACATTTAAGCAAAATAGCTGACTAGGCTCGTTTATGGTGTGACACCTGGTGATTTATTTATTTTACTCAACCAAAATGGGACCTCATGATTGATTTTGATTGATATGGAATTAATTTAAATTAATTTAAAATGTCCCATTCCACTTAAAAAAGAATTGCAGGGTACAATCACTCTGTCTGGTGTGTTTGAAGCCCTTCTTTCTGCTGCAGCAGGGATGATGAAACTGAATAATGAATGGAAGCAAGATGTGAAGGGCCACTCTGTGTCTTCTCTGCATTTCCATTTGCAAGAATATCTGTAGATTGGCTCGAATGCCTTCATGCCACATTAAAGTAATTCTGTAAACATTTATGCAATCTGTGAACTAGCTATTCTAAATTTCTAAAAATCCTTGTAGATTGACAATTATGTTACTGTGTTACCACTGAGGACTAGCTAGAGTACTCTAATGATTGTCTTTTTTTTCAACAGGTTGGCCCTTTTCCAACACTGTGTGCAAGATGAGCGGCTTTGTGCAGGGAATGTCTGTTTCTGCATCAGTCTTCACTCTCGTGGCCATAGCTGTTGAAAGGTTAGTGTGTGCTGTGGTTTGATGCCTTTCTCCCCATTTATCTACAATGCGTCATGGCACAAAAAGGAGAAAAACTACCAAAACAGTAACACAAGACAAACAGATTTGACTATGGTACATATTTGCCTTAAAAATATTAACCATATGGTGGCCCTAAAGAAAGGTCGGCATCATTAAAGTCCTACGGGGACCGTGAATGTCTGTACAAATGTTCAGGTCAATGTATGAAATAGTTGTTGAGATATTTCAGTCCCACATTCCCATCACTAGAGCACAACACTAAAATGGCTCAAATTACCAAACATTTGCTCATTACAGCTTCTTACACATCAAGCTTGCTTTACTTTTAACCTTTTAATTATTATTTTTTGACTAGTGGCTATATAGAATTGCAATTTTTAAAACATGTGTTTATGATCTGTTAATTTGAGGTGGGGTTTGTCATGATTTTGAAGACTAAATAAGTCATGTAAAAAGTTACTGGAAGAATAATTAGTATTGAGTATTAAGTATCCTTAGTTACAGCTCTAGTTATATTTTAGATGTTGTTCTTTTGTTTGTCTATATATATATTGCTAATGTGTTGGAACGCTCTTCCTTCCTTATTTACTACAGGTTCCGCTGTATAGTGTACCCTCTAGAACCCAAGGCAACCGTACTTGTTGCCAAGGCAGCCATCGTGTTGATCTGGGTGCTAGCAGTGGTGATCATGTGTCCTGCTGCTGTGGCACTGACTGTGGATAAAGTTCCTTTCCACAACATAGTGTACAATAACGACTTCAACCAGACATTCCCCCTGTACACCTGCTATGAAAACTTTGCCAACCCTCAGATGAGAAAGGTCTACACGGCGGTTCTGTTTGCTCACATCTACCTGGTGCCGCTCACCGTCATCTCGCTGATGTACGGAGGTATCGGAAGCAAACTGTATTCTTCTGTTGTTGCAAACAGAGAGCCACAGCTGGCCAACGTCACAGTCCATGCTAGGCGTAGAAGGGCTGGTCAGCAAATGATTTCCCAGAAAAAGGTCAAGGTGATAAAGATGCTCATCCTGGTGGCTTTGCTTTTCATGCTGTCCTGGCTGCCACTCTGGACTCTCATGATGATGACTGACTACGCAGGCTTGGACAGGGAGCAGCTGGACCTTCTGACCAGCTACATCTTCCCCTTTGCCCACTGGCTGGCTTTCTCTAACTCCAGCGTCAACCCCATCATTTATGGCTACTACAATGAGAACTTTAAGAGGGGCTTCCAGGCGGTGTGCAAGTCCAGGCCCTTCTGTTGCCTTGTCCAGTGCGACCTGTGGAAAAGGATGGTCAGGGTGGTCAGGAGGGGCAGGAAGGACAGGTCCGTGCCAATACCTTGTGGAGGTACTGACTTCAGAGATGCCACTAGCAATCACAACCATCTTGCCATCGGGCTGAGAAATCGAGTCCATAACGTTAACGAGTTGACAGAAACAGCAGAGGTGAATAGAAGTGTAAGGCTGGGGTGTGTGGTGGTCCACTCAGAGAGAAGTCTTTCAGATCAAGGGTTGGAAATGACAGCTGTAAATAGCAAAGACAGTAATGGTGAGAAGTCAGAAAGGGTTAATTCACTGGCAGCCTCAGTGGGTCAGGCGTGGGATAACTGAGTGTTCACAATATTACCCAGAAATGAGTAAACAAAGCCATAGTATGTTAGATTGTAGTCCCAAGGAAGAGACAATTATCTCTCAACACTTTAGAGAGGTGGTTACACATTGCAACCCTAGTTCTAGGCAGTGCCTCATCTTTACTGTAAACACTTTAAATCCCTGATGCTCATGCTCTGCCAATCAGGGAAAGCACAGATGAGGTGACTGGAGGTAGCACCATGTACCTTGGGGTTATTTTATATTTAGAAAATATTCCCTCACTCATGCCTGGCCCACCATGTCAGGCAGCTGGCTTTTAACCTATGATAGAAGTTGGACCAAACCAATTAGCTGAATCAACAGATCTGATTAATAAATTAATATTTTTACGCTAAGAGCAACAGGGGCTAATTTCATATTGGCCATACCTCAAACCTCCAACATAGCTAATCAAGGTAAGCAATGCCTGTCGTTATTGCTCTGAAGCGAAAATACTCTCTTTTAAAGACGGAACTTGTGTGCAATTAAAAGAAGTACCACAGTAATGTAAGCCTTCACATGCAATGGCTGGTGAGTATTTATCAGACCGATTAAACTGAGAAGGAACCTATTGTAGGCACATTTAAGTTCCCTGCATATCACACATCTCATTGTTTTGCTTATTAAAACTACACACAGAAGTGAAGTAGTTCAGGCAGGGTGCACTCAGTGTTAACGTTTTATTGTGACAATATTATTTTATTGGTCCATCGTTTCCCTCTTCATGGAGGAGACATTGTACATAAAAAAAATCTAGTTTGTGAAATATTGTGTTGACGTTTTAAAAAGCACATCAAAATCTATTCACTAAGGTAATCACATATTCATTGTTTATGTACATGCATTTACATTCACGTTGTAAACTTTAAATGAAATGCAAAACAAGAATAATGCAGAAAAATAATGTTTATCCAGGAAAACCCAAGATACGGACATTGGTGTGCTGGTGAAGTCGAACAGTTTTTGTCACATGGCAAAGCCCTGCTTCACCCATCACATTTCAGCATCCTTCAATTGAGGACCAAAGGCTACTGACATGTGATTTCCTGTTGTCTGTAAAAGCGTCTTTCAACAAAAGTCCCAGGTACTCGGGTTCATTCCTGTTTGAATGGACTCTGAAATGCTCTCATTTCTAAGAACTGTTGTGTGCAATTCTCTCAGCATGTTACGTATTATGTTGTTGTGTGTTCCTGCTGTTACACTGAATTGCCTGAGCAAGGAGTGAACCCATACCACAAAGTCAGACTGTATTGCCATGTGCTGTTACAATTATGTTCATTTGCTGACATCAGTGTTAAAATTATGAATCAATGAATCTATTGTTTGACTGACAGAAAAATAACTGATTACACTTTTGAAAATTTGTGTAGGTCAGTTGTTAAATTAAGAATACAAACAAATGATTACTGTGTGATTAACTTTATTTTGACCCCAAATTTTACTCTTTACGAAACAAAAACACTAGCTATTTACATATAATCAGGTAAAGCAATGATCCTTGAACTTGCCAGAAAGTATTAAGTGAACGTAGGATGTTGAAGGTTCTTGTTAGGCTCGAGATGAAAAGTTTAACAAGAACAACATATATACATAAAATAGAACCGGGTCATTGGAACCGTTCCCTAATGACCTTTCATAAACATTCATCACATACAAGTCATTCATCACATACAACTTTACTGTAAGCTTCTTAGATCCCATGAAATGTGCACTTGATCTTTCGCTCCATAACAAAGAGTCCGTTGTTGTACTGTACATTTAAGTCCGTTGTTGTACTGTACATTTAAGATCCACACTACTATGGTCTATTTGAATAGGAAATGCATCACAGTGAAGGCCATTTCATAGAACATGAATTTCTCATGTCAACTGCCGTATCTCCTTACCACTCTCACAACTGCATTACAACTGTCTAACCTAGACGAGTCTTGTACAAGTAGGTTCGTAACTTCAATGGAACTGTAAAGCAAAAACAGTTTTAGTTGATGCCTCTGTAGAAGTCACGTGATGGATTTTGTAATATAAGACATTCAAAACTTTGCCTTTAAACAGTAATAACCTCGACAAGTGCACTCAGTAGAGTGCAGATCTCCGCCAGGTGTGTCTCTGTCTCCGCTATCAAACTAGAAGAGTTGAATCACACTCAATTGTCCCCTTCAGCTCCCTTACAGTCCGGATGACGCCTAACATAACAAAAACTGAGATTTATTCATCTTGTTTCATAGCCTAACTTTAGTGGATCATAACAGAGTATGGAATTAATCCGCAGATGCTCCAGTAAAGTTTAGGATAGAAAGACACGGCCAAAACAAACTTCTCCTCCATTTGCACCAGCGCTTCAGTTCAGAGATTTATTACTTGAAATGCTCGGAGTGGCCGCACAAAAAAAGGCGGAGTGCTCAGAAAAAAGATGCTGGTTGTAGCGCCTATTCTTGAGGCAGCCGCATACACTCTCCTATTTGGGAACAATTGAAAAAAAGACACTGGCGCTCAGAAAAAGACGCCATGTGGACACAGGCCCTTGTTTTTAACCTAGCCGATTGTCTGAAATGACTTTTGCTACTTAAACAGCATCTACCTGCAAGCACCTCACTTGCAGCACCTACCTATACGGTATGGATTCAGCAGTCGATGACGGTATAAAACAGTGACTGAAATAGGTTTTATATTTTAGGCTAAAGGTTCCAGTAGTATGCAAGATTAGCTGTGTATAGACACCCATGCACACAGACACAATCGAACGCCTGGCAGAGATAAAAAATCTACCTCCATAACATTGCAGATGTACAAATGTCAGTGTAAATTCTCCTTATTACAAATTGTATTACACTTTATGAAACACATCAAAGCAACTGGTCAACTACCTCAATTTCCCTCAGTATACACAATAAATAACCTCCATCTGAATAAGGCTTATCAAATAATGTTAACAATAAAATCATGACACCTTTAAAAACGTTCAGTGGTCAAAATGCGAAGTAAGCAAAAAGGCAGCTTCAAAAAATATCAAGGTAAATAACCTACAATGTTGTTAGCCATTTTTGTTGCTACAGCATAGCAAAGAAACAGCTCGCTACAGCACAGCAGTCAGCTGCTCAACATGCAGGTACTCTCATTGTGCCTTTTCTTACTAGTTATTTGTCAGTTTTTATAGAATAAAGTGCATAGACAAAACTGTGAATGGGAGGCATGCTAACCTTAGCTACTACTAGCTCCAGATACAGATATCACTCTTTCCCATGTCATACCCCTCTCTCAACCAAGGTGAAAATGCTCACAAAAAAACGATGAAATAAAAAATCAATTACTATGTTTCATTTACACAATAAAATATTCTGAATGTTTTCTGGCTTTCTGAACGAACCGCTTAATCTCACAACTCAGAAGACATGTTATCTGAAAGGAAATTATTTGTAATATCTTCCTGACATTAATCTTTAGTTGTATCTATATGTTGTGTCGCTTATACTTTATATCAGAGGTGTTTTATTAATGGCTGTGATAAACACAAATGTTCATCCCTCACTAAGATAGGAATGTAAAAAAGCTATTTTAAAACTAAATAATGTGCCGTGTTTGCGTTCAAGAGTTGTGGTCCACTACAGCAAGACAAATACCACCACTACATACATGCATTTATCTACAAGAGCCACAACCAAAGAATTGGATATACTAAGAGACGAGTTTTAACACCTGTTAAATTGGTAATATTTTGGATATTTGTGTCCTGGGGCATCTTTGTTGCTAAGCTGTCACTGGTGTGGTGAAACTTGAATTTGTTCCCAAGTTGTGGCCTTGTCAATGTGTGCAGTATTATTATTATTTTTTTTTTAGTTTATATGTATTCCCTGTCTGGCTAGCGTGCTAGTTATTTATGTACACCACAATGGAAAAACAAATGCTGTTTGTGGCTTGCAATGCAAAAGCATGACTTAGTGCATATTGTTGTTCTTTAGGCCAGGGGTCTTCAACGTTTTTCAGGCCAAGGACCCCCAAAGTGATAGAGATGGAGCAAGGACCCCCTACTATATATATTGTATACAATTATGTTTAGTGCCATGTATAAACATACCTCTTTATTGTGCATTCAATACTAAGCTATTCAAATAATACACAGGTTCATATATTCATGTTTTTATTTTAAACATGTGCAAGGTACAGTGAGTAGGGTGGCCGTGCCGCTGCCATTTATAAACACACCTTGTCAGCTGATACCAATGCCAATATCAACATTGTCTGTCAATTGCATGATAATTATGCATACAATTTATTTTTTTATTAAAAATTGTCTAATCAACCAAATATTCCACGACCCCCCCTGCAGTACCTCCGTGGACCCCCTGTTGAAGTCCTCTGCTTTAGGCCTTTGTCTTGCTTAAATGTATTATATTCTGCTCTGTTATTTTATTGTATTGTATATATTGAGCATCTTTCTTACATAATATTTTTATGTTTACTCTGTAACTTCGTTTGCTGATGCTACAAACAACTTTCCCCCTGGGGATGAATAAAGTGTGTATATATATATAACTGGATGTAACATTGTAGTTCTGTTTTCACTTATCTACTCTAGGTTTGACTGATATGTTTGTTTTCTATTATTTGTATTTTGTATTGAAGCCCTCAAGTTTTTGTTCAAATATTCATCTATCATTTTTGGCCACTTTTGTGAAAACATGTTTGAGAAATGCATTGGAGAATAAAAATAACTTCTCTGTTCAGCTGCATACTCAAACAAACCAGCAGTGTTTGGGTTCTCCTGTCCAAAGTTTGAAGTAATGGAAAATAATGAACCGGCTTATTTTATTTTCCAAAACATGAATCTGTCCATTATTTGAATAGCTTAGTATTGAATGCACAATAAAGAGGTATGTTTATACATGGCACTAGGCCCAGTTTAACATAAAACACAATTTTATACAATATATATAGTTGGGGGTCCCTGCTCCATCTCTCTATCAGTTTGGGGGTCCTTGGCCTGAAAAACGTTGAAGACCCCTGAGTTAGAGGATCACCATAGTCAGCATGATTCATCCATTAGACACAATAGTTGACTATACCAAACCATTGTTTGACCAACCGACATTGCAAATTGCTTGCGTGGCTAAAAGTTGTAAGCATGGCAGAACAATTCAGAGGTGTCAAGATAAGAGAAACTAAAGGGACTGTCTACATTCCTATGATGGTCTTCATCTTACGCTGTTCCTCGCACTGTGCATGATGTCAAGTATAAAGACATGTGGGGGACAAAGCTGTATTTGTTGTTGTTTGCTAAGAAGTTAAAGTATATGTGGCAAACACAGCGGCTAACCAGTAACAGGAATTATAAATAATGCCTTCTTGCCGTATCTGTGTTTTGGGGGTTTATGCACACATTATTATCGATGTGTGTGTCAGATTGTGTGCAGCGATCTGCAGTGTGTGTTCATGTTTGACGTGTCCACTATCTGTGTTGTCTTGTATACCTGTTCCTTTTCCTGTGTGATGGTTAACAAATAAATGATCGAAGGCTTTTCTGTCCATGTCATTCTGAGGCAATTCTGATTGCTTAAAAGAAAGTCTTTGTAACTCTGCTTACATCATCAAAGCTCACTCTGGAGTATTCTCGCTCACTTTCACTCAGGCTGAAATAATGGCACATACATTAGCTCTGTACTCACTGAGAGCTTGAATGGCAAACTACGACTGCACTCTGCAATGCTTACATTTATGAACTTCAAGTGTATTATTATGAACAGAATGAAAGGAAGACCTCATTATTTTTAAAATCCAAGGAAAGCCCTTTATTGAGAAATGAGCTAACACAATTACATATCAGTTTAAACTAAACATTTTGTTCTCTGGGTATATGAAACTATCTCCCACTCTATCAATGACTGCATATGAATGAGGTTACGAGGACACATAATTCATATTCATTTTGATGCTCGAAGCTTTTAAAGTAAAAAGCACCAACATGGGATCAGTGTTTAATCTTGATCTCAGTGTGTCACAGACTGCCGTCACGGTTGAGATGTATTCTCTGTGCTCACAGAACAAAGATTAATAAGAGGTATTCTGAATTCTTTTATCTGGAACAAGAGAGGAATCTCATTAATCTATATGACGTCTGCTTCTTTCATATTCTTTGTGTGGCATGCGGCATGTTCAGAAATAAAGGCTCATTATAGAGGTCTGCATTGTGAGTATGGTGTTTGGTAAGGCCAAGTACAGTAACACTAATTAGGCTGCATGTTATGCACATTCAATTCAAAGGGAGATATCTAAATCCACATCAGGTGACCTGCTGTTAGCAGAAATGGCATGCAGCAACACAAAACACGTAATAAGACACTTTTTCTTTCATCAAAGAAAGTGCTCATAGCAGACTTTGTTGTGTGTGTGTGTGTGTGTGTGTGTGTGTCTGTGTGTGTGTGTGTGTGCTCTCACCCCAAGTGAAACAGGGGTTGACCACTGGGTTAAATGCAGAGGTAAAATTGCATGTATGTACCTGTATGTATATGGAGATTGTAATAAAGTTTAAGTCTATGAATAAAAATAAAAAAATCATTCAACTGACTCAGTTTGCGACAGTGCACGAGGGTTAAGGTTAGGCGGGGTTTCCTTTGATCCATACGTGTCGAGGAAAAAATGTCAGTTAGTAACCTACCATCAAGTAAACAGTAGACACGTAACAGCAAGAGCGGAGTCTGTCTGAAGTGACGACGTTTTTGCAAATTACTGGATAATTTCAAATCAGACTGCAGGAAAATCTGTACCAAGTATCGCAAAAAAACAAGTAGAACCAATCTCACCCATAAAAAGGACATTGCACTCTCAGAAACAAACAGATCAAGTGCTGGGACAGGACTGAGCAAGACAAAGGATCTCCTCTTGGTGTTATACAAATGAGAACACGCATCAGATCCAGAAATAGTCTCAGCCCTTTTACTTTGGCAGACCAATGAACACAGGTGTTGGACCAGCGATAGAGACAGCTCCCTGGCACAGAGGAATGTACTGATGAAATACTAAGATATTGTGCAAGCTTGTCCTCTGCTTTTAGTGCCATTACACACGGGTAACAGAAGCCCTGTAGGAAGGTAGGCAGTCTTGGGGACCGACAACAGGACTGTAATCACAGCCAGAATAGCCCATCCTGACAAAGGTGACCTCTACATCCTGCTGAGCTGATTGACAATTTCCCAGCAGCAATATGTGATTATAACCACAAGGAACCATTATAATGCTCACTACAAGAGGTTAAGTGCCGGCAGAAGCCATGCTGCCTCAGACCTTGAGGAAAGAATCGAACGAACAGTGTGTCATGGCATAACAACAAACTGACTCTTGACCTTTCCCGACTCTATTATGAGAAAAGCAACATAATAGTTGTGGAAGTTTTTAATCCTTACAGCTTGCTCAGAAATGTGTAAGTGCAAATGCAGTGTTTTGCAATATAACTTTGGGAAAATAGATCGTGATAAAACAATATATATATATTTTTTTATTTGAACCATAAATGGAACCTTTTGGATAATTGTGACTGTGTATAACATGCGACAAGAATTTGATAAGGGTTAATGTTTTCATTTGACTATGTTTAAAAGTTATTATTGAAGTTTTGATGTTTTACCTTCTCTATAACAATGATTATAGGCCTTGTGGTGTTTTTAATGCTAATATCACAGTTAATATCACAGTAACTAGATGATCTGAACTAAAACTGGTTCAGGAATATGGATTGGAAATCAGATATTGTATTTTTACTATTTTACACTTTCAATTAATTGTTTAATACTTCGGCTATTGTATTACATTATTTGAAGTCATGTATGCTTTATCCAGGAAGATGCACTTAAGTTTATTCATGCCCACTTTAATTTGCAGAGTGCCACTAGAGATTTTTCAACTCCTAATTTCATGACCACAGCCTGGCTGACAATGCAGCATGAGGATCTTATGGAGGCACTGAAACCTCTGAGGGGAGCGGTTGTTGACAGGGAGGGCCAACGTCTTTGCCACCGAAGAAAGGGTTTCATGCTGTGGAAGATTTCCCCAAAAGAACTGAAGAATTTCTCTTTACACAACCTTATAGTAGGACAAATGTTGAGCGGACGACGCCGTTCATGTTCTCTGTGATTTGCACCATATCTGGAATGCAACTCAACCAGTGGCACCACTGCAATTGCCCTTTGAGGGAGGGAAAATCATCATTCAGCCTTTGCGTACTATGGCAACAGTGTACTGCAGTAATGTTCTGCCAATAAGTCAGTCTTTGAATGTCCAAGCACGATGGGGATCACCACCACACATGCCGAAACTGTCCTCAAGCAACATAGCATGGCAACAACCTGTGGAGAATATCTAGAATAGCTTATATGATTTAAAAAAAAAAGATACCTTGGTGTGGAACTGCAAACCAATTCAATGTGCCTTGTGTAATGATCCCAATGAGTTAAAAGTGACTTACCTTTAATTACATTCAAGGTGCATTAAGTCTCAAAATGACAATTAATTTGGTCGCAAAGGTTACAAATAATAAAATAAAATAAAAATAAATAAAAAATAGAATAAAATGTGTACGTCCATGTACAGTCAAGTGGTTTTGACACATAGTAAGTCATTTCCCTGGTTCCATTCTACATTATTTACTTTCAACAAAAGGTTTAATAAATAGGATAAATATCTTTTAAATAAACCAAAAATTGTATCAAGAGAAAGTTTAGCTTTAATTGTGTTTCCTTAAATCTGTGAGTTCATGCAGCATCGATCTCATCTCTGGGGCGTCTGACAAGCCTCCCTGTGGTTGTCCAGCTGCTGGTGGTGACACACCATTAAAAAAACACATTACAGACAAACAATCACGCAAACATAAAAATCCTTTCATTTGACTTGCTGATTCCAGCTGCGTTTGGACGCCGGTAGTGTTTTTCAGGTCCACCTCTCCTCACCGTGATGTCATCGCCTTCATCCAGTCTGAGAACCAACAAAGCAGGCTGTAAGTTCAGCTTCAAGTATTCTGAAGTTCTGGGCATCGGAGATAATGACATTCTCGTGAAGTGTAAATCACACTTAATGATGTCTGAGTGCTCATGTCTATTATATGATGTATGTATGATGATATCCTCCAATCATTTTCCTTGCAATGCTCACAGGATGGATGATCTGAGTGACTTCTTGAGACAGATAAATGTTCCTGAGGAAACTGCAAAAGCAACTGCAAATGCTCTGAAGACAATGAGTAAAATAGAAATAGGACGGACGCATCAACGATAGTGAAAAAGAGGTTTTCAAGCAAGTGAGAGCCAGACGAGGAGGTGGAGCAACAACAGTCGACGTTTCAAAGGATGCTCAGAAAAAGAATTTGATTCAGGAAGCAATCGGCCCGTTCTTTCCAGACAGGAGAAAGAGACAAGAAACATCAGTCTTCCACTTCTTCTCTCAGTCTCTCACCATCTGCTACATTTGAAACGGTCAACGCTAAAGTGATATTTCTTGGAAGTACTACAAGCAATGACAATTTTGACTTTGCACTATATTACACACAGGGTGGGCGTGAGGATGTTTTTGAGAGCAGCAACGTTGCTTTTGTTGGAGACTTCTGAAAATGAGCAGCAGAATGTGGATGATACACTGCCTGTTTCACCACAAACCATGCCATCCAGTGAGAGAGTGAAGAGCATATTGGTTGTTCAAGGAGGACAGGTACTGCCAGAGCTCATGGCACATTTCTCTGATGATGGACTTCAAGATGTTGACATCAAAATCCATCTTGTACTGCCAGATGGAACACCTGAGATGGGGTATGATGATGGAGGAGTTGGGAGAGATTGCCTTTCACAATTCTGGAGTGAATTCTACGACCAATGCGCAACGGGAGATGCTCTTAACGTTCTTTTTCTAAGGCATGATTTTGGGCAGCAGCAGTGGGAGAGTGTAGGTCAAATAATTGCTTTTGGATGGGCGAGGGAGAAGATCACGCCTGTCACATTGGAGCAAGCTGCCTTTGGATATGTGGATAGTAATGTAATGGATCATTTCCTCAAATACATGCCTGAGGTTCTTCCCGGGGAAAGAAAAGTATTATTGACGTTAACTTAAGGACGTTTAGGAGCTGGTACTGCTAAATGGAGTTTTCATGGTGTTCAACAAGAGACAAAGTTTTTAGTTTTGTCCATTGCTACAATTCTACAGCCACATAACAGCTCGGGGTTCAGAGGGTTAAGAATTTCTGGTATTTAAATATTTCTCTGATTCAAGGATGAAGCCTTAGCTGGTGCAGTTCTCACTCGTGTCCAACAGGGAGCGATGCAGAGATGTAGAATCTCCTTTTGTGTTAAAAGGATTCCTGCCAGATGCACCATAAAATCTGCACGATAGTGCATTCTCTTTAAAGCCAGTGGGAAAAGGCGGGGCAATCACTGCCATTTTACAGTTTTAGAACACTTATTTTGCCTCTCCTGCTATTATAACGTTATTATGATTCAATTATTGGCAAAGGGATGGATTTACACACATTTAATGTATTATTCACAATTACAATTGGCCGCAAAATACAGTAGACTAAATCACAAATGACATGGTTGAGATCATCTGTAATAGATCTGTGTGTTTTACACTGTTTGGCCAACAGGTGGTTGTGTGTGCACGTGAAGCCTGAGGAAATGAACCCTTTTGCAAACCAATTTGCTGGAAAGCTTAAATGCAATGGTGCATTCTCCTTAAAGCCAGTGGGGAAAAGGCAGGGTGACAAGTTGATCACCCCCACTGGTTCATACATTTTCTAAAATGCAACAAAAGTGAGATAAAAAAGTGACCTGTATTGCCCTTCCACTGTAGAACATGTGACAATGAGCCATATGTGCAACCATGCATGCTCAAAAACCGACTGCATTCTGGTGCATACATTGTTTTGTTGTAGCAGTTGAGTGTGTGGGAGGGGAAGAAGGAGGACACTAGTCAGAGCCTGAGATGGAGCTTTCTTATTTATCGTGTTGACACCAACTTGTTGGAAGAAATTGCAGCTCCGCAGCGCTAAGTTGACCATCACTACATCAATCAAAGTCATGACTGGAAAATAAAATGAACCAAACACGTTTTCACTTCAATGTTTTTATTTATCGCGCAACATAAAACAATATTGTGGGTTTTTTACCACATACACTATGTATTCACATAATACACCATACAGCTACAAAGAGAGAGAGACTGAACAAAAACACTTTTTTACATACTGCATCCTTGACATGAAAATAAAGAACCAAGAACAATCCTAACTCAAAAAGGAAAGTAGCTGCCAGTTGTGTAGGTTCATCTTTTTTTTTTTTTTTTTGTACGGGCCAGGGTCCAAGTCTCTATCCCAAATTTGGAGAGTGTTCATTAAATTAGGTGTTCAACAGACTTCTAAATGTGGGCCATACACAGTGAGATGCATTTGTATATCTATGTTTGTGTGTGTGTGTGTGAGAAAGACAAAAATATACACGGTGTTAAGAATAAGAGAGGGGTTGAGTAAAGGAAGTGCATGACCAAGGAGAGGAAGAGGAAGGGGGGCAGAACACAACTATTCCTGTATTGTTCAAATATCTTAGCATTAAGTTAACATGAACGTGTACAACATACTCAAAAGATCATCTCAATAGCCTTTGATACTTGCGCTGCACCAAACATGAAACCCAGATAACAGTCTTCATATAATATGATTCTATATCTCATCCTAGTTTTAATAAGTTCAAGTACAATATGGAATGAATGTTAATAGAGAATGTAATCAACTGTTTGAGTGCCCCCCCCCCCCCCCCCCCGACCTCAAAGAGAGATGTAATTTTGTAGCGTCGTAACAAAAGACTTCATGAAGTCAGCACCGGGGCAGCTTCCCATCCTGTGAAACTGCCTGAATCAAAAGTATACTTCTCTTGACATTCGAAGTGCTCAGAAAAATATTTGTGGTAATCATTTATCCCTCGCAATTTTTTTTTTTTTTTACACAGTGAATTTTAAGGTGTAGCATCATAGCACCAGCTGACCGATCCCCCCATCTCAGTACGAGCTTGGGAGGAGGCGCCTCTCATGATGAGCTTCCACCAACCTCTTGAGAAGTTAGAAATCTACAAAGTTATTAAGATATCATATACACTGTATCCTCAGCACCCATTTTTAGGCAAGTGTGTGTGTGTGTGTGTGTGTGTAATGTGGGCCATGCATTATGGTAGAAGAGTAAAATGGGCCGTTACTGTACCAGTCCCAGCCCCTGCACCAGTCAAACTGTTGTGTGTATCATACGATTAATTATTACAAACACATGGTATCTTCCAGAGGGGCATCATGATTTTTAAGCCAAGTTCATACTTACTATGATGAGAACTATTATGAGTAGATAATGATAGATACATCTAAACAAGCAGGGAGTCTAGTTACCTGATAGTCTAACACAACTGACAAAGATTGCCGGGCTGGGCTATTACTCGCTAAAACGTCGCCCACTGGTTCACCTCAGCCTGGCTCTGCAACTACCAGTATGTTCCTAAACATCACTTCTTTGGATGCGGTCCTGCACATGATCGGTGGTCAATTTGTAAAGGGCAACTATACTGATATTAAGGAAATAGTTCAACATTTTGGGAAACATTAAAACTTAGATGAGGAGATCTATACCACTCTCCTTTCTGTACGCAGCCAGTTAGCTTAGCTTAGCATACTCTCGGCAAGAAAAGTAAATAAGCACATTTCCCAAAACGTCAAACTATTTATTTAAACAACAAACAGCACATAGTAGGTTTATGGCTACCTCTTTAGATTTGACTTTAGCTTACTGCCATTAGATGGCTGTTGTTTAGTACCATATAGTTACATTTGTTTTCAAGCGTAAATAGAAATTTGACATTGCTTTTAATTTGTAATGACAGAGTGTCTCTTGGGTTGTTGACACTTGCTGTAAAATGTCAAATGATGATTTACTGTCGAGCAGAAAAAGCTTTTCTAAAACCCTGAACTTCATACTTTTTGTAAGAATAAGGTTTTGGTCAGAGAACTGCATCATGGGGGATCCTCCAGTTATTTTGACTGTCACCAGTGAGTAAGTCATGTGTGGTTTCATGTTACATAATTGGGCTAATGAATTTCTTTTTAGAAAGTGACAGGTCTCTGTCAGTTACATGTTGACAAGGGGTTACAGTACTTACGAAAGCAAAACAGCAGTGTTACTAAGCACACATTTACACACAACACATCGGGACCAAGTGTTGCTGAGGGCTGTCAGAGACTTCAAAATACCCCCTTGTCATTCATGGTTTAGTTACTATCCTCACCAGTTAAATAATCTTACCTAAATATTTTAATATTTACATTTTTATCTCTCTCTTGAGAAAAAAAACAAAAAACAAAACAGAAAAACTAAGCTTCAAGTTGTCAATAATCGGCTTTCTTTTTGTCATTAAAATCAAGATTAAAAGTGCTTTTATAAATCTTTTCTTCTCTATGTACAATTTGTATTAGCTATATAAAAAAAGATGAAAAAACAATAACATCAAAGACAATCATTATCATCATCACCATGTAGTAATAAATAAGAGTACAAATAAAAAAAAAAACAGGTTAAAATGAGTGTGGAGATCTAGAGCACACAAAGGGACATATGCATGATTTCTGCCCTCAGTAGCAAGTTGTTGATTGTGACCAGTGTCTCTACAGCGTGAGGTAGAGCGCTGGAGACCCTCGGGAGAGGTGACGGGGGTCTTTCACAGACGACCAGGGCCTTGACCCAAACAACCACCCAGCAGCCAGGAGTCTGCCTCTATCCAATTCTGTTAGTCGCTCATTTTCATTTTCGGCAAATGTTGCAAGTTAACCAATGTCACCGCTTGAATTCAATGAATCAAATAGTGACACGGTCGACACCTGAAAACAAAAACGAGTGGTTCACAGGATTCTATCCAGGCTATCAAATAGTCTCTCTCTTTGGCTTTTCTCGCTCACGCACCCAATGCGTTTGAATCTTTTTCAAAGTGAGAGATGCATTGACTCAACACTCTTGCATTTGCCGCCAACTCCCAGGTCTCCATCTCCCTAGGTCTCCGTTTAGCTCTCGGGACTTTTTGTTATCTCTGTGAATAGGTTACCAACAATGCACTGCAATGACTGTGCTTTCTCTGCCCTGTAAAGAGTACTTTGTTTGAGACAAAACCACTTTGACACAATAAAATTCAAAAAAAAAAAAGCACCTCAAAAAGAAACCGGTTCTCAAGCCCGATGACGGAGCTGCAACCCGCAGGGCGGCCACTTTGATTGACTGGCTCTGCGGTGACAAGGTTTCTGCAGAAGGACACATCTCTCTCTCTGCTCGAAGATGACAGCACCATGCAGAGGAAAGAGTGGGTCCTTCACAGTAAATCAAGTGTAATAGGAGAGCACCAGAGTGTGTGTTTAGTAGTAGCACCAAAAGCACTGCTGTCCCAACAACATCTCCTTCTGCTCAAACCCAGGACGGGCTACCCAACAGCATCCATTCACATCTGTGCCACTAGATCAACTTTACCATGGTCAACAACAGGGTGTGAGATCCCCCTCTACTGGCCATGGGTGGTTAAAGTAGCAAGGCTACAGGTTTCTGAGTGGATCTCACGCGCTAGAAGTTTTGTTTGTACACACCACTTTGAACCGGGAGTCACTGCTGCCCTCTAGAGTTTACACTGGGAGGTGCTCCCGCATACTTGAACGTTATAGGAAGATAAAGTGTGCCACCTGTTCCGTCTCGATGTGGTAATTGTCGATCTGGGTCAAACGGCATTTGCAAATAGAATCACTTATTTTGGCCTCTGTGGAGTACCAGATATGTGCAGTTATGGGAGCACATGGCGAGCAAAGGATGCCGATGCGCCGATGTCTTGAAGCAATGAATCTCATCATTCTGCCACTCCACCTTGGTCAAAACAAATTCAATTGCTAATACTAGTTGAGCCAGGTTAGAGAGCACCTAAGTACAGCATCAAGTGCCATGAAGGGTAGCGGGATTAAAAAAATCAATCAGAGCTGAAAGTTGAGCACCAGTCTGAACTTGGAGGGGTACAGAAGAGGAGGAGGAGCACGTCATCTGACGACAAAGAAGCAGCAACCTTTTTTTTCCAAATGTGGTTTAAGGGGCAACTGCAATTATTTTCAACCTGGGCATTATTTTCCTACAATGCTTGGTTTGAATTTAGTTTTTGTCTTTAAGGAGCTCTCCTGTCCTGAGATCAGAGATACATATCAATACATTTTCAAAATAGAGATAGATATCGAAGACAAGCCTTTCTTTTTTTTTTTTAGATACGTACAGATTACTGTAATAGTGAGTTGCTGTCTTACCGGGCAGATAATGGCTCCTCCTCTAAGTACAGCTGGAAGATTGACAAGAACAAAGAAAATCAAAAACAGAAAAAAGGGAACACGTTTTCCAAACATGGAAAAGCAATTGCCTGAGTCTGACAGACTCTGACTGATTGATTTAAAAAAATATATAACCAAAAACAATCACATCATTAATAATAACATTAATGAAAACAGCAATAATAAAAAAAAAACAAGTCTTCATTATAATAATACCTGTAATAACAACATTGACAGTAACAATAGCAATCATAATAATATCGATAATAATAGCAATAATTAGAATCATTCAAATTCTATGAACAAGAAAAAGCAATGGAGATCCCCTCCAAGGAAGAGAGAGGAAGAGCACCACAGGCAGTATGTCTGAAGCCCAAACAACTGCCTGACATGAGGTAAAAAACAATAAAAACGTCCCCTCCGTCAAGTGGACTGCGGAGGTGGCAGGATGGAGAGATGCCAGACTGTGGGACGGCTGAGAGACATTCATCCTGCTCACTGCTCTCTCCAGCCCTCCACTGCACCACTCTGTAGCTATCAGTTTGTATCTGTCTGACCTCAGACAAAGTGGCTGTAGGGCCCAGTGAGGCGGGTGAAGGCATAGGGAGACACAGTAACCGTAGAGGAGGTGTGGAACGTCGGGGCCAACCGCGTCACTGGCCCCTCCCTCTTGTCTTTAGATTGTCCAGGTCCTGGACTGGCACCTGCCACCGTAGCCCACTTGCGTTTCTTCCCGAGGGCCTTGATGTCTTCCTGGGAGAGGCCAAGGAGAGCCGCTTCCTGCTGCCTCTGCAGCGCTCGCTCCGCCAGCAGCTTCATTTTGGCTTCCCAAATAGCTAGGCCGTGCACGGGCTGGTTGAGGTTCTTGTGCTGGTAGAAGACCAGGGAGATGCGGGTGGGGTGGGCGCGATCAGGCTTTTTGAGCGGAGTGGTTGCATGTAGTTCCCGACGGGCACATTCAATCAGGATGGAGCCATGGGCTGGTGCTACAGCTACACCACCAATGTTGGGATCCAGGAAGTTGTGCTCGCTGTCAGACCACTCCTCTTCGTCGTACTCGTCACGGCCCTTGGTGCTCTCAGCGTCGCTCTCAGCTCGGCTGGGAGTCCAGCAGCCTTGATCTGACTGCTGCAGGGCATCAGGGAAGAGACGACCCTCAGGGGTTGGGGACTGGGAAACGCCTGCCATTGAACCTCCACAAGACTTCCAGGCCTTCTCTTGGAGCCCAAGGGGAGTGGAACACCGACTTTCCCCAGTCTTGGACCAGATCTTGTCAGGATAGGCTCCTGCAGGATTGCTGTGCTTCAAACCGGGGCTATATGCCGCAGGCCCCATGGCCCAAGCATTCGGCTGAGGACTAGGAGCAGGGCTGGCCCAGTGCCTGGGGGTGCCTGGGCCTGGGGTGCCTGGCTGTGGTGTAACTGAGCGTGAGTGAGAGCTGCCAGGCTGTGGTGTACCTGTCTGAGGGGTGCTTGGGCGCATGTTACCCGGGAACGCTGTCCCTAGGTGAGGTGATGGAGATGGAGAGTGAGGTACATGGAGTGATGGCGATAGAGCAGGGGAAGCATTTGAGCCAGGGTAGGATGTCCACTGCTGGGGGAAAGGAGAGGGCTGCCGCTGCTGGGGATGCTGGTGAAACTGCTGCTTGTCGGGGTTCAACAATGAGGCTTCAGGACTGAGTTTAGCGTTCAGATGGCCTTCCCAGTTGGTGGGAACGATACTTCCATTAAACTGGTGCCCATGCCAGGCTGCAGGCTGGGGGCTGTTGCTAGGTGTGTTGGCACCGGCCTGGCTCTGCATTGCGCCTTCATAGACTGGCACATCCATAGGCTCCTGTTTGATGACTGGAGTGCCTCTGTTGGAGGATTCAGAGCATACAGAGGATGGACGGGACTGGTTGTGGTCTGCATGCTGGACATAAGCGCTGAGGTTTGGTTGGTTGGCTTGCTCTGGGTGGCTGTGGAAGGACTGGGCCAGTCTGGCCTGAAGGCTCTGAATATCAGGCTTCACGTCAACCTGGACAGCCTTGCCGCCTGCTTTGGGCAAAGAGCCATTTCGACCCTCGTAGGTCCTCAGTTTAGGGCGGAAAAGTGCATTGGGGGAGTAGTTGTAGTAGCCATAGTGCATTTGGGGCAGATTGTGGTGGTAACCGTTTACTGGGTCTGGTGCAGAGGGCTGGCCAGTTGGGGGAAGGCCTCCCCTTGCATAGTAGGCAGGGTGTGGATAGATGTTGAATGGGTCTGCTGCCGGCACAGGGTATCCATCTATTGATCCATTGAAGGGCTCCTTCTTGATGTTGGGCTTCACCTCTTGTTTTATAATTGCTGAATGTTTGAAACAAAAGAAAGGTAAATTACAAACTAAACTTAAAACTCATTGACGTTTATAATTGATTATGTCTTCTGTTGGAGTTCTGTTGCACATTGATTGCAGGTTAGGGTTATGGTACATGCCTTTTCGGCTATCGGACAAGACCTCCAAGTGAAGCAATTTAAAATAATTTGCCTTACAGTCAGGACATCTGTGGAACATATTCAAAGTACATTATGGGTGATACAAAAAACAAACAGCTAACCTTTATTGCCTTGGGGTTGAGGGGAACCTGTGATGCAGACCTCAGCCTTGACCACTGTTTTCTCTGGTGTCTCTCCTGCCTGCTGCATGAGTTTATTTTTCTTCTTCTCCGAGTTGGCCTTCTTGGCCTCCAGTCTGCGCTGTCGGCAGGACTTGGCAGGTTCGGGCAACTTGCGTACCTCGCGGCGAAAAGCCTGAAGCACATGGATGGCTTTTGTCTGCATCTTGAGACGCTGGGCCTCCTCACTGCCAAACTCATCGGTCGGGGAGATCCTATAAAGAGGCAACACATGGAGCTGCTCATCCTCTGGAATCTCCTTCATATTACGGTTGTTCTCCTTAGTCAAAGTACATACCTAACAGAGAGCGAGAGAGAGAGAGATAGAAGGAGAGCAAGATGAAATGTAAACTGTTCCAAGCTGCAAAACATCAACATTGTATATTTAATTTATTCACATAAAAGAACAATATATCCTTTATTCACTCCAAATACGCCACAATGCACACGCATATAAGAATATGGTGAGGGATCTTACCACTGTGCAACCATTGTAGAGGTTGTGCTGGTCCTTGTGAGCGTGGGCACAGAAGTCCATGCAAGCAGTGACTCCAGAGAACGGCCGGCCTTCCTTCAAGCCCAGCCTGCAGTCTGGAGCTTTCGACTCTAACTGGCACTGAGGAAGAGGAAAGAAATCACTTTAATATCCTTACATTTCACGTCACAGGTATGATATTCCACATTGTCAAAACAACTTAGTCAGAGTTTAGTCAGTCACTGTCAGTAGATTATTTTCTGTTTCTCAGTCTTTGCGCATAGAAGTGGGAAGTGTTATTATGTGAAAGTCTTCATGGTCTCGTGTACAGTAGTCATTGTGTTTGACGAAGATGTCGAGTGTAGTTGGTGGCGGCATGAGGTTGACTGTGATGGGTATTTGCTAGGGCCGTAACAGTTTGTGCGTTTGCACCGAACAGTCACGGTATAGGGGGCCACGGTCTGGTGCACACAGCCTCACGCAGAACACGTGGTATGTAGATTGTTGCAAATAATGTGGAACCAAAGTTGTGAAAAATCATGACTTTTGTGTGCCGTTACACTTCTAGTATTTTCCTTTGCAACAAACCTGGTTACTGTAGGCCTGTGGCGCCAGCTGCTTGTACAAAGGAGCCAACTCAGTTGCCAGATGTTGGAGGTTATCCCTGAGTTTGTCCTCCTGACGAGCACAAACATAGATCTCAGGTCAAAACAAAACACAGAGCCAAAGAGCCATAAAATGGAAGAGCAAGATTATTAAAAATGATTATCGTTGATGTATTCCTGTACAATGCATATAACAAGTGGCTTTGATGTGATGAGTACCTCTTCAGGGTGATCTCCTTGTAGCCTGAACTTGCGCGGTATTTTGCTTCGGGCGTACTTACAGCCATTAAAGTACATACTCCAGGAGCAGCCAAAGGAGAAGGAAGCACCACAAGACTCACTGTCCTTGCCTTGACACGCACAGGTACGACTGCAGGGGGAGACAGTGAGCATGTTCTCAGCTTCAGGTATAAATGATGTGTGACCCGAGCATGCTTTACATCATGAGTACACTATATTTCTACTGGGCTGAGTGAGATACAACAATGTGGCAGAGAGAAATGTCTATGAGGGAATTTGTGCAGTATTTCGTTTGGAGCATTAACATGGTCTGATGTATATGTAGTACAGAGAGAAAATAAATGTGCCCTCCTCATGTGCCCTTAATAGGCTTAAATAGTTTACAGTATATAACTAGTGTAAACAAGGGTGTGTCAACTACATTCATGGCTCATTCTGGGACATATGAGCACCTTTCTTTAAAGGTATTGGATGTGCAAGATCACTATCCATTGTTTGGGAGTCGGATGTATGACATAGACAACGTGTACACAGCAACGTTTGTTTTTGTGCATATGTACATTATTTGGCTTAAATTTAGCTTTATGCCTCTAGAGTACTTTTCCATGTCACAGATGTCCATATGGCCACATTAGGACCCCCACATGATAAGGTTTTGTCCATGAAACCACCAACATTTTTAGCATACTTTCCTTGGTGTCATAGGTTTTCCTGAAAGCTCTGATAAAGATGACTTGAGATCAAATAGCTCAAGGTGTGCTCCAAAAAAAAGTTGCAGTGAGGGTGCAATATAATGATGAAATACTCATGACCTGCATCTATGCACATTCACCAACTTGTATGTAAGAAAACCAGTGTGAAAGAGTTCCCATCAGCTACTCACTCATCATTGAGGCCACAGCGTCGGCTGGTGGCGTTGCCATGTTTGGTGAGGGTGCCACTGAGCTCGTGGTACAGCTTGTCAGCCAGGGCCCTCGGGACACCTTCCCAGGCCATAATGAGGATGATGAGGACAGCGTTGTCACAGTGGTGGCCTGCACGCGGACGCACCAGACACAGCAGCTTCTCTGTCTCGCTGCCACGACGGATCACCTGACAGGAAACAGAGCTCATCATTATTTGGGTTTTTCTTTATCCAGGGGAGTCCAGCTAGGTAGACACCCTGGCTCTTAATCAGCAGCACCTTAATTTATGCTCACTAAGTAACACTCCCTCATTTTAATCTGTCATCAGCAGGATGTGTCAGGGGTGACACAGGAGGGCAGGCTAGACAGTTGTTACAGAGAGTGAGACCTCCTACTTGTTTACTCACATTAGGTGACAAACTTGGCTGGATGTCTCCCCAGGACCTCTCATTATACACACACACACATACTGCATACATCTGTCATTGTTGTCAGGTGGGATAACAGGACAAAACAATACTTTTCCTCCCTCTCACTTAAAAACAATCAGGCTTTGACTGAGTTGTTAACATACTGTCACAAATGTTATTTTTGAGAGTCGTGGGTCGTTATTCTACTACGTAAACTCAATAAAAGAAAAAAGAGGAGACCTTGACAGTACCAAGTCTCACCTACGTTATTAAAAGGCTCTTTCAGAACTTCAAACCGATGGCAGATGTAATGTGACGTGATGCTACTTACCCACTTAGCAATAGGACATCCTCGTGAGCTCTTTCCCTCTCTCCCTGTGTACACCACCTTCTCAATCCGGATGGCCTCCCCCTTCTCTCCATACCTGCACAGGAGGAGAAACACTTTAGTTCTGAGCCCTGATGCTTGACTTTAAGGCTCTGACACGCCAAGGTGACACTCAGGTGGCCTAAATCTGAACACACGGTGTTGTCTTTCCTGTGTGTTGGGGCCCTAAGGGGCCACCAAGCCGACCTCAAAGAATTTGCAAACTGACTGATCAGACGCTTTGCATCACTTCTCGTGGTCTCATAAAAGTTGCAGTCAAGCACACAACAAACCATTCACCTGACAGCCAGTTGGCCAGCAGTATGGATGTGTGCTCTTTAAAACACATGCTAAATTAACCTACAATGTCATGCTGTGAATCTGTTTAAACAGTCTGCTGAACTTTAAAAACATTAAAAGTTTGGAATTATTGTTGTCTTGCCACCTGTTATTTTTGCCTGTGTTTTCACTGAGTGTGTGATATTTGGAAGTCTGTGGGAGAAGTAGTGGATGTCAATTCTGACAAAGACGGGCCAACCTCGGCAGCACTGGCTGGTGAGGAGTGTTCACAAGGCTCTGCTTAGATTCTCACATGAGCGGCAGAGTAAACCAGAGCCCACTAGCCTCGGCACAACGCCAGCCAGAGGGCCTTCTCTCGGAGATATTTCTGTGCCTGTGTTTGCTGTGTTGGGCAATAGCGGTGCTACGAGTAGCGGCGTAACTGGTTCAATTAGATTTCTCAGTAGCGTGGTGGTAGCGTTGCTGTTTTCTGAATAAGATAGCTTTTCAGTAGCTTAGCTTTTATTGATTAAGTAGTACAGCAGCTTCCACACAAGTATTTCTGAAGCTCGAGCGCCCATGGATGTTAGAATTAAGTGTGCATTGATAGTCAAATATACAATATAAATAATCATTTATATTACATTATTAATTACATTATTAACATATTATATACTTTGTATTAGGCATATATATTTATATTACTTATATATTACATTAATACCATTGACTTGGAATGAAGTAGGTTCAATTAAAAAAGATTGCTTTGATGTTGTTAAACTACTTTATCAATGCTGCTGTAGCTTATATTGCTTTTTCTGGGGAGTAGCTTCAGTGTAGTGGAGCTTCATTTAGTGTAGAGCAACTGGTAGCTCAGCTCACTACACTTTTCAAGTATCTTGCCCAACACTATGCGTTTGTGTCCACATGTGCGTGCATGAGCTTATTTTGTGTATACAAAGAAATCTACTTGTGTGTATGTGTCTGTGAACCGTTGCTTGAGCAAATAATGGAGTGTTATGAGATTACTTAACAGCAGTCCGAATGCTGCGTGTGGGTGTTTTCGTGTCTGTTGGTAGAGCGAGGGGGTGTGGAGGAGGAAGAGATGTCAGAGGTTACGTTGGGATGGGGATAGGTCATCAGAACTTGTCAGAGATTTGCTCATGGCTTAAATCAGATCTGCTGCTTGCTCGATATCTGCCATTGTGCAAACTTCAGCTCTGAGTAGATTTGGTGTGACAGTGAACACAAGGGGCTCTGATTGAATAGGAATCCCCCGACGGTGGCTCAGTGAGTGGGAGGGGAATAGGCTCTGTCACCACGGGGGTGGCCCGCTGGGGTCAGGGGTGAGCCAAAGGTCATTTAGGGACATTGGGGCCTTAACTTCTAATGTCATCTCTCAAACAAAAAAAGTGGCATCCCCCCCCCACACACACACACTCATCCTGTGCTCTTCTGGGACTAATGACTCATTGCTCTTATTGAAATCCAGCCTTTCAGTGCAAAATGTGTGCCTGACTACAATATTCAGAACTGTTAACATGAAGCACAACACAATGAGGCACCCGGTTATAACAAGAGGTTGCACCAAGTACAAGGTGTTTTTGCACTCTTGGGTTACAAATAACATAACAAGATATTGTCAGAATGTGTTAATCAGGCTATGAAAAATATAACAACTCTTTATTCATCCTTAAAAACAGTTGATCACCGCCTTTAATCAGAGCTAGGTTTTAGTAAGATAGACCATTGATGATGATTTAAAGATTGTTGCTGCGATTTGGTTATTAAAATGACCGGCTTGGGAGCTTTTTGGTGTTCCTTGAATAAATACTAATCGTATAAACTCAGTCTGTCTTTTTAACACCAAGTCTGCTGATGCATAGCAGACAAGGTAACAACAGCCTTTGGGATTGGTTTGGTGAGGCTGCACATTTATTTTTACCTTCAACTCTTATTGTGAGATTATTTGTTTGGTTTAATGTTTTAAACAGAGCAATTTCAGTTTTGTATGTATCTACATTTGCATCTATAAACACCAAATGTCAGCCCTGAAGACTGTTACATAATATAAAAAACTACACTTGATATTAGTGCATAAAAAATGCAGCATCTTTCCTCCCTTCCGCCTGTCTTCATCTTTCTCTGTCTCTCCCCCTCATTCATCCCATTCCCAGCTATCATCTGCTGCTACCCTTGTGCTTCTGCCTCTGTTATGCTGATGATGCTGATATTTCCTGTTTCTCCAACTGGATTCTGGGTCACAGATTCCCTCAGGACAAAATGAGAGGAGGAGGGAGGGAGGAGAGAGGAGGAGGAGGAGGAGGAGGAGGGAGCGACAGGGAAAGCAAGAGCATGTAGGAGGAAGAGAAAAAGAGAAGAGAAGAGGAAAAGACTCACCTCGTCTCCATCAGGTCTCGTATGGAGGCGACAGTAGGTCCAGATCCCAGATGATTGTAGTAGGGTCCTTCATCTTTCTCCAGGATTTGTTCTAGCAAAAGAGACAGTAGAGGGTGAGGAAAGAGCACATAGCTGGAACCTGAAAAAGCACTATGGCAAATAATGTGTATTACATATGTGGGCAACTGTGGCTAAGTGGATAGCAGGGCCGTCCTTCAATCAGAGGATCTGCGGTTCGATCCCCGGCTCCGCTAGTCACATGTCGATGTGTCCTTGAGCAAGACACTTAACCCCAAAATTGCTTGCCCACGGTGTAGAAATGTGATAGAATCTGAATTGTAAGTCGCTTTGGATAAAAGCATCTGCTAAATGACTGTAATGTAATATTAATACCACTCTGTGATGAACACTTTCTAGAACAAATCCTGGAGAAAGATGAAGGACCCTACTACAATCACCTGGGATCTGGACCTACTGTCGCCTCCATACGAGACCTGATGGAGACGAGGTGAGTCTTTTCCTCTTCTCTTCTCTTTTTCTCTTCCTCCTACATGCTCTTGCTTTCCCTGTCCCTCTCTCCTCCGTCCCTACAGCTATTATTTAGCCTGCTCTAATTATGAGATTGTAAAAGAAGTAATACTACATTTAGGTTTCATTTTTTAACTTCCTTATCTTACAGAGAGGAAGTGAAGCAAAGTTTGACTCACTTTACCAGCATTATATTTGCAGGAGCTATGATCATGTACTGTTTTGGTGGATATTTCTCCTAAAATCTCTTCTCAATTTGCGGAGCATCAACACCAAAGAGGTTTTTTAAACCTATGATTCTGCATTAAATATCTTATTCTACTATACATGTATGTCATATTTGCGTCAATATTATCAGCAATGTCACCAAAATCTTCTGCAGTCATATAACTTAGGCTTTATAAATGTTCTTGCACATCACTTTGATCAAATAAATAATTTCTCTGCCTCAAATCCCAAAGTACTAGTGCCTGGATAGAGTCCTGCTTGAAGTAAATATATTAACAGTAAAAGCCCCGTGACTTCAGTAAAGAATCAAGTGGCTTTGCTAGAAATCACATCTCAGTTGTTGTAGAGTTTTGTAAAATAAATCAAAGGCGTGTGTGTGTTCTGAAGTATTTTTGGACAAACTCAAAGGCATCCTCTTTGTGGTTAAAGCTAAATCATCTATGAGGAGCGTGAGATTGTACAACTGATCGCAACAGCCAGTTCCCACAAACACACATGAACACACAGACAGAGGACTGTGACTGCAGGGTGTGGTGCCTGTGTGGAGACACTGTAAAGCAGAAGCTCTTTGAGGTAGTGATGAATGACTCTGTTTGTGTGAGTGTTATGAGGGAGTAGGGTGTGTCTGTGTGAGCATCTCTGTTTATGTTGTGTATGAGCGTGTGAATGTGTATTTGACATTGTCCTACACACATCTTTGGTTATAAACCATGTCCTATGACTTCAGTACTAATCTTTGTGTGGTGATACTGTGCCTTCTGTACACAACACTTCTTTAGCACGGTGTTGCACACACTCTGGATAACAACATTAGCTAAAGGCTCTAAATGTAAATGCTTTACACTCTCAGCTGATTATCTTAAGCATGGACATACAGTCAGGGTTGTGTGTGTCTCTGGTTCAGAGGCAATATGAGGTCACATTCCCCTGTCGGTGGAGGGAGGCACCAGGGCGTGGCTCAGGGCAGGAAGTGGAGGAGTCACAATAAATTCCTGCATGGAAATTGGTTGTGTGTGTGTGTACTGTGCAGACCGTGGCTGCATACTGTATCTGTTTGTGTAGGAGGCGGTCTCATTCCAGCGCAGTGTTATGCTACAGGGAGTCGACAGGGCAGTGTGTAACCAGGCTGTACTATGGAGACTTATTGTCTGCTGGTCTCTACTCTGAGTAACAACACACAGCTAGCAAGTGTTTCACTGCAGCTGCTCTCCGCCTGCTGTGAACCCCTTCAATGACAGCAATGGTCTACTTACCAGCTCTAAACCCTTCATAGCACTACAGTTAAAACTCAGTAACTGTAAGAACATGGTGGTCATTTTTTAACACAGTAGCTTCTCTGAGAACAAACTCTATAATGATTCAGTTATTGCACAAAGTTAATGAATGAATGGACACCCACAGTAGCTACAGCAGTAGTATTCTGATCTACTTAGTCATTAACATAACTTTATCTACCTGTTATTTTCTTAAAATAGGAAAAGAACGATCTATAAATTCTTCATAGATTCATACTGTAGGACCACCTACTCTGTTAACCTGAGCAGGGAACTACTTAAACTGTGGGACTAAACCCCTTTCCGTCTAATGAAGGCTCTGTTCTGCTTGCCTGCCAGACCCAAACTCACACAAAAGGCTCCTTCTGCCACCAGTACTATTGTTCCTGCCTGCTGCCTTTAGTGCCTCACACTGTTGCAGTCTGGATGGTCGCAGCCACACACCGTGGCAACACAAACATTCTTGGACACACTCCACAAGAATACAACAAGCGTCCAGACAGAGAAGCTACAGAAGGGGGGGGACTGAAAAACCTAATGGTGGACATGTTTCGAGCTAAATCAGTAGAGCAAAACGTGAACATTTCTAGATTTAGAAAATGTTTTCCAAAAAAAGCCCTCCTTGCAGAATATGCATGCTCAGCTGCTGCTATAAAGCCTCTACAGTACTTACAGAATTACTTCGATTCATCTGCACTCAAAAATGCATGGGCACTGTCTGGAGTGGTGTGATTTTTGTAAGATTAATGATACTATTATTTATGGTTGACTGAAATGTGCCAGTACAGTATGTTGACGGACAGCAACCTCATCCCCTTAGATATAGACAACCAAAGACAGACACCAACACACTGACTTACCCACACAGGTGCAGGTGGGGAACTCTGCCTGCAGATCTTTGGAAGGAGTACTCAGCAAGGTCTTGGTGGGGGTGTCCAGGTAGCGCAGAGGAGACTCTAGGAAGCCTCTGAGAGATGGAGAAGCAGGCAGGCTGTCCTTAGTGGGTGTGTCCTCCTCAGAATAGCATGTGGTGGAAAGTACTGTTATATCACCCGAGGCTTCAATCTTCATGCGTTTGGGTAGCGGAGAACACGGCATGTTGAAAGTATCCTCTATCACACTGGGCTGCTGCTGCTTGTGCAGAATGGCCTGATAATGTAGAGAGACATCCCTCATAGAGCTTTCTGTGGATGCCTGGTTCAAGGTTGCTTCACTTTGGGGCCCTGATTCATCTTTGCTGACTTTCATCTCCTGATCATCTGGATGAGGTGTGGAACTGGCTTGAGTGGAGAGAATTATGGGAGTCGACCGGGAGGTGGAAGATGATGTGGGACTGAGGTCCTGAGGACTGGTCTGGGACTGATTCCTCGGTTGAGGGGCTGTAGCAGTCTCCTCCTTGGGCTGACTGTCAGATGCATCTGGAGCTGAGTCCCCAAATTCAGCCTCAAACTGGCGGATCAGTTCTTCGTACTTCGGGTCTATGTTGATGACGCTCTGTAATTGTGAGGTGCTGGATGGAAATGTGGAGGTCACAGGTGTGGTGGTGCTGGTGTTTCTGGAGGCCAGGCTGCCCACTCCCTCTGATTTAGCATGGGCTACAGGGGCCACAGGTGGGAGCAGAGGGCCCATGAGGGCTGGAGTGTTTTCTGACAAAGCAGAAACAGTGGAAGATGGGGTCATTGAGGAGTTGGAAATGTATACCTGAGATTGGGCTGGGGCAGGGAGGCCTGCAGCAGCCTGAGTGGAGTTACTGTGGAGGGGCAGAGAGGGGAGAGAACCTGGTTGCAGGCTGGTCAGGGTCGGGGCTCTGTCCACCATGAGGACTGATGGTTTTTGTACGGATATCTGAGTCTGAGGCAGGAAGGTTGGGATGGAGGCTTTCTGCTTGGTCTTCTTGATGATTATCTGTTTAGGTTTGGGAAGGGGAGAGACTGCAAGCATCCCACTCATAGCTTTTATGACAGGAGATCCTTGACTGCTTTTCCTCTTCTTGGGTTCCTTGGGTTCCTGTTTGATGGCCAGATGTGGCAAACCTTCTGCGTTCATCTGTGGCCACCATTTTTTCAAGTTTTGACAAGCCAGAGGTGCCCGAGGGCCTGGTGCTCCAAAGCCAGGGGACTGGCTAGAGAAGAGGTTCCTCTTGTAGTGAAGGTGCTGTTGCAGTGCTGCCTGAGTGGAGTGGCTGATAGCTGCTTGGCCAGGAGACAGGGGATTGCCAGGGTAGTGATGACCCTGCTGCTGACCATTAGCCATGCCGTAAGGTCCCATGGAGGCAGTGTGATGGTAGTGCTCTCCAGAGTCTGGTTCTAGCTTGATCCTGGCCAATGCTGGGTTGTCCTGGGCCTGGATACCTCCATTCTGGTTCAAAACGATCTGCTGTGTGACTGGAAGCTTGAAATGAGCATTGCTGAACTTTCCACTGGTGTCACCAAGCAGCTGTTTGAGCTCTGACATGGGGTCTGAGCTGCTGTGAGGTGCAGCAGCGTAGTGAGACTGGGGCTCAGACTTTACACACATCCATGGGTTCCTCTGTTCAGAGCCTCTGTCCGAGCCCTGCTGCCACTGCTGGAGATTAGGGCTGAAGCCTGGATGTTTTCCCTGACCTGGGAAGGGAGAGGTAGTGGGTGGGAGAGGGGTAGCATGGGGCGGCTGGCCCTGGGATTGGGGCCTGTGGTGCTCACAGGAAACTGAGGCCTGCTGAATGGTGTTTAGTCCTGGAGGGACGGATTGAGAGCGTGAGGAAGATGAGTGGGTGCCGGGAGAGGATGGGATCAAGCTAGTGCCGTTGGGGGGTTGAGATGGGAGGTTCTGGGTATGTTGGTGGTGATGGAGGTTACTGTTGTAGGAAAGTTGACCTGGAGAGCCGGCAGATTGCGGACCAGTACCAGATAACTGAGTCAGGGCTTCTATGGCAATGGCTGCCTTAAGACTGATGTTCTTTTCCTTGGCTATGAAGAGCACCTGGGGAGAGCAGGGAATTGGTTGTTTTGAGCAGGGCCCATGGGCTAGATTAGGGCCTTGACTTCCCTGTTGCTGCTGGGGGTATGAAGCAGACAGACGGTGGCCACCATTCATCTGGGTGTAGGGCTGACGGGGATGCTGCAAATGGGTTTGCTGTAGGTGAGGCTGTAAGTGTGGAGGAGCATCAGCCATCTTGCAAGCACCTTGATCCTCATTGGTTGCCACCTTGATCTTCTTCTCCAGCCACTCAAGGTAGTCTGGACAGTCGGGCCCATCGCAGTTGCAGTTGGGTGGCTTGTGTCCATGTTTAGCTTGGCTCAGTGCTGACTGTAGAGTGTTCAAGTCTTCTGGAGTTTGGCAGCTTCCCTCAGGAGCTCCTGCAGAGAGTTTGGCCTGTGCCCCCTCAACACCCATCTCCTTGGTGAACTTCTCATACAGCTGGGATGTGTTCGGCTGCATGAGGCAGGAAGAGGAGGAAGAAGGAGGCAAGGAGCCAGCAATAGCAGAAAAAGCCACCAGATTGTGGGCATCCTCCATGTCTGCATGGTGGACAGGTTCACCAGGGGTTGTACGGCTGCTGCTGTTCCAACATGGTTGCTGTTGTTGGGTGTCACTGACCTTGCCGTGTACTGACAACCAGGTCTGCCTTGGAGGCACGCTTCCTGCTCTCTGCTGCTCTGTTTCACTAGATGTCGAATCATCATTAGGGTAGCGATTCACCCCATTGGCTAGTTCCAGGCTCAGCGCTCCTTCCTGGAGGCGGTCATGTGACCCAATTTCCATCTGGCGTCCACTTCTGGGGCCATCTACTGAAGTGACTTCGCAAACAGTCTGAAAGACAAACATGGAGCGAGGTTAGTTAGATTATGAGAATCTAATAAATCTTGCACCAATATGTAAAACAACATTATACACTGTGCAATAGGCATGATTTTGAAAATAATCACCAGATATGTGTTAAATAATCGCAAATAAATGAAGTCAATTGTTTTTAAAAAATCTGAATTCCAAGAATAACTTGATGATAGATAAATGAATGATAAATAACAATCATTAAAATAGACTCCATTCCCTTCTGCCAGCTCTTATCCAGGGTTTCCCTCCTACCTCACACATACATTACTGCAGGGTCAGGCCAGTAGGGCTGAGGAAAACGGCATTAACTGTTGCTTCACTAGACTGTTTTCATAACAGGCAAGCGTTTTGCCAAGCAAGTCACAGGTCATGCAACATAGTTTCACTGTTGTTTATAAATGGAGACTGTGCCCCAGATCAGTTGGGCTATGCAAAGCAGGCAGTTGGAGTTAAACTTGTCTCCCTTCGTGTTGGGAAACCTTTTGTATGGCAGACGTGGGGCATTAATAAATACACACTGAGGAGTGAAGAAAACGAAATACAATACACAAAATGTACGTGAGATCAAAGGAAGTCCACTTCCAAGAAGTGTTTATATTCATAATTTACTAAAATCTACAAACCTACTTCTTTAGTTGGAAAGAAGAATCAACAGAAAAAATAATTGTACATTTTACTCAGTTGATATTTTATTTCAAGAAACGCAATTAATAAATGAAACAAATGGAGATATTTTAGAAAAGAAATACTGAATCCGTTTACGACATGCTTTTGATATAATGTGAATATCTTTCATCGGCAAAACCAGATATTGATTAAGTGCTGAAAAATGATTGCAGCTGAAAACGTGCAGTACTCTCATTCACTGGTGAGATTATCACAAACCCAAGACATTTTCAACCAAAACAATACCTTAAATGACCTGAATATCTGAAGACCTGTGTGTCATGCTAAGATAATTCATAATAGACAACATCTAAGACACAAAGCAAACTGAACATATACCGTACTGAACCAGTTTGTGAATGTCTGCAACAGTATGCATTGAAGTGTGGTTTTGTGGCTCTGCTCAAGTGACTCCGTCAAACCAAATCTCAGCAAACCCCCACCATTGCCTTGAGATTCACAACATTTGATGAACATGAGCAAGTATTTAAAGAAACCCTCACACTTGACTTACAACTAAATGCTAATAAAGGAGTCGACCGGTGAAGGGAGTAAAACTGCTGAAAGACTTGGTGTATGCAGACAGATTTGCCCCGTTAGTTTTTTATATGTTTTTGATGGTGAAAGGGGAGTTATTTTTGAGGAGTTTGGCCCATGAACTGTACTGTACAGCATTGTTAGCCTGAAAAACCCTTTTGTTTTTCAAATGATGCTTGCAAACAAATCTTTGTCTTTCCTATGACTCAATCATACAGCCAAATATAAGCAACAACTGACTCCTTCTGATATTACCACCTGCTCTATAGCTGGATCTAACTTAACTACAGTCATTGAATCCCAGCATACAGCGTAACGGGAAAAGTATTTCCTAAACAAGCTGGCTAAGAGTCACAAATAAGGGAGGGAATGTTTCTGTCATGCTTTTTGTCATTTCGGTAGATTTAAAGACCTTCTCAGACAGTTGGTAATACTTATCAGTAGCTGATACAGGCAGCCACATATCTCACTTCCTCTTTGAGTCAGAATTGGGTCAGTTACCACAAGTTACACTGAAAACTGCAAACACATCACCTGACTTGTGTCAAATTACATTTTCAAAGCATTCAGTTTACTTTAGTCAACTTGAAGCACCGGGGGGTTGAGTTTCACCACAATGAGGTAAAAAAAGGTGTAGACAATGAAGAAGCAATTGCTCCATTTGTCTACTAATCTCAATTGTCTTGACATGTTGAAGCCAACTATGGTGGTCTTATTCACTTGAGTCCCAAGATGTTACTTGTTAACAGTATTCAGCCCAGGTAGATTATAATCAAATGAGTCCAGAGAGGAACAGCAAACAAAGATTATCCAAGGGCAGCCTCAGAAATCATTGACAGAGTTCATGTTGTGACTAAAGAGTGCATTCCAACATATCCAATAGAAGAAAACAATAGCAGACTCACTGTATAAATACATTTTTTTGGAGTTAGCCCCATAGATAGAAGGCAACGCACTGCATTAATAACCTTTCTAGCGTCAAAGTCTTCAATCTGTGTGTGTACTATGAACAGACAGCTTACCCAAAACATGCACCTGAATTGTACAGTAGCCTTAACTGTAAAGGACACTTACAGGCATCAGAATTGTAGTCGCAAGGAGACATTTTCCCCTCACAGGAGACAAAACAAAAACTGAGACGAAGACAGAGCGATGGAGATATGAATAATTCCTTACACATGCACACAAACTGACCACAGGCTAGCTAAAGGTCTCACCACCCGACATAGATGTGAGCTACTTCCTGATTCAGATGTTTTAAAAAAGAAAGAACAGGGCTTCTGTTTGTAGATCTATCAGTGTTTGACAGTAGAAGTGAGCCTGACGTCCAGCTTCCCCGTCATTTGAATATTATTGAAATGAGCCTTTGAAATGGCTAATTACTGGACAGGCAGTATGCTCGGGTCTTTTGAATCTACCTTCTGTGTCGGGTGTCTGTTGGGGGTCCCTGGGGGTGGCGGTGATATTGGTAAGAGATGGTGTGGGGTTGGGGGGTGGCAGTGAACAGCCGGCATGCAATACGTGAGAGGCCCCACGTCTGCACTATCAGTGGCATCAGACGGGAAAGAGGAAGGGGGGGGGGGGGCGCTAGTAATGCACGGCGGTTATGAGACCTGCAGGGTGTTGAAACAGAGTGACTGCAACACTGCACAACCTAACATCCCACAATTACATACAGCAGTCACACTGACACTCTCTTTTCCTCTTTTTCTCACAGTTACATACAGAACACTGTCAGTGACACAAGTCACGTGGGTTTAAAGCACCTCGAGCTGCACACTGAGAACAAACCTTCCACTTTGCCGGTGAAGAAAACAAATAACGCCAAAAATAAGAGATAACCTCACATGATCTGAGCTTTGGTTACCCTTGATTTACTTTTTTTGTGAGTCTACATGCCGGTCCAGGATGGAAATGCTCACACCTGCAGCCCTTTATACCTCTGTGTGTGTGTGTGTGCCTCGGACTGTATGGACCACGTGTTTTGACAAATATTAACACTGTGACAAAGCCTAGACAAAGCCTAACCCTAACCCTCTAACCGTGTTAGTCTATTTCACACACATATTCATACGTGCTTGACACACACCAGAAAGTGCATCCAACAACATAAACACGGCCAACTAGATCAGGTATTGCAGAACCTGGTAGACCAGACACTTGAGTCCAGGAGCCCTTTAAACAACATAAGCCTTTACATTTCTGCGAAACACTGCAAAAAAAGGAAAAACTAAAGAGAGGAAACAAAGCCTGTATAGATACTAGTGGTGGAGAGGGGGTTAAGTTCAGCTTGTGAGTAGACAGCTGAACCTAAATCCCAGATACACAACCACCCCCCCCCCCCCCCATCCTCCTCCTCCTCCCTCTTCCCCCACCCCTTCCTTTGCTGCCGTGCCGAGCAGGAACATGAAGCAGAAACCCTGACAATATGAAGCCGGCTGTGAGCCTGAGGACGAGCGATGTATGTACTTACGTGGTCTTAGACGTCCAGACAGAGCTGCCGGTCGGAGAGCAGAAAGCAGAAGAAGAGACAGAGAGGAGCATGAGACTTGCTTGCCGGCACAGCAGCCCAAAAGCAATCCGGACTTGTTGGGTTGTATTCCTTTTTATTCCTTCCAGTCTGTGCGGCGCACAGACAGAGCGAGCGGCGAAATACACATGCATGCATTCACACACGCACACACAGCAAACACACTTCCCCCCAGCACGGCACACACGTTTCTCATTTCTCTCTCGCCTCTTCTTATGGCTGACGCTTTCTGTTCTCTCCTTTTTCCTTTCTCATTATCTCCGTCTGCTCCTCCCTTCCCTTTTTCAATATCCTCTTTCTTTCTCTCGGCTACACATGCAGTCGGCTTCTCTTCGCAGCCCCCACCTTCCCCTCTCTCTCGCTCTCTCCCTCCCTTCATTCCCCCTCCCTCCCTCCCTCTCGCGCAGCCTCTCCCTCCATCTCCTCTCCTCTCTCTCTCTTCAGTGTGTGCAGAGCGAGAGGCCATTATCTGAGCCACAGCGGGCACGTACGATGGAATGGAGGAGTGTGCAGTGAGCAGAAACAGAGAGAGCTGTGGGGGATAGTCGCTGGTAACGGCAGCCTAGGAAACAGCACAGTGCAGCAGAGCTCTCACCAATGAGAAAACCTCTCTATCTCTATCCACGCCCTTCAGCACTGCTTGCTCTACTGCATTTGGTGATGCTATATATATATATATATATATATAGATATATAAGGCTATGTTGTGTGTTTCTGTTTATCCACAAAAGCCTAGTGCTGGCAATTTCGGGCGATGACAGAGCTTCTCTGCTTTCAAGTGCAGAGGCGAATCAACGGCTACCGAGCGAATACACGACCTCAACTTACAACGGCGTCAACAGGAAAAAGAAAAGGAGCGAAGAAAAGCAACGTTATGTTTATGCTCGTTTATGCCTTCTGCAAACGGTATCTGGTTTTCCTTACAGAGATTTCCTCCGTGTTTGAGCATCTAGATTCGACTGAGCCCTGGGCCAAAGGAGAAGCCACCGATAATGGTTCTTCGATCTCCGTTTTTCTTCCCCATCCACAATCACATCGGTCGCCCGTTCCTCGCTTGAAACAAAAAGCTTCAATCTTACACCTGTGGCTGATAATAGATTCTCTAGCAAGGCTACACACACAAGAAAGAGAAAAAGGTTGGTCGATTAAGAGGGAGCTGGCTTGCTGGCGGTCTCGCTGGCCCTTCCCTCCAAGGTCCAAAGGATACAGAGGTGGAAGGTTTTTTTCGACTGAAGGAAGCTGATGATCGCTTGATATACAATCGTTCCTCAACACTCTGTAATGTCCGCTCCCTCGCCTACACGAGGGGAAGAAAATAAATGCAAGAACGATGGCGATATGAACAAAGGTAGAAGAACGAGGCGGCTACGCTGGGAAATGCGGAGGGAACAGCGGATGATACTTCAACATCAGCAAGAAAGAGTAGCAGAATGAGGAGAGGGGAACGGAAGAAGACACCGAGGAGAGACAACAAGGGGAGGACGTCTGAGGAGAAAACAGAGTCGCTCAGTTATTATGTGACGGATTCTGTAAAGGGAGCGAAGATGACGATGAAGAAGAAGGAGAGGGCATAAACAGCGAGAGGATCGGCAGGTTGCTGCCAAACGAAGACAGCTACCCGAGTAATCAACCCATAGCAGTTCGCTGAGGACTTCTGTCCTCTCCTGTCTGCCAGATAACGTCCTCTTGTTATTCTCTCCTCACCGTTGTTCCGCCTTGGCATCATTATCATCATCAACGTCGCCATGATCGCTGGATGTTTCCTCTCGCCCACTTGCTGGCTGACCGGCCTTGTGGCGTCTCCTCTCTTCTCTCGAACATTGCTGGAGTTTTGGAGCAGATCTACCCAGGAGGAGCAGGAGGGGGTGGGGGGGTGTGTGGGGGGGGGGGAAACATGGCCGTCTTCCCCATGCAGATCGTTGTCAGCTCCTGCGTGGTGTTTTTCCCTTATATTACTGAGCATGTGCCGGCTACACTGCGCTATGGTCGGATCAACTTCGGTAGCCTTCCCCCTGTTTCTCGTGATCTCTCATTTTCTCCCGTTTTCTCAAAGTGCCTCTGCCTCCCTCTCTCAATTTGCCTCACAGTTTTGTTTCCTGAGCCCTTTTTTTCTTCTCTTAGCATAGCTTAGCAGTGCATTACCGTTCCAACGCTTTCTGACGCACACCCTGCTCTCTGGCCCTGTAGATTGTACACGGTCTGTCTCTCTGTTACCACACATATTCGGATATACACACACACACACACACACAGATGAGCGTCAATCCCAAAGAGAAACCCAGCGCAGCCTAAGCTGTCTAAGGGAAGGAGAGGAGAAGTAGAGCATTAGGTCACATGACCAAGGAGGGCCAATGAGCGAGAGGGAGAGCGATGAGCAAGAGAGGTAGGAAACACATGTGGCGATGACGTAGCAGCATCGTCATCGTTATCATCGTCATCAGTGTTTCAGCCACCAGGACGCTTGCCTCCACCACTGGGTGGGCACATGTGTCATCACATGCCCACTCTCTACTATCACCAACAACACACACCAACACACACCAACGGACACTCCAACACACGCTCTTTCATTCAGCCGGCTCACTTGTGCTCGCTCACTCCCCCGGCTGCAATGACACAGCGTTTCAAGACTCAGGACTTAACCCATGAGTCACATACGCACGGTTCCTCATTTTAAAGAACCGCTGAACAAAAAGGAGCATTTCTCTCCTTGCAAAAATGCATACCAGCTACGATAAATCATTTTTCAAAACGGTCGTTATGGTTCAAAGAGACCTCGGCAGACCGGCAGTCATCACAACCAAATCTAATATAAACTGTTCTGTAAATGAGTGACACCACATGGCTGTGACACTGTCACGAACATTAGGAAAACTAAACAGAAAAAACAAGACCTAGAGAAGAGTGCCTAACTTCAACTAAATATATTAACTCGCACTGTAAAAACATGAGCTGAGTGAGATTGTCCCTATCAACGACGTACACACGCCGAGTAAAACGAAGAAGTATGATCTGACCGAACCATCAACATAGTAGGAACCTGCTCAACATGTGATGCAGGTGCTAAACAACACGCTGTAAATACACTATATATGCCACAATTTACTGCATGTAGGTTGATAAGAACTAGATTACAGGACAATAATCTGGATTCAAACACGCGCTCACTGATGACTCAAAGCCAGCAGCATAAACGAGTGTCATTTCAGGTGAAACGTTGCCCAACATGTTTGGCAGTTGGACAGAAGAATAGAAGTTTACTGGATAATCTAGATAAGCAACAATGATGCTGTCCTGAACATAACGTGTTACTTCTCATTTAGATAACAGAACAACGTGCCGGATTACATTACAACTGGAAGGAACACATTCTGTAGCCATGTCCTTTTTTAAACTTCTGTTCTAGTCGACAGTGTTCACTTCACATAACACTAAGAGCTCAAGAGAAAACTACAATAACAGTTGAAGTATCTTAACTTTTCTTATTGAAAATGAAATGGAAAACATGAACAAGTATGTTGCACACTTACGGTAAACCTGCTGTAACCGGGCATTGAGAGCGAGAGCAGGAAAGTACAACAGAGACTCCGATCCTCACGATGGATCGCTTCATCTCACAATCAAGTCAAATTATTGTCCAAATGAGCTGTTTCACGCCCTCGTCTCTCTCTTTCTCTCTCTCTCCATCTCTCTCACTTCTTTGTCTCTCGCTCACTGTTTCTCAGCAGCACAGAGGAAAGGTCTTGGTTGTAGGAGGGATGACTGACAACAAAAGTCCATCCTCAGCAGTGTGTGTTGGGTTGGCTTGCATATGACTAAGTCTGAGTCATCCTTTTCTTTTTCTCCTGACATAAAACCCTCACACACCGAAAACAACCTTTTTAAAACATTACCAGCACATCGGTAGTGGGAGGTCTGTTTGTGTGAAACGCACAGAAGACAATAGAGAACAACTTCTTCTGTTTCAAAGGTACCATGGCGGAATCATTTCTTTACGAAAATTGATGTGATTTCACTATTTATGCAACTTCATCACCTCTCATCAGTGGGAGAATTTGGGTTATTTAAGTAAAAAAAAAAAAATGAGAGATGCTTTTTCTAACAGCCATTAAACAACTCACATGAGCATCACGGTTAGCTGACTCCACCTACTGCTCTCATCTACCTCCATACAACCCCACCCCCAACCCGTATTGCCCTGCAGTCCAATGGCATCAAGGTCATCTGATTTGACACACTTTATGACTCTCCCTCTCCTCCCCCGTCTCTGTCGCTTTATCCTTCATTTAACGCACAGAGGCCAAGACACTGGACAAATGCACACACAGGCAGCAAACGCAGAGGCAGTGATTTTCTCTGTGCACAGATGCATGCTAGTATGCATACAGTATTGGATTGTTCACTGAGGGTTGCTGGGTTTATTGGTGGGCAGGACACGAGGCTGCACTGAACGCTGCACTGAGCGCGTCATATTTAACGGAGCAGAAGCAACACAAAGTGTGTCAGCCTGGTCAAACATTAACGCTAATATCTTACTGGAAACTCGTATTATCATGATTTGTTTATTATTATTAACGCCAAGTTTTGTATTTTTTTTATAAACAAACCAGGCACAAAATGTGTTTTATTTTGAAAATCATTGACTTCATGAAAATATTTGACATATTTGTATCGGATAAAATAAAAGGGATTGCACATCCTCTCTAAGAACATGTATAAATATATATATGTATGAATGTACTGTATCTTTCCATCTGTCACTCTATCATGAGTAACAGACTGTTCACATACTGTTCATAATTTAGGCATCACCTTGTTATTTCAATCTTGCAGCTCTCTGTTTGGCTGTTTCTCTCTCTTTGTCTTTGCTTTCATTGACATCTGCCCCCCCTCCATCCCCTCCATCCCCTCCATCCCCTCCATCTCCTCCATCTCCTCCATCCCCTCCATCTCCTCCCTCCAACATCCAACCCCGACACGCTCCCAGGCAGGATGGTGTTAAGTTCAGCGTGTGTTTGGGTGTAGACCGTAGTGTTGAGTGTTGGGTATCCAATCTGAGTCATACCTCCTGACTTTTGGCACGTGCAAGTCGGCACGAATAGCCCAGCTGGGGAAGGCCTACCCCCCCCCCCCCCCTCTTCAGCACTCCTCACAAAGAGAAAGGGAGGAGTGGTTTTGGAGGGAGGAGAGAGAAAAAAGAAAGGTGGTGATGGGTGGGGGGGCTGTTGTAGTGGGTGGAGCCTCTAAAAAAATAACGAGGAGGAGGAAAAGGAAGAGGAGGGGGCGCTGTTTTCAAGAGGCAGCTCTTTGTGCCTGAGGTTAGGGTGCATGAAAAGCAGGAGAAAAATATAATCAATATATAGAGTAAGGTTTTGGGGTCGGAGACAAAGAGAGTGGAGAACAGACAGACAGGGAATGGAGGGAAAACAAGTGAGTAAAAAAAAAACAATAAAAGCACATTGTGTACTACTACCTGCCAGGCTAACATGTGCCAAGTCATGAAAAAGAGCTGAGCGCTCAAATCTTAACTGTACAGTGATGTAATCATTAACAGAAAACAGTTACTAATACTAGAACATTTCTGTCTTATGTGTTTCAGCCTCAATGATTACGTGATGACTTTTTAGAGACAATATTATGGGGTTTGAATCAGAAATTGCTCAGATTTGAGAGAGAAGGTAAGAGCAACCGTCCTCGGCTCTGCACAGTGGCTGGTTGCCAACCTTGTCTCTCTCAGGACTTGGGCTAAGATTAGCTTCCCATATGTTCAAGTCAGGCGTAGCCGGGCTTAAAGGGCCAGTACATAACTGTGTACTATGAAGCCATGAAGTGTTTTACATACACTAAATCATCCTGATTTACCTTAAGGTCAAAATGTATCTTTATTATTCATCCGAGTGAAAGGCGGTCTCCTAAAGGATGATGCTGGATGACGTTTTGTCCCTTTAATGTGAGGTTTTTGAGATCTTAGCACATGCCATGCATTTCTGGGCTACTACCAGTCGTATGCCTTGTCTTGTCTATACCTTTTTTTTGGATACCTCCACTGAATTCCCATGACTATACTTCGGTTGTTTCGTAAATCAATATTTTCATGTGCGCGTTCCAAAAGTGTGTGATGAAAACTCTGTAACAGCTGTGGCGCTGTGTTACATAAAACCTGGCAGTGTCAGGCGGCAGCGGGGATTCAGGATTGTATGAAGTGGGTGCCCAGTGGGAACAGCAGAGGAGCCACCAGAGAGGTGAGAGTTAAAGAGCTCGAGCAACAGCTGAGGGCTCCTCCCCCTTCTCTTCCCATTCATTTTTTATTAACTGCGGCACCAAGCGGCCGGCATCCTCCCAACGACATCAAACACAGATACCGCCACCGATGCCAACAAGCCACCAACCACAACTCGTCGTCCCTTGCAGGGTATCGATCCAGTCCAGGACCCGGTGCAAGGCTGAGTCCGGTCATGTTCACGGGCACATGCAGCGGCGTAAAGCAGGACAGACAAACGTCTGCTAATTGTCATTAATTAGAGATGAAAGCTGACAAGAGTGCAGAGCCTGGCAAGTCCCTATATATTATTGAACATACATTAAAACATCACCTGAAATCCCATGAGGTTTTACGGGATGTAAATGTGTTCAAGTCCTTGGGGTGTTTGTAATAAAATGGTTCTTTTATAACCATTACAGGAGGTGACAACTAATTTAACATGATTCACTGTAGATATAAGAGCTGCCTGGTAGCAGCCGACTCATCCTGGGATTGCATGCAGGGTTGCAGTTGAGGTTAAAGTGGTAAATGCAGTCAGTCACCTTTTAGACTGAAGACAACTGTTCACGTTGCACGTAGCTCATATAATCAGTGCTATCAGGCACTGAAAATGTATGTAAAGATATAGAAGTATCACGTTAAGGACACAGAATACATTAATGCTTTTCTGGACATATAATGAATCTTTGTTTATATTTTTGATCACAAAATGCCTTTAATCATAATCCAGTATATTTAAACAATAAGTATTATAGGAGAATAAGATGCGTCTTATAACATCTAAATACATTTGAGTGACCAAAGCAGGATGACTCCAAGATCAAAAAGGAAGCTCTGTGAATCTTGAGACCCAAAACCCAGATAACTGATATAAATGTTGACTATATGTCACGGTTTACATCCATGAGATCACTAGTTGCGCGTCAAGGCACACGGGAAACAAAGCTGCAGTTCTTTACTGACTGAGTGGAAACCTCACAGAGCAGTAAATACATCGAGAGCCAACGCTGAGTGGAACAGGTGATGTCAGACCCTCCACTTCCTGTACTACATACCAAGCCACTTACTACACAAACACACACACACACACGCACATGTGGTAGCCTGCTAGTTGGTCATGTGACCAACCTTGGACGTCCGGACTTGAGTTAAATTTAAAGCAATGATGTCATCAGACATTCGGTGTTGCCACGGAAACTAGGTCAGCGTTAACCCCTTAGCGAGCGGGGATTCCACGCGAGGCTGAACATATGATGAACAAACGTTCCGTCTGCTGTCACGCGCGGTTTGAGTGTTTCTGCTCTGCCTTTGACTCTTTCCCACCATTGTACTGTGTGACGTTCACCTCATGTAGAGGAGAGGAAATCCTGTGTAAAAAAGAAATCACGTGAGTGCAGTCAGTCTGTCTGTCTCGTTACCTGTTGTGGTTAAACTCTTAATTCAGCTTCCTGAACAGCAAAATGATTGAAAGTGCAGCGCGACTGGCTTTTCACCATGTCTACTGTCACACAGTGTTTAAATGTTCCAACATCTTTGAGCTAACGTTGAGATTTTCTGAAAATACTGTATGACTGCTTGTGAAAATTGTCAGAAATAGTGCCCGTCTCACAAGATAGACGATCCATCAAGGACCATGACCTTCTACAAAGAGGAGCTCGGGAAGGCCACAAAGGCAGAGAACACAAACTTGTTAAACCCAGTCTACAGCTTTTCTCACCAATGGACAGTTGAGTGATTTTCTTTCCCTTTAACTTCCCAGATGGTCGTATGTATCTTGTAGATAAAGAGATTGTCTACACATGGATGGGGATCAGAGCCGGCTTAGAGGTAAGTCAGAGTGTGTCTGTGAGCTAAACCCATTCATGACATTTGAAACTGATTAACTAACCTATATATACTGTATATGTCCTCACTGTAGAGACACGGCCGCATGTATCTGCTGACATAAATGTCCTTGAGTCATATCTCAACACTTCCACCTGTCTAGGTTTACAACACTGAAAATGTTTCGCTGTGCTTGTGCCGGCAAGTCGAATCAGAACCTTCTTTCATCTACTTGAGGAGGACATCGCACCATTGTTAGAACTCGAACCGCTTGTTTGATGCTCAATAAATCTTTTCTCTATGAAGCCTCGCCGCTCAAACTTCCTTTTCACATAAACACACAAGCGTGCCCCGACTCGGCAAGCTGTAGAACAGCAGCTCTCAGCGGCCACACGCCACAGGTTATTACTACGCCCGGTAATCAAACACGTACGCATGCGTGACCCACTAACTTTTACTCCCTTTACCTCATTTGACTCCAGAACCTACGAGAAGAAGGACGGCCCCCCTGGCTCCTGAGCCAGCACGAAGACTTCCTCCTCCTCCTCCTCCTCCTCCTCCTCCCTCCTCCTCCTCCCTCCTCCTCGCTTGTATCTACACATGCCTGGCTCTGGCACCAATCAGCGGGCAGCGTGGGGCGCTTTAAACCGAGGATGCCGCCACTTCCTCACTGAGGCACTCAGCTCGCTACGGCTTGAAAATAAAGCCGAAGTTTACTATCGCCAGCTTCCGAGCAGGGCGACTCGGATGGGAAGGCAGATGCCTAAAGACGTCTACTACACCTTTATTCCACCCCGCGATGATAACCGGGTGAATATAATGAGCTCATGTGAGAGAGAGCAGCAAATACACAAATGACAACCTAGCGACACAGCGGTGACAATCACGACCGTTTCTGTGTAATAGGTCTTTATGCTTAAACGTATTCACACAAATACATACACACATACGTAGCATATTTAACAGAGCGATGTATTATAAGAATGCTCGCGCAGACAGACGGACAGAAAGAGTCGTGGACCTGGTCGTTGATCAACCGCCACATTTACACCTCATAAGAGCCTTGCTGCACGGATGATCCTACAGCTGAGGTTCAAAGCATCATGGACAGAGATCACACATAGATGACAGAGATGATGTGACACATACGCACAACAAAACAGAGACCCAGTGGGCTTTCTTACCTCAGCTGCCAGTTCAGGGTTTCCCAAGCAGCCTCGTCGGTTGTCTTCAAAATATTCCACCTGTATAGCCATTCAACAGAACAAGAGAGGGGGGAGACAGAGAGAGAGAGAGCGAGAGATGGGAGGGGGTGAGAATAACAATCAATAGAATAATGCGACAAGGGCCTTTTCAAAAAGACTCGTTATTAAGGACAGTGGGACCACCTTTTGTATGCCTTTTCACACACGATTCCCTCATCGTTCCTGTCATCCTCAACAACCATCAAAAAGCAGCCGTGCACAATAAAATGTCTTTTCTTTAATTTGTGTTCAACCAGTGAGCCGGCACTTCCCTCTACTGCTGGGACAGAGAATGAGAGACAGCATAGAGACAGAATCAAATTTCAATTAAAGAATTATGTAATGTCTGTATACCGACCTGGCGCAGCCTTCCTAATACATGAATTAGACTAAGTCAGCATGAGCCAGTTGTTTAAAGGGTAAATTGGCAAAACATGCACAAGTGTCAGTGAATAGGTTAGCTGAGAGTGAGATGCAATAGATGGAGATCATCAAAGCAGGGCTGACTATTGTAAAACAACAGCATCTTCTTATTTGGCACAGTATGCCCCCCTTGTCTACATGGCCCTGGATGTCTCAATGTTAAATTATGTGTTTTGTCTCGAGCTGTTCCCCAGTCCCGCCAACCTAATCTCTCCCCCCTCCACTCCCCCCAACCCACCCACCTATCAATCCTAAAATAGTCTGGAGTGATGAATATTTACCCTCTAAGCCTCTGAGCTGCCTCGGTTTGTACTCCTCCGTCCGCTGGCCGAATCCCCATCAGAAGACTCAGGCTTCCTCTTGTCCTCACCTCTATCCCTTTCCCTCTTTCTTCTCGCACTCTCTTTCTCTCTCTCTCTCTCTCTACCTCTCCACTCTTCTTTCTCGGTCTCTCTCTCTCTCGTCTGTGTTCCAGCAGCCCATTCAGGAAGCCATCTTGTGTTTTTAATCTGGTTTTACATGAGCCCTCGTACACACGCGCGCTCTCTCTCTCTCTGTCTCTCTCTCTCTGTCGCTTGCTCTCTTGCTCTACCCCCCTCCCTCTCTCCTGCTAGTATACCAATAGGTCTACCGCACACACGCTCATACACACACACACATACACACGGAAGGGATTTTTTTCTTCTCTGTGATCGCTATCACTCCTTCCTCCCACTCGTTCAGTTCTTTTGCTTTCGTCCTTCTGCATACATGATGTAAATGCACCGTCAACCACATACTCCCCCCCTCTCTTTCTTCAAACAAATACACTCGTGTACAAATGCACACACACACACACACACACACACACACACACACACACAGAGCGCGCCGGAGAGACGTCACGCTAGAGATAGCACACAAAGGCAGTCCGTCCACCAATCAGACGCCGGTGCTGGGCTCTGCTGCTAGGGTGAAATAGAAGGAGAGTGAGGGCGGCGAGAGAGAGAGAGAGAGAGAGAGAGAGAGAGAGAGAGAGAGAGAGAGAGAGAGAGAGAAGAGAAATTGAAGCTAGTAAAAAGAGAAAGGGTCTGTGTATGTATGTGTGTGTGTGTGTGTGTGTGTGTGTGTGCAGCACCATAAAAGAGAGGCTGACATAAAGGGACGGAGTGAAGGTGGACGGGAGGTGTATGTGTGTTGGGGGGGGATGGGTCCTCTCTATGCCTGTCAATTATCTCCTCGAACTCGCCTTCCCTAAACAATGCCTCTGGTATGTGGTATCACAGAGCACCATCTGTGTCAGGGCTGCCTGCAATAACTGGACTGGACTGGACTGCACACATGTGCGCGCGCACACACACACCTACACACACAAACACACACAGCCCCTTTCAAACAGCCTCCCAACCACTGACAGGCAAAATGCACAATTACACAGCAAAGCCCAACATGCTGACTCAAAGCAAGTGAAGACACACTACAGCTACACAAGTGCCACAAGCAAAGTTGTCATGTCGTCAGAAAAGATCACAAATCATCAGCTGTAATCTTCATGTATACAAATCAGTGATCTCAGAGGCATACACGTGCAAATACCATCTAAGCTGCACAGTCTGCGCGAGGATGACACACGGAGCATATTGTGGTTGATAATGTTTTACATTCTGAGCGATCGAGATCATCTGCAGCTTGTACCTTTTCAAACCAGACATCAGCGCTTCACGTTTTTTTTTTTGCCAGCGTGCTGAACATAACCACGAAAGCCAAAGGGAAATGGTTTTGTCCAAACCAGCAACCGGGTGCCGCTGCCTAGATGCATTTCTCATGTCTAACAAAGCCCTCAAATGATCAGCTTATGTGAAAGGGGTACGTTTTAAAAAACAAATTAAGATTAAGATGTAAAGAAACAGCAAAGACTTGCCCGAGTGCATACGGCAGCTGAATTAGTAACCGCCGCAAGACGGGACAAAGTCAGTGAAAGTTCATGCGGGCTGACCGAGACACGGATGGAGGCGGAATGGACAGACAGCGAGAGGCACAGAAACAGAGAGAGAGAATCGAAAAGAGAGAGGGAGCTGAAGAGCGGCGCGGTGAGGCGAGGCGGCCACGCGGTGACACAGCAATTGTGGTGTCTTTCTGACGCTCTCGTATGGCTTGGGAAATCCCCTCTGCTGACGTCAGATGGGGGCACGTGTGTGTATGAAAGTGTGGGAGTGTGTGTGTGTTTATGTGTGAGCAGAGGCGTGTTTATGGTAAGCTGGTATAAGCACGAGCGGCTGCTTGTATGTGCTTCGTTACAGGTGGCCGGGGTAGTCGCGGTACTTGAAGCGGTAGTCGTACCGACATTGTAGTCGCAGTAATCGTTTCAGCAAAGGCAGCAGCAACACTAAGAGTAGTTGTGGATTATAATAATAGTTGTAGAAATCTAACACAGCTGGGAACCACCTGTCAAGGGAGGATGGTTAGAAATAGCTGTCTTTGCGGGAGAAACCAATGCAAAATGGAGGATGAAGCGTAATCTAGCGCATCGCACCTTCAGCCAAACCTCATCATTCAGATACTCACAGCCTTCAATGGACACTTTGCAATCACTGACGGAGCGCATTCCCTCACAGACGCAAATCCCATCTACTCCTTGACGGCGTCATAATCCCGATTTACACGTGCCTTCATTCAACCTCATTTCATTCACAAATACTACTCATACTCAAGATATTCAACAAGGGTCTCCCCCAGACCTGCGAACTAACGCCGCACACAAACACTCGCTGCATGCAGACACAAGGGAGGGAGGCTCATCATAGCCGGTCTGATGGAGTGTTGTGAAAATGTGCATTTGGTTTCAGGAGGATGGACAGAGGAAGAGGATGCTGGGTAGCTGGCCTGCAATTGGACTATTTAGTATAATTAATTGTACTGATTAAGCTAGTCTGCCCTGCTCTTTATACTGCAATGTACATAGTGGTAACCACACCCCTCTATTTCATTCACATGAGCAGTTACAGACTCATCTTGTCTGTATGGAATCTCACCCTGGCTATTAAGTAAGAAAAGTGGATGAAAAGGCTCGTGAGTTAAACACATATTTCATATTACATTTAATAGATCGGATGAAAGTGGATAGCAGTGGATATTTTTAACAGCCAGAGGTGGAGTTGCTGCCCATATTCACAGCAGTGAGCAGTTGTCATGGGAGAAAATGGAGGATATAGTTGCCAGGCAATAAGGGACTCAGCTGCTTCATCCATACAGGTCAGAGGGCAGAGATGGAGGGAGCTTGGGGGGAGGGGAGGGTTATGGATGCATGGATAGACGGAGGGACGCTTAGTTAAGAGCTTATGGAGATAAGCTACTGAACGTCTCCTGATGCTGCAACACTATATTCACCTTTGTCAATAGTGGACCAGTAAAGATCTTTGTCGGCCATATTTGGTATTGTGGAATGAAGCTGTAGATAGTTATCATTCTGTAACAATATCTAGTTAAATACCAGTACAGTGTCAGAGGCAGGGTGAGGCCACATGGATGTTTGGCCTCAATCTCCATTATGATTATTATGTACCCAAATAACTATGTCCAATTTATTTTTTTAAATCCCCGTAATTGCAATAACCTTTGCTTCACTGCCTACCTTTATTGAATTTTGGGATATATGGTCAATAAGAAATATGACTGCATGACTAAACGGATCAAGTGAAACATACCGACAAAAGATTCGGTAAAATACCTTTTTGCCCATGTTACATTTAGGTTATTTATCTGACAGAGCAACATGAACATGACTGCAACGAAAGATAATCCGTTCCTATGTTGCTCCAATATTATAAACGACAATATTGACATGCTGATCTGTAGCATGATAACGATCTTAGTTTAGCATGTTAGCATGCTAACATTCGCTCATTAGCGCTAAACAAAAGGTACAGCTGAGGATGGTGGGAATGTCTATAGTTTTGCAGGTATTTGATCATAAACCAAAGCATAGAAATAGAAAGATTTGATCCGATGATGGCACTGGATAAAAAGTCAGAGGATCACTAAATACACAAATCATCCTGAGTCAATGTCTGTACTACATTTCATGGCAAACCATCCAATAGTTTTGAAGACATTTCACTCAAAACCAGACATGTGAACATCACTCGCGGTAGAGGAACAGTCAGAGGAACACTAAAGTCTGTAGGGTTCGTCCTCTGGGCACCATGAATATCTGTACAAACTTTTGTGCCAATCCATCGGGTAGATGTGTACTATAGTCGGACTATTTGGCAAATCAAAAGATGGGTTAAACTGAGTTTGAGTGGGTTTGCTCTAAATCTGAACAAGCCACAGCTAGCTTGAAACAGAGAGGCATGAGAGGCAGTGAGAGGCAGTGTAGATAGATGCTGCTGGAAGAATAAAAATCGGGGGGCAAAGGTTTGGTTGAATAGGGGTCGAGGTCCCTCAGAGGTCGGGGGTTTAGAAATATGGAGGCTGTAAACGTCTATTACCACTCAACAGCACGAGAGAATTTCTGTCCCATAAACCACAAATCGAATACTAAAATTGTGTTTCTATAAACTATTCTCACTTTGGTTGCTGTCACTTAAGAAACAAAAGACCGGACAGGCCGCAACAATGCTGTCAGAAACCCTGATTTCCTGTTTGTGGCTAAACAAACCGTGTGCCTGTTCCTCTTGACTTTAGCTCGACTCTTCAACACCAACACGTCATGTCTCCGCAAAGTCATCTGCATCTCTGATCTTCTTCTTCTGGGCATACTAAGTGGTGGGGAAGGTGTCCAGCATGTGTCAGAACAACAGTCCAAATCACTTCACAGCAACTTCTGATTTTGCTAATTGAACACAATGACGAGTCAGGCAGTTACTGGCCTTTTATCACTGACCCAGGTGATGGACAAGATGCAGCTTAATGACTACATTCTGATCCTTGTGTTTACTCGATCAATACCACTTTAATACGAGAAGCTCTTAATCTGAATTGATTCTCGTAATAAAAATTTGAACCAGCATTTTATTGTGGTGTTGTCGTGGTCTATAATATGGTGTTTCCGAAGCATTCACATTTTGAAATTCTTTGCAAGACAGTGAATAATTAAAAAAAATATTTTAGCATGGAAATTGCTGTGCTTTGGAAACAGTTTCAAATGTTATGGCATACACGTTTCATTTCAGAAATATTGGTAATAGTCTTTGCCCTCAAATAACCTCTCACAACCCTATAAATATCATGTAGCAGCTCCTAACCCTTTGAAGTTCTTGGCATCACAAAGAAAGATTGAATACCGTTTAGTCGTAACTTTGCGTGTTAAAGTCGGTAAGTATAGGAATGTAGGTAACAGAAACAGTGGCCATGTGTTGTGCTGGCTGACAGCCCTCTGAGGAGCAGTAAGCCTCCATTTCTCGGTCATGCTTTAGAAGCAAAGACTGGTTCTTCCTGCTTCTCGTCCTCCAACACTGCATCTTCCCGTCCTCCTCCTTGACTTTACAGCCCATCCCCCGCCTTTAAGACGCTGATGCACGTACAAACACACAAAGCCAAACTCACACACGTGCACTTCCATTAACACATAAGTGCACAACCTAAAAAAAAAAAAAGCACTCTTTCTCTATCTTCACACACCCACACACACAAATACACACACTGACCTAAGGTTAACCCCCCACTCTCATTGGAAGCCTCAGAGGTCAAAGGACAAAGCCCAGGCAACTGCAGGAATTCTCCACTGCTGCTGTTTGGGAGCCCTCGCACTCTCTCAGCCATGCAAAGCACACAAACACTCACAGTCTGTCCAAACAGACGAAAACTCTGCCACCGCTTTATCTTGAGGGCAATATTTAAGTTGGCTCTATAACCACGATTAAAAGGTTACCCATCTGTATCCTCAGCACACATGCACAACAAGCAAATACTCTCTTTATTTATTAACTACATTAATCACATCTATGGTTTTCTGACTGTTAAAGGCAAAGTTCAGATACTTTCAATACATTGAAGTGTGTGGGGACAGCCTCACTAGGGGCTTTAGTACACAGCTGCAGCTCTGTGCGGGACATCGTCATAGCCTGGAGAATATACGGATAGATTACTGGCAGCACTCAAGCAAGACCAAGATGAACCTAGATAAAGGTGAGGGAAGTGACTGACTGTTGTCATGATTTGACGATTTTGTTTCGTTTGATCTATAAAATGTCAGAAAAATAGTGAGAAATATTTTACAATCACAATTTCCCGGAGCCCAAACGGATGTGGAGTTTTGTTGGAGCAACAGTCCTAAACCCAAAGATACTCACTTCACTTTCACTATGTATTCAAAACAGAGACAAGTAGAAAATCATCACGCTGGAGAAACTGGAACTTAAGAAAAATTATAAATGGATGGTCCAAGTAGCTGGAAAATTGTTTTCACAATTGACTAATCAATTAATTGAGCTCTAAAATAAACCATTGAGAAAAGGAAACCATTCAATTCCCAACACAAGTGTTTCTCTTTGGCAATCTCATCAACAAATAAAAACACTTCCACAAAGCTTCATGCTGTTTAGTGAACTGTCCCCAGATATATCACTAAAAGCATGTTGCCTTCATGCTGTGAGTGTTTGCACGAGACAGGATTTAACCTGTGATCGTAATCAGACAAGTGTAACTCCAGGAGTCAGATCAGTGACAATGAAGCTGCTGTGGCCATCTTTTTTTTTTTTTCTTCATATTTTGCAATTCTCTGTCAAAGTACCTTTTAACAGTAGCCATGCTTCATAATTGGATCTTCTAATATACTATTTGTTTTAGCAGTTATAATATAACCAATCGTTGTTTAACAATGTTTGTAAAACACACATTGTATAACGAGCCCTCTATGAAGACATTTTAGTTGGCAGAACGTTGTGGTTGTTAAACGGAAGTTAATGTTCACATACAGACGCTGAGGAGAGTGAAATATTAAACTGCATACATTTGAGTTTGGGAATCTAATTCCTAGTTCAAGTTATTTGCCTTTGGGTAAATGCTATATATATATATATATATATATATACATATATACATATATACACACACTTTGCACACATGGCATGTGCAACTGACAAGCCCTCTAAACCCAGCCTGAGGACTAACAGGTCCACACTTGACAGATTAGGAATGCAATTAGTGGCAGCAGCAGCTACAAAGCTTTATGCTATCTTTCTGAATGGACATCTCCAACAAGGTGTTTGTGACATCTGTAATGGTCTGTAGTGAAAGACGTGCAGCGAGTGGGTGAATGGATACACTCCCTGCTCTCCTCTAGCTTTCTGCTCACGGGCCTTGAGAATGGCACTTCAACCACAACCAGCTGACCATGCAAACACCTCCAGTGTGAGTCTCTGAGACAGCATGGGCATAAAACATAAACAATAAATGTAATATGGTTGTACGATAAACATATCAATACCACGCTCACCTCCCACTCCTCCCGTCTCCTCTTCAGCTGATCACATTTGCGCAGCTTGCAGATCTGCTTGCCCGTCTTGCGGTTCAGGCAGTTTGCGCAGCTACCGCAGTTCTCTTTGCGGAGGCAGGGAGTGCAGTCGCCGCATTTCTTCCTCTTTCTTTTCTGCAGGTCGACGGGGGGCAGAGAGAAGAGCCCCGCTTGCTGGTGTTCAGTCTCAATGTATTTGCTGAGAGGAGACGTCTTCTCTGAGGATTTCCTGCGCTGGTGTGGAGACTGAGCCTCCTCCGCGTCCATGGAGAACGTATAAGTGTCCTCGGGTGGCGGACCAGGGCCTTCCCTTGGCCCGGGCATGGTTACTGTCCTCACCTATGTCTATTCTGTCTCTTAATTAGCAAGATTGAAAAACACAAATAAACACACCCGAAGTTTTTTTTTTTAAATGGAGCTAAAAATCAACACCTTCCAAATATACAATGAATATTTGGCTGCACTTGGTGGAAGTTTGTCTGGTCTTAAAAACAATGTTTGGCAGGTAGATAACTTGTCTCGGATCAGTCTGTGCTGTTGACTATACCCAATCCATTTGACTCTGTGGACTGTTACCAAATAAAGTTAGCGTTTATCTTGTCTTGTAGTCTGAGCCCTCCAGGGACAGCTTGATTGTCATCGTGTGTTCTTGGTCACCCGGGTGGCCCTGGAGAATCCTGCTTGTAACTTGCAGTATGGAGACCATCGTTCCCAGCTACCCTTTGGGATTGTAGACGGTCCACGAAAGTCTGGGTAGCATAGCTGGAGCCTGGGGAGTCATGGCGGCATCTGCACAGGCTGAGCGCAGTCTGTAAAGACAAAGGGATGAAACAAAAAATGCCCAAAATAAAGTATTCATACATATTTCTTTTCAACACAATTTTTCTGAGTGCATTTAAAGGGCATATGTTTTTGATATATCCCCCCTGACAACAGATTTCTTTCTATGCCACTTCCCGGTGTGAGCGTGTACCATAGCTTGTATGTCCGTGGAAGAGTGTGTGGATATGTGTCTTTATTGGCAGATTTCTACATTATTTGCTCATTTAGATTATACCCATCAAATAAATTTGGTTCGTTTGTTGGGTTAGTTAAATATGCATATCTTTGTCCACTTCAGGCCTCAGGGTAAGCGTGTTCTACGGCCATTTTTCTAAGACTACGTGATTAAGAAAGGCCGATAAGATTGGAGGCACTTACAGGGAAAACCCCTCATGTGTCTATTACAAAGGTAATAACATCAACTAAGAATTAAAGATGAAGCAAATTTGAAAACTCACACAATGGACTATTTAAGGCAATAGTTTACTGATTTATCATTTATCAGATTGACTAAATATTATCTGGATGTACTTTAAATGGCGTAACTGGCTGTGATAATACGAGATGCTTTTGCCTTAGAGTTCAGTCTGACGCCGCTGATCGCTGTCTGAATACTGTCTGGTTTCCAAACACAGCTGTCAGTGCTGTGCATGCAGTTGGCTCATAGCCATGCAGGCCTACGTGAGCAGTTTGAGAAGATAGTGTTTTAATGGCAGAGCCCACATGGACGGGAGGCTTATGTCTCCCTGAATGAAAGACGGGGGGGGGGTGATAAGTCGATGCCAGGGACAGTCCTCTTTGTCTCGTGGTCACACGCTCCAGTCAACCGTCAATAAAGTGAATTGTGCTCAGAAAACCCGGTTTCTTTGCTACTGCCTGGTTTTACAGCCTGCACTGAAGATTTGTCTTTTTTTTTGGTCAACAGCAATGCAGAGGAGGGCAAAATCCACTATAAAATATGAAGGCTACTTTAATTTACTTTAATATTACTCTATGGGCTGCATTAACATGCATTTAAAATTAATATGGGTTTAAACATGTAAACTTTGCCGCTCTGGCGGGAAAATCACGAGTTGGTTTATGTTGCAGTTGAATTAACTGTTGCCAATGTTTGTGGTTGTTTTGCTTTCTGATGAAATGAGCAAAACTGCAACTTTGTAAAAGAATAAATAAAGGAGACTTATTCAAAACAAATAATCTCCCCAAAACGCTGGGATGAAACAAAATGTGTTACATTTTAACTTTTCACATTAGCTTGTTTACAGCTTTGCTAGTAAGCTAACGTTAAGGTGCGACCTGTTTCAACAATTAGCAGGATAGCACTTTTGCCTCATGACCTTAATGTTGTTTGTTTGTAACGTTACATGTAAGTATCACTTATCTTACCAAATGGGGGTCCATGGTATAAAGCTAGCTTATTTAAATATGAAACTTTAGCAGTTCCTAGACCTGTCCACTGTGACACTGCTTCAATTAAAAGGTAACCTAAGCCCACAGGTAAAGTAACGTTAGCTAATGAAATGTCCGACACGTGTATGTTCCTATTTGTCCCTTCACCGCGTGGCTAATTGCACAACTAAACTTCAGCTAACGTTATCTAAAGGCAATTGACATTGCCTAGCAACAGCACGCGCTCTGCCGGCTCCGCACGTGGTGTAATCGCGTGGCAGTAGTGTAAACGAGCTCCCCTCTGCTTCTGTTGTGATTTTTACAGTATGTCCACGTGGTTACCCACGGGGAACTTCTAAAACGTCGCGAGGTGAGCCCGGCCAGGCCACAACAATCAACAGCAATCAGATAAAAGCTAACAGGCATCCTTAGATTTACATTAAGATAATCCTCATTAAAGCAGAATACACAAAACACATCAGGGCTGTGAGGACACGGGGATAATTGCTTTAGGTGACAAAAACAGCACTTCAACCAGGTGTTGAATACACACTTTAATTTACATCCACGTGACAATCCTCGCGCTATTGCAGAGGCGTCTCTCGGTGGTTGTCCTATACCTCAGATGGCCACCAAGAAAAGTCTTCATATTCATATTTTAGTAAAATAATGAATGATGTCACCCATAAATAACACCTTTACTTAACTTACAGCTGTTTGATATTAAAGGCCAATGGCTAAATAATGCTGCTCGGAGACTTTTGTTACTTAAAGTTGTGCAAACAAATAAAGAAACGTGGGTCAATATTCGACTCAATATCCATGTCTGCAAAAAAAAAAAAACTTTCATAATATTCACAAGGAAGAGAAACAACGTACCACCCGCGACGAGTGCGGTCTTTAAATGCTTCGATATTCCTCTCAGCTTCAGCCTTCAACCTGCTTTGCAAAACGAAAGTAAATTATAAAAATGTAACAAAAGTACCTGCACGGCACAACAACACAAACGGAGAGCTAGAAATGCGCACATTTCCACTCGTGCACCAAAGTGGAGACGACGGGGTAAAAAGTTCTACCATAGTGACATAACTGGTCAATTGAGCCAGAGGTGAGAGAGGGAGGGAGGGAGGGGGGGAGAGAGGGAGAGAGGTCGTATCTTTTGGGGGGGGGGGGGTTCAAGTCATCAGTAAATTATGGAGTGGAGTCCTGCCAGCTGGATCAGAGGGTGGGGTTAGGGTGGGGTTTTGGGGGGTAATTATGTAAAACTGCTCTTAAGATGTTGAAATTCCATTTTCTATTTGGTTTAAGAACGGGTAAATAAGATTCCTGTGATGTCACGTGTGGGGTCTGACCCAGATGTTGTGACATCATGAAGAGAATGAGCATCAGGACCTCAATGAGCATCAGGACCTCTTTAGGTCTGAAGTCCCGTCTCCCTCCTGCACAGATGTGGGTTTCCATGCTCCGCTCAGGAGAAGGGGGAGCAGCTGTGGAAGTGAAAAAGATGGAGGTTTAGATGAAGACATAAGTGCCTGTGTACATTACACAACGAAGAACAAGAGATAGAAACCAGACAGCCCAAAACACTAATTGTTATTAATATAGTCAAAAGTTGTCATTAAAAAAAAAATATATCAGCAATCACTAATCTAACAAAAGGTTGTATATATAGTTCCCCGCATTATAGCTGAAATATATTCCCTTTTATATTCATATAATGAGAGTTCAGTTAAGAACCTGTTGTAAGTCACGGTGTATAAAGTTTAGTCAGAACGAAATAGAAACAATTGTAGTTTCACTTGTCTGGTAATTATGGCTGCACAAGTTTCCTGATGGCGTATTAAATCATAACTCTCAGATGGGGGTCCTCACACCACAAGGTATGAGGCTCACAGCCCGCTTTGCATCCATTTGTAGTTCTTTGACCAGGAAACGTTTGTGTGTTTCATCTCACGATGACTCCTCAGACATTTAGAGGAAGTAATAACACATGACATTAAGCTCAAAACATGACATTAGTCTATGCCTAAAAACTATAAAAAATATACATTAAATTGCTATTATGAATGTTCATTAAAAATGTTGCTTCACAATAGCATCACAAACATTGAATAATTATTAACACTCAGTTTTCACACATCAAATCTTTATTGTTTTCACCAGTGTAACTCTCCATTGGAGGCTGTTGAACAAACACAAACAAAATGCTGTAAACACAAAATGCAAACCGTCAACATTTCTTCTGAGGTACCTGGCCATTACACCATAATACAGATTTTAATATATTCCATTTGTTTTGATTAGACATTAAGATGCACAGTGAGATGCACTGAGAAAATAATTTTGGATCATTTGGACCACATTAACGGGATTACAAATATTAATTCTTTGCCACGTTTCTGTATGTTGAGAACAAAACCTGATACTGTTTGGTCATAAAATGGTAAAATGACAAGCTGCTGTAGAGTTAAAGCTTTGAAGAAGAATTGAATGTCAGTGTGCAGAAACAAGAAACACTGTGAGACATTACTTTAGCAAACGGATCCTTTGTTTTGATTCATAAATAATAAAAGCAGGTGAACATGTACCCAAAATTCTCTCAGAAACCGTCATAGTAATAAATAGATAAAACCGCTCCAGTGGCTCTACATCCATCTCGCTTTGCTTTAAAGAGGAAACGTTAGTACCAGCAGATTGAGGACAGTTCCACATGTCAGTGGGTGGACTCCAGTACTGCAGACAGAATGATCAAAGTACTGAGACAAGGAGGAGAAAGCTCAAGAACAGAGCAAACAGAAGACAGGACAGCAATGAAATACAGTGATATCAGTGTCTGTTGGTAGGTTGCGATGACGACTCTTTAATAAGGATCAGAGAAAAGTAGCGCAGGACCAAGATCTAGTCAATTTAGGAACAGGTTTTGTGATATAATATATAATATAGCTTCTTTTAATCAATTGTTGAGGTCCTTTGACGTGGAAAAACACAGAGCTGCTGCCATTCCATAAAGCTCACACTATCTTATATATTAAAGGAGAAGCTCTATTTTAATATAGTATTGGTCCAACATCCAATATCTCTGGTTTGGAGTGTGAAAACAGTCACGAGCGCACATCTTTCCAGACAAACATGCCACAGACGATACCGTGTGGAGAGGTGCAGCAGCACAGCATCAGATGTTGGCCTGTTGATACTGAAAGAGTTTGAAATGTTTGAACCTGATGAAGGCCGTATGAACACAAACGTCTCATGTAACTGGGTTTTGATTTGGGCTCAAGATTAGAATCATGAGTGGAAATGTAAATGGAGGTGAGTTGCGTTGGGCCCGAGGTTCACACTCGCTCAACGCTCTCACTGGTCCGTTCTTAACCGCTACATGGAGCCTCCTTTTTTGTTAAATCCTGAAATGCATATACACAGGGAATGTACCAACTCCCCCTTTCCCCCGTCGCATCGCCCCCCTCAGTCTCCAGGTGGTTTGGTCCAGTGGTCACAGAGCAGTAGTCTTTATGTCCGCACCTGAAACTTGCCGGCCTTCGTCATGTATTTGATGCCTTTAAAAGGTTTATACTTCTCACCGTACATGTCCAGTCGATTCACCTTCAGCCCTGTTGGAGGGAAATAAATATGATTTTTTTTTTCTCAATTTACATTTCACAACACAAACTTTGTGCACCTTACTTGTGTTACTGGACAAGAGCAAACACCGGCACCAAAACAAATGTGACTTGAATGTTTGAGGACGGTGGGAGGCTCATTTATGGACCTTTTTAGGCTACAACTACTACAGAACTCAGATCAGTACGACAGCTTCAGGCATCTGATTGTCCTATAAAGATATACCTGCTGAAATATTAAAAAGATGATTTAGTTTAGTTTGTTTTATACTATCAACTGTTCTGAAGGCATTTCCAGAATCCTTAACCGTTGTGCATCCCTTTAGTCCTGATTATAACCACCAAATATACATTATTTTCAAAATGTCCGTTTGTTTACGTAATGCCGCTGAAAAACTTAGAGGACATAAATGTTCCATTCCTAAAAATATAATATAAAATACTATACATTAATCAGACTTAACTACCAAATATTCGACGCCTTTCACAATATTAACCCTTTAAATGTTTACATATTAACTGTTGTCTTTGAAGACATCAAACACAAAAGTGTAATTATGTTCTGTATACTAAATGAGACGTTTTATACACGTCAATTATGATCAACAACATTGATTTTGATGCATTGCATCAAACACTGCAGTGCTCCACAGTACAGCAGCAACAGCCCTAGTGGTGAGCAGGGAAACAACAGGTGTGAGGAAACAGCTCAATCTGGTGGAGAACAGTGAAAACTACAAGTTTGAAGTCAGGCTCTAGATTAAAAGTCTGACACAACAGAATGCTTCATTTTATGCTGTAATGGCCGTGGGATAACAACTTGTTTCAATGGGAATATTTTGAGTGTTTGTATTTTGGCTATACAGTTTATTATAGACTTATTATAGGAGCTGAGGTTGAATTTACAACATTTTATTTTAAAGAGACAAAAATGTCCCCTGTGATGCACAAGGGTTAAAGACTCCGAACCTTCTGGACCGAGAAATAATTTGTCTGCTGAAAATGATGCATGCATATTGTTGAATTAGCCTTTTTAATCCCAAAATATTGCTTTGCATATTACCTTGAATCCTGTACAGAGTAATGGCATGCTGGGTAATAAGTCTAACTAAACCACATCAGTCCAATCATATACTAATACATGTTAATACATTCTGTTAACAACAATGAATACAATGAGTACTTCGATCTGCCTACAGAGTACTCTCTGATGTCATGTGAGGAGGCGTATTGATGCATTCGGCACCACCTAGTGGGCAGCGTGTCACTGTGCTCACAGTCAGGTGGTTGTCAGCTGAGCCGGCCGTGTGATGAAAGCTTCTCTTGTGTGTTGTTGGGGTTGAGGGCAAATATTTCTCAATGCAAAATATAAAAACATGACTCTAACTCACTGAAACTGGCCGCTGTGTGGGACAGTCTAGCAGGATTGTAAACGTGATATTTCACAGAGAAAGGTGATGATGGTGAGACTAAATGTGTGAGTGTGTACCTGAGATGGCCATCTGTTGGATCTTCAGCTGGATGTTGATAGTGGGGTTCTCGTCAGGTTTGGAGGCCCCGGCCTGCAGGCTCATGGTGCCTTTGAGACTGGGAAGCTTCTGTGGGTTGATCTTGCCGACATCCCATGTCAACATCTAGCCAAAAAAACAAAACATTTAGATGCCAATGTGGGATCACTACAGCGCATCAAATCAAATGGTGGCACCGTTGAACCTGGAGAGGATCGCTGTAAATTAACATGATTTACAGAGATATACACATTCCTGTCCATGCACACTTCCCTTCTTCCTTCTTTCAGGCATAACAAACACACTCAGACACAGTTTTGAGGTACCTTTGTGACTGGATCAAAGGTGTGTGTTCCCTGGGAGGAGTTGAGGTTGGCGTTCAGGACGCCCCGGGGCAGCTGGCTGCTGACTAGGACCGCCTCCACGGACTTTCCCATGGTCTGTTTGGGCCCCAGGGTCAGGTCAAAGCGTCCCTGGGAGCTTCCCTCTCGGAAGCTGATGTTGTGCTTGACGTACACCGGGATCGCCACCAGGCTGAAGTAGAGGCAGGCCAACAAACAACATCATAGTGGAATACATTTTATACATACCGTATTTTGGCAACTCTTGAAAAAATCCACATGCGTAATAAACTGAGGGGTGATTCAACTTTATGTGTTTTTGCCATTAAGAAACTTAAAATGATCCTGGAGGAAAAAGTACTGACTTCTGAGAGCTGACGTGGTAGGAGAGCAACCGGAAGTTTCCATCCGGGGGAATGAAGGAGAGGATCCGCTCAGCTTCCCAGCGCTTGAACCGAACACACGGGTGGAAGCTGACGTCATCCAGCAGCCGAGGATTCTGGGAGAGAGGGGCAGAGGGATGGTTTGAGGAGAAGTAAAAAGAAAAATGTGCATGCTCGAAATTACACGAGAGGCTTGGAACTCACCATAAATGAGAGAGTGAGGTCGGGCATGCCTGTCAGTTTTACACAGGCGTCAATAACTCCCTGAATTTCTGCTGTAATAGTGGAGCCTGAGGAGGGGGAGGGGGGGGGGGGGGGGGGGGTTGATATAAGATATTTACAGAGAGCAAAAAACATAGAAATTAACAACAAAATCAATTTGATGCAGACACTATTAATTGTGGAGTAAAGCTGCTGATATTCTGTGCTATTGTCCAATATGGAAATATACAGAATTTTTTTTATATATGCAAATTAATATAAATGAAGCAATGGCAGAGTGTGTTGTTTGACCGGCAGGATGTTCAGAGCAAATACCCGATTTATCGATGATGGCGTCGATCTCCTCCACCACGTCAAAATAGGCCTCGTTGTTGGTGTATTTGACTCCGGTGCGTCGCCACGGCACCACTGACAGCTGGCCTGTGGGGAGCTGTTCACCGACATTGGTGCTGCCTGAAAAACAGACGTCAATGTAAAACAATAATAAAAGAAGTGCTTTTACACCAGAGTCCATTCACACAGGTTGTTGCAATAGTTCTGCCATCACAGACTGATGGCTGATGCTGAGCTACAGTGTTGTTTTGGTGCATCTTATTCTGACATCATGTGAACGGGATCACAGCGTTCCGCCTATGAACAACATTAATGTTGAAGTACTAACATATTAAGGCGAGAAACCTCCGGTGAATCGGGTAAAAATAACTAATATAGATACAGTATCACCATGAAACCTCCACAGTTGATCACTTACATTCATTTCTTTTTAACTTTAAATAATTTTTTGTATTACAAGTTTTCTGAATATGTATGTTTAAATATGCAAATGAATAATTATCTTTTCAAATAGGTGCTAATTTGCATAAACATTGGTTAAAAAGGGTTCATTTTGATGACATATTAGAGTCAAAGGTTTTTACAGAGGGAATCTGTATCACTCCATGAATCAGAAAATAAGCCATACTCGGCATGTTTCTAGGGGTAAAATGTTTAATAAATGTTTAATAACTGATGCTATGAATGATCCATGAACAACCCTCTCTGTAAGAACCTTCAGGTTGTAGATAAGAACGAAACTGCAACGTTTGGTTTATGTATTTACTACTGAAGAAGAGATTTATGGCTCGGAGTGAGAAAAAACGAATTTTGAGAAACGAGCCTTTAAAGATATGTTTTATGAAATTCCATTCATTCTGAAACACACTACAGGTGAATAGGGTAACAAAAAGACTAATAGATATAACCATGAGACTTCCCCAGTTGATTACGTACATTAAGAGAATTATATTTCTGTATTTATGTTATGTTAATAGAACACCTTATGTTCTGAACTCCAGTTATCCGGACTAATTTGTCCAGCACACATTATATCTGACATCACTATCATTGTTTGACGTAATGCTCGGACTGTTTAGAGGACTACTAAATGTTTAAAGTGTTTTTACAGGCCCTGTGGTCAACATGAACATGGATTGTACCTGTGATGGTGTTGACCATCGTGCGGAGGATGGTGGGAGGCTTTATGAGCTCTTTTAGGATGTTGGACTCTGTGGCCAGCGGAAAGCCGTTGTCCAGCATCTCCTCCAGCAGCTCGTAGACCACCACCACGTTGTCCTTGATAGCAGCCTCTGTACACACTCCAAAATAGTCCTGAGAAGAAAAACAACAGGATATGGGTATTTAAAATCAGATATGAATTATTTAGCTAAACTAACCGCTAAAAGTGGAACTGGGAGTCCAAACCTGGAACGTGTCAACGACTCTGTGCAGAAACTCGATGACGAAGAGCGGCGGCACTTCACTCTGGATGACGGCAACAAAGTAGATGCGATGCCTGAGCACGCTGATAAGGTAGTGGTGCGGCGTGGGGATCACCGGTGGGACGTTCTCCGGCTCGGAGGCGCGTTCCTGCGCCTCAAAGAAGTAGTCGCACACAGAGCGGCTGACCACGCTCTTCCAGTGCTTCTCCAGGAAAATGTCTCCGGAGGAGTTGACTAGGAACAGGCTGTGGATCATGTTGGCTGGAGGCTGAGAGGCTAACGAAGAATAAAAAGAAGAGAAAACCAAAGCAGTTCAAATGAGAGAATGTTGAGATAAAGTTAAATATATGGTAAGAAAGTGCTTACAGAATTAAGGGTTAGGGTTAAGCTTCTAGCAAAGAAGGGGCTAGTAATGTCTGACATGCAGATATTTTGACTATCATTGTAGGCAAAGCACAGGTGTTACTAATAACATTAACGACAGCTCTGTTTAATGTAAGTGTCCCAGTGAGGCAGCCTGCATTGTACCAAGAGCCTGAAACAGAAGCAGCTACATCCAATTCAGCCATTAACAGTTTTATCAGTTACACCTGTGCTTTTCCTGCTTTAAGATGACAGAATGGCTTCTATGAAAAATACCTGTTGTCTGTATTTTCATACCTGCAAACTCATAAGAGGTGAAGAAGGTGACAAGCACCCGAACCCGAAACCCTGTCGGGGGGTGCGGGGGGGATGCTCCCCGGGAGAATTTTATTTTAAATATGAGCTTTAAAATGTAGCACTCTGGTGTTACTCTGAGAAGGAAATTAAGTGATAAGACATTTACTTTAAGCAAAAAACTAATGTATTATTCAGTGATTAATCAGTAGTTCAGCTCTAGCTGAACAGCTGGCTAGTTAGCTTCTCTTTCTTTTTTTTTTTTCAATCAATATTATTTAGACAAAATCCATTGAGACCGAGGTCTCATTTTCAAAAGTTTTAATTTAATAAAGTGAATCAGTGTCATAGTTATGAATGTAAACAAACATTGAAAAACAAAGCAGTATGTGTGCCAAAAAGACCAGGCGCGTGCACACACGCACACAAACACGCACACACAATAATTGCCAATGGCTGTGCCACCAGTCACACAATCACTGTTTTGAATGGAGGCTCCATACACATCATGAAGCCCATTTGTGTTGATTTTGTGCACGTGATTAACTCCTATTAATAGTAAAAACAACTTTTAAAGCATTATGAACATTTCATAATGAGTCTCCAAACAATAATGTTTGACAATCTTTGAACAGGACCTAAACTTTAAAACGTACAATATAACCCAACTCAGTCTGTATTCTATCAAGTGTTGGGTCTAAAATGAAATGAATATCAACAATAAGTCCACGCCCACTGTTGTAAAGACAGCCCTTCCTCCCCTCACATGACACGTTGGTGGTCATACTATGCGCTTCAGCTAGCTTACTTCAGTACCACATACTCAAATGGGTCCGTGTGCATAATGTAGGTAACTGTTATACTATGTAAATAATGTAAAGTGTAATGGGTCAATTTAACAGTGATGTAAAATAAACGTTTAAAAAAGTGTTTTGCATACTGCTCTCTCCATACGGTGGCAACTAGTTACGTTTCAAGATTTAACTTTAACTTTAACTAACACAGGACTATTTAGTTGACGTTAAGTCTTCTTTACGTCAATTTAAGGTTTGCTGGGAAATATGACACCGGAGTATTCATTAAATATGCGTCAACGCTATCAAGTTCGGACACGGATGAAACTCAGCGCCACGAGAACCTGAATATATTTCAGCTACATACATTTACTACAACCATAAGACATTTGAACGAGTAACTATCTAACTAACGTACCTCTATTGAATAGCAATGTAAGGCCTCCGTCTCCACACAAGATGCTACATCAGTACCTCCTCCTGCCTCTCAGTCTCATGACAGACGAAAAGCCCCGTCACCCAGTAAAGGGGAGGAAATACTTTAAAATAACGATGCTGATTTAACTGAACACGTACCTCTTACCACTCGGGGCAATCAATAAAATACGAATGACTTACCGAAGACAGTTATTAACGTTTTCGTCTCGCCTTTCGCCCTTTTTTTCTCAATGAAAGATTAAGCAGCCGTCGTCGCTTCCCGTTAGGTGGAAAAAGCTCTCAAAGCGAGTAAGGATACAGTACAGCGAGCCAATCAGAATCAAGAGAAACTATAAATTCCCGCCCACGTAATGGTGTGATAGGTCAATAATACGGAAGCTGTTAGCTCGTGACTTGGCTGTGATTGGACCGCGGAGGGAGAGCTACAGTAAACACCAGTAAAGCTGCTCGCTGATTGGCCGTTAGATGTAGCTGGTCTGACATTTTGTTTCCAGTATCAGATTTCATCTTGAGGCGTTAAGTCTCCATTCAAACACTATAGATATGGTTTATATACAACTTCACTGACAATAACACTGTCAAAATGCGTTCCCAGTAATCTGTGGCATAAAATGAATTCGACATCTTATATTTGTTGTGTACATAGCAAATCTAATTATACATTTCCCCCCTAAACAAGGTTAAAATGAAATAGCAATACTTTGGGATGCTGATGCTAGAGTTATATTTATTTATGACTGATAACAAAACCCATATTGAGCATTTTTCTTGTTGGTGACTTTTGTAATTGTTGTGTAAAGATGACAGCATGTTATTTGAACATATAAAGACACGGCATGTAGATGAAACATGGAGCTTGTGTTCTATTCAATTTCTAAAAGTACAACAATATTTCAAACATACTGTACAAAGCAGTGGTTCCTTAAGGGTGTCTTCTGCACAGTATATTGAATATACGTAAACATTGTAAATAGTATGAACTGTATATGTTGTTTTGTAAGCTTCAGCCTTTAACAATGTGTCGCCTGATGGGATTCAAAAGCAGCAAACGAGCATCAAGTAGCGAGATTTTCTTCACAAACAGAACACATGGAGGGATGAAAACTATAGGTTCACATAGTGAATAAAATGCCCTTTTCTCATAGTTCCCAGTTCCACCTTCTTTCCAAGTGCAGCTCACAAAGTTTAAATACACATGCAAACAATGAAGTGGTGAGAAATCCTACCCTCAGTGTCAATAAGTCAAACCATTGCAGTAAATGTTAGTGAAACTAAAGAGCAGACATGTAAACCAAAATACTAAGCTATCAGAGATCTGCCTTATCCATCTGATACGATCATAAAGAACCTCTTGATGAAGCGAGTACTTTGAGTTGCTGTCGTGATCCAATCATTAAAAACAGTTTGGGGATCTCAATTATTCTGCAAAAGTAATTATTGTCCAAAATGGAAATATGTTCCAATAAGTCATTGAACGACTTGTTTGCTTCTCACAATGTTTTTTTTTTTTTAAATACGTTTAGAAGAAAACATTTAGCTACACTGTGCAATCAAACACCACCTTCAGTAAATCAGTACAGTGTGCCGACGTCAGCGACTTGATAATTGAGCTTTTACATTACAGATCTGAAAAGTGTGACTCCTGAGAATCAGAGATATGACTTTGAAAGCGAGACCATACTGTTCACAACCCAGCAACATTCAAGGAGGCAGCCTGTGTATTTATATTTTGTTGAAGACTTATGGATGCTAGGAGAGAACACTGTCATTTCCACATCAATACCTTTTAAACATGCCATGCTCACGCTCTTTGGGGACATCTAGTGGACACAAGTGGTCAAAGCAAATTCATAAATGTCCAAAAGTCCACTATAAATGTTTGCCAACAATGGAGTAAAATGTGTATTTAAATAGATGTATAAATATAAATATAAATCTTGTCGCTATGTTTTGCAGGACTAGTGCCTGACGCCACTAACCTGTCTGAAATATGAAAGGTTGTTGTCGTCTACCTAATGTGTAAAACAAATATTTAAAAAAAGTATAATAATATAATTAAAGCATCTTAGTTCCTTTGGAGTAAATCTGGAAGTAGCGCGCTGAGGTGACGGATGAAACTTTAAAAAGCTCAGGGAAAACATGAATGGCTCAACATAATTTATTTTCATTTTATGTTAAAATGTACAGAGTTCTTTGAAAGTACTTGCTAAGAAAGAAAGAAAAACAAAACAAAAAAAAAAACAGAATAAATGGAAATACATACAGGGACAGAGTCGAGAGTTGAGGCCGCTGAGCGCAATGCAACCATCACCGTGTGCCCAGCTGTCCCTCCTCTCTGTATTCCGCGCTCTTAGCATACAACGCAACATGTACAATTACAAAGGATACAAAAAGGGAAGCGATATAAACAGACAGAAATATACTGAGCTCCTTTTTACATGCCTCTTAAATGTAAGGAAGTCATCCTATACACACACAAGTAAAAAAAGAAAAGAATGCCAAGTGACCTTTAGATATTTGTAGTCCTTTTTGTTTAAAATAGCATTAATAGAACTACACAAAGATAGAAAAACTCTAGAGATGAGATGGAATGGAGAGGTTAAAGGCATCTTAAAGTCACTAAAAGTGAGTGGTAATTTTTTGTAAATTTTGAATTTCTTAGTAATTATTACCCGAAGAGGCGAGCTAAAAAATATGTATTTTTTTATTTATTTTTCCTGTAACAGAAGTGAAAAAAATGACAGTACCAATATCAATGTCAGTTTCCTTTTTATATTATAGAAAAAACATTTTCTCTACAATAAGTTTTCTAAAGTCAAAAAGAGTCAGCTCGTGTCATAAAAGAAAGCTGCCCAGTCTGATAAAATTCAGAAACAAACAAACAAAAACAACATAAGTACAGAACAGAACAAATACACACAAATAAAGTATGCAATGTCGGGTCTGTAAGAAAATGAAAACTCCTCTTTTGACTTTGAATACTGGTACATGGAGCAACCGCTTCGCAGAACCTCGAACTCGTTCTCCCCTTCGACCCTGCTTTCATGTGAGTGTGCCTCTACGCGAGGGCCAAACCATGCACTAGATCAGGCGTTCAGGCACACCTTTTACAAAGGATGGCCGTCGACTGCCGCATCTCTAGCCAATGGAAGTGCAGAATTTTGCAGAAAAGGAAGAAACACAGTTTTAAACAGAACTACACCATTCAGAAGCAGACTCCTGGACCCTCTTTCAGTCACTAACACTTAAGAGACGTCAGCTGTAGCTAACCGACTTTCCTTTGAGCAGTCAGATGGAGATGGCACTGTTTGTTCTGCATTCCCTAAACTGCTTTAAAAAAAAAAAAAAAAGGCTGACATAGTACACCGTCTGTCAGTGGAGTGTGGACAAGAACAGATTAATGTTGTACTTTCCTGAGCTAGCCACCGTTTGGCGATAGCTAGCCAGCGTCTGTGTGTGTTTGTAGGTGCGGGAGTGTGTGTGTGAGCTTGATATTGGGAAGTACCAGAATATTTACATCTTTAACGTTTTCAGTGTGGCGGCAAACTGGAAAATAATGCTACTTTGTTTTTCGTTGATGGACATGTAATAAGACAGCGACGCGCTCGTCTCTTCTGTGTCTTCGCTGTTTTGTTTTTTTTGGTACAAGGTCCCTCCGGGAAGACAGAGACTCTGGAAACAGCTCAAGGCCCCGGCGCTCCCACGCTGTTCTGGAACCAGGTGGAAAGCCGCAGAGATGTTCGGGTATTTCTGAGAGAGCAAAGACGGCGCATCACCGTTTCAGAATGCCACACATATAAAGACCAAAGCATATAAGAGGTCGGACTGCACACGAGTATTTCAAAAACAATCAACAAAAACAACAACAAAAATAAGATTCAACTTTATGTTTAACAAAACAATAGTCCGCCTGCAATGTTTCATTGTCTCTTTTTTCAAAGTAAGGCTCCCTATATCACTTAAAAGATTGTGTGCATGGTTGAATATATTCAGTTAACCACTGTTCTTCACTCGCGGTCTGACGAAGCGAGGTACTCCTGTATTGTCCTTCTCTGTGTGTCGTTCTCGTCATTCTTTGTCCCCTCCTCTCCTAATGCGCATCGTGGGGACGAGGAGCCCCGCTGTGTAAAATCACATTACAGAGGACTGTGCAGGCCTGGCCTGAAGCAGCACGGCAGAGGTCCATGTACACACACAACTCCCCCCCCAACCCGGAACCCCACTTGTTCCCATACACAACCAGCTGGGAGGGGAAACGAGCCCAAATTTTAAAAAAAAGGGACAAAATGACAACACAGAAAAGCAGGAAAACCCAAAGACCCTCTCTGTCTCCAACCACCGACTCTCCCTGGTGCCTGCCGCAGCACTGGAGAGGGTGAACAGGAGTAATGGACATTTAGAGTACAGCGAGTATCAGCTCTGGCCTCATGTCTCCTTTCTCAGTTCCTCGGCTGCTCATCTGCTCATGTACGGTGACTGTTTAGGGACACCAGCATAGCTGTGATGGGCGGGGCCAGTGTACATCATGTTGCCGTGGTGGTTGGGCTGCATAGGCTGCTGCGGGTAACCCTGCCCTCCCATCATGCCCATCTGCATCTGCATGGGGTACTGAGCTGGCTGATTCATGTAAGGGGGATTGCCGTGATAACCACTGTTCATCATGGGTTGGGGCATTCTGTAACCGGCCGACATGGCGTTGAGGGGCGTCATGTTCATGGAGTTGTACTGCGCTGGCGTGGGCATGAGGTTCGGCATCATGCCGCGCTGCACGGCCAAGGTGCGCGACGTGCCCTGCATGGCCACGGCCCCCGAGCTGCGGCCGTAGAGCTGCTGCTGGTGCGGGGCCGGGGCCAGCTGCTGGGTGGCTTTGGACCGGATGGAAATATGGCCTTTGACTGTCGCCATCTGGCCCTGTAGCCGCTGCGTGTGTGGCGGGGGTCCCAGACCGATGTTGGCGGTGGGCATGTTGCATTGTAGCTGCAGGGAGCCCAGGTTCATGGTGCCGGAGCTAAGGTTGGGGGGCGGGGTCATAGTGGACTGGCCCTGAGGAGTGTGGGGGGAAGGGGCCAGCCCCGGGTTGGAGAGAGAAACACTGGTGGCGTAGGAGGTAACGGAGGCAGAATGAGAGTAGGGCATGGCGTGGGGGTCCATGATGGTGTTGGTGAGCTGTTGGAGTTTGGCCAGGCTGAAGGTTGCTGAGGGCTGAGGGTAGCCCCCCGTGCCAAAGTCCTGACCCATGCGCTCGTACAGGGTGCGGCCCCCTCCTCCACTCTCGGGGATCTCCATTATCATGGGTGTGGAGGCGAAGCCGTTGCCCATGCTACACTGCGACAGGGCCTGCTGCTGCTGTTGTTGTTGTTGCTGTGGTGGTGGTGCTGATGGCGGAGGCTGAGGGTTGGGGGCTTGTTGCTGAGGAACCTTTTTTTGGGACTGCTGCTGCTGCTGTTGTTGTTGCTGGTTGGTGCTGGGGGGCCTCTCGATCACACCACAGCTCTGAGGAGACTTAATGCCACAGCCGGGGGTGTTAGACCGTGGTGGGGGTGGCTGGACTACAGCACTGCCTACATTACTGGCACCTGGTCCGCTGTTGGGCCCTGGCCCCGTTTGCTGGATGAGGCCACAGTTGCCCATCCCTAGTTGGGACCCTCCTGTTCCTGTGGAGGACGTGAGGCTGGGGGCTGGCACGAAAGAGCAGCTGTTAGACTGTGAGGACGGGGTGGCCGAGCTTGAAGAAGAGGAGGCCGACGATGAGGAAGCCGTGGTAGCTCCCGCAACTACACCAGCTGACATTCCCCCTCCATTCCCATTACCCCCTCCGCCCATGGTGGAGTCGTAGCTGCTGGGGTTGTCGTAGTTCTCTGTCGTGCTCTCGATGCTGCCGAGGTCACTGAAGCCGCTGTCCACCACCTGCTGCGAGTGGTCCGACACAGACGGTACGTCCATCATCGGCGACGTCTCCATGTTCTGCTGGGAGGGGGCAGACAGAGAACTGGGATGTTCCGGCGTAATCTGGGTGTACCCACCTCCAGCTCCTCCACCACTTCCCCCTGCTCCCGTGGGGCCGGGCGTGCCCCCCCTCTGCCCTGCCGGTGTCGTGTCCATGATGCCTGAGGGCAACCCCGGACTGTTGACCGAGCGCACAGATTGACTGGGAAGGGGCGGTACAGGGGGATTGGGAAGGGGGCTGCTGTGTTGGGAGGCCCCACACTCCTCCACCAAGGCCAGAGCCTCATCTTCGGCCTCCCCCGCGTGGCTGTAACTCTGCAGGGTCCGGCAGGCAGCTAGGGTCTCCTCACAGTCCTGGTAGGCTCCGTGGTGTGGCTGGGGTTCGGTCTCTTCGTCCTGGGCTTCCCCCTGAGTCAGGGACTGGACGGCCTGCATGGTCTCCAGGTCCAGCTCGTTGGAGTGGTGATGGGGGTGGTGCGGGTGATGGTGGCCCAGCTCCTCTTTGAAGTCGGAGTGCTGGTGCTGGTGGGAGTGTGGATGTGGGTGCTGAGGTTCCATCAACAGCGTGACGTCCTTGTCGTCCGGGTGCAGAGACTGGAGCTCCATGGGCTCAGAGGGAACAGACATGGCCGTGACGGTTTCCACCGCCGCTGCTGCTGCAGCAGACTCCTCCTGCTCTCTGCGCCGCCTCTCCTCCTGCTGCGGGTCCGCCGAGGAGGGTCGACACTTGGCCTCCTGCACCTCCTCCTCAGCCGCCTCCTCCTCCTCCTCCTCCTCTTCTTCCTCCTCCTCCTGCTTGCTGACGTAGTCTTGGGCCACGCTGTTCTCCATGTCTAAAAAAGCCTCTCCACCATGGGGTTCTTCTTTGACCGGGGGAGAGCTTGCAAGGGAGGCCGGTTCCTCCTCCTCCTCGTCTTCCTCGTCATCTTCATCTTCAGAGTCCGGACTTTTTCTCTTCTTGCTGCTGTTGTTGTTGCTGCCGTTGCTCTTGTCCTCCAAGTGTCCATCCCCTTCATCGTCTGCATCATGGTCTTCACTGCGCCTGCTTCCTGAACCGGGTGTAACTGCTGCTCGCCTGTTGACACTCCCGCCACCGCTGCCCATGCTGCCACATTCCTCTTCCTCCCTCTCCTCATCGTCATCGTCCTCTTCCCTGTCACCCATATCTGTGTCCTGAGGTCGTGACAGTGGGGCCCGGGGCCCTGAGGTGGAAGACGAGGACGAAGGGGACAGCAGGGCCCGGGACGGTGGACGGCTGGGTTTGTCTTCCTCCCAGGCCCTTTCAGCCTCCTCCTCTTCCTCCTCCTCTTCCTCTGGCTCAGAGGTGGGAGGAGGTTTGGGGGCCGGCTGTGGTGGCGGGAGGAGGGCGCGGTTCTTGGGCGGTCTCCCTCTTGGCCTCTTGGGCACCTTCTGCTCAACAGGTTTAGGGTGATAGTCATCCTCTTCATCAGAGTCTTTCTGTTTGGTGTCTCTGTCTGTGTTGGTTCTGCAGACTCGCTTGCTGTTGCGCTCATCAGTCTGGAGCAGCTGAGGATCTTTGTCCACCTGCTGCTCCAACTGCCTTTGTCTTTCCTGCTCTTGCCTCTCTGCCTCCTCCTGGGCCCGCTGCAGGTACCAGCTCCGGGGCTTGCGGCCAGGCTTCATCTTGATTTTGGGGGGTGGCGGATCCCCGCTTTGGGCCTGGCTATCTGTGGCTGCGCCACCACCAGGCGGTTTTCCAGGTCCTCGTTTCTTCCAGTGCAGTGGTTTGCGGCTCTTTCCCTTGGGCCAGCCTTTCTTCTTCTTGACTGGGACCTCAGGGTTGGCCGCTAGGGTCTCTGATGGAGTTGCTGGCAGAGCAGCCGCAGGCTTCAGCACAGGTGTTAGCTCTGAGAGGGGGCAAGAAGATAAGCGTAAGATAAAGCTGCACACAGTATGTAAAAAAAAACATCACTGAATTCTGCCAAGTTTGGCTTCAAAACTCTGTCTGCTCACCGTCTTCCTCTGAATCGGTGAGGTTGGAGTGCCGGCTCCTTTTAGGTGCTGGGTCAGACAACCTCATGACAGAGCGGGCTGGTGGGTAGCGGTGCAGCGGGTGGCCCAGTGGCGTCTCCTCCTCCAGCCTGGGCATAGGCCTCTCCGAGTCCGAGTCTACAAAAGGCTCATCCAACACCTCTGTGGTTTCAGAGATGGTCTCTGTCACCACGCTGCTGTGAGGGTGGCTGCGCTGACGAAAGCGGCGCTTCCTCAGCGGCTTCTGGGTAGAAACGGGACAGGTTATTAGGTGTTCCTGACCCACACTGACTGAGATCAAGAAGACTACAGTAAAAGACATGAATCCAGTTCTCAATACAACTTAATTGCTAATTTATTTAAATTTGCATTCACGGTTAACAAGACACTGTTCGTTTCTTACCTTGCATTTGAGCCCCAAGGCAGGCTTGGTGAGGATGGGTGGGGAGCATGTCCTCCTCTCATCATCATCATCATCTTCATCATCATCGTCATCCTCCTCCTCTTCACTGCTTTCACTGAAGCAGCTCTTCCTGATAGGAAGAGACTCATTCAACCTGGAAACCATAGGAAGCTGTGGCAGCCCCACCCCAGGCCCTTCCATGGATCTGGGCTTAGGGCCTCTCTTTTTCCTTGGGGGCCGCCCTCTTCTCGTGGGAGTTATGGAGGGGTGTCTGGTCATGTCCAGTGAGTGAAAGGCTTGGGATTCCGCTTGTCTGTCCAGGGAGAAAAGGGAGGGGGGCCCGGTAGCAGAGCCTGTGGTCTTTCCTCCCTCCGTTCTCTCCTCGTCTTCCTCCACCTCCACTGGGCGGATCTTAGGTGGCCGTCCCACCCGCGCGCTGTCTTTCACCTTGCCCCAAGGCCAGTTTTTGGGTGGGCGCCCCCGTGGTCTGCGTTCTCCATTTGTTGGGGGAGGGGGGCGTGGTGGCTCTGGGACAGAGGGTGGACAGCGAATGGGAGGGGAAGCTGGGGAGCTTTGGCTAATGGGAAACCCCAGGAAGCACTTCCTTTCCTCTTCTTCCTCTTCATCCTCCTCCTCCTCAGCCCTCTTCTTCCCTTGGCGCATGTGCCAGGAGATTGGTGGGACCTTGTGACTTGGTTTGATCTATTAAAAGATAAAGTAAAATAATGAATCAATAATGTACAACAACTTTGACATCAATCTGTTGTTCTACACAAATTCAACGTATTTACCTCCTTGCGGTTGTGCTCCTCTGGTTCATCATCCTCCTCGTCATCGTCATCATCTCCATCTCCATCAGAGACCACAGTGTTGGTTACGACGACGGGGGTCCAGCGGAGACACTCTGGGTCGACATCCAGTTGCCGTGGCCGGGCCTTGAGACGAGTCATGTGGTTGGACACCAGCTTCTCCCTCCGCACCAGGACCAGCCTGACAAAAAAAACAAAACAAGAGTGTTAGAACTCTACATGCATGTTTTTTTACATGCATTAGGAGAATCTGGCTGTGTATGTCAGTACATGTCTGTGTGCATTCACACCGATGTGTTTGTTGGCTTACGACGCCCATGAAGTGTTGTGTGCATACGTGTGTGGTTACGTGTGTGCACATGTACATTTACAAGGTGTGCAAATGTTTCCTTACACTATTAGGCTGATCAATGTTAGTGTTTTAAACCAAAGCTTAATAATGTTGCCATTTGGTGACATTTTGCCAACTTATTTCTGGTGCTGCCACTGACTTCTGTCTTTATCATTGTAACCTAATGCTGACAACACATTAATCACTGGAGTAAACTTTGCTGACGACACTTAATCAACTGGCTGATCCAGCTTTTCATTCCATTGTAATGAAGAACTTTCATTCGAACAGAAAGCGTTACCAGGGTTTCTAATTGAATAAAGTTTTAACCTGAGTCAATGAATTAGGCTGCAGCAGGGTACCTAACCTATGTTGATAGTCAGTGGAAGTTCACATTGATATGGTGACTGTGTGAGCAGTGATCTTACTAAAGTCGACTTTAAAGGCTTGCTTTGTTTACATGCGAGGTGTTTTGGGTTAGTTACAAGAGCCGTTAATACTTTGTTACTGAAAACTGTCTGGCGATCAGATCCTTCTTTTTCTCACTGCACCATAGTAAGTTATATAATATGCTAATGCAGAAGAAATAATAAAATAAAGCAAAAATAACAAGGCCAGCTAAGGGAGAATGATGTTTGCCGACACCCTCTTCTAACACTGTGCAATCTGCAGGAACTTTCAACTCTGTGCGAGTACGGCGTGAACCACTGGAGGGCATCACTGACCCATTCAACACAGTACTCAACAATGTGGAGCATTTCAGAATGTATCCCAGTCCCGTCTCTGACCTGTCTCCTCGCTGATCCAGCATGTTGAGACTGTGCAGGGTGGTGGTGATGTCCTGCGGGCAGATCCCGGTCAGCTTGCTTAGTTGTCGTATGGTGATCTGCCGATCGCGGACGTCGTGGAGACACTCCAGCACCACACTGCGCCAGTAGGCCATGTAGGATAGTCGGCCGAGGTCGGACAGAGGCTTCTCTGGAGATCCTGGCTGGCCCTCGCGCTTGGACAATAAGTAGCCTATAGGAAGGGAGGAACAAAGGACATCTTGAGCCAAAAAAAAGACATCTTCTATTTTGTCTATCAACAGAAACATTTCCCAGTTATTGGTGTTTTATTGTGTTTTGCTTGAAGCTGCAGCCCTTACTGAAGTCGATGAGGAAGCGTCCGTAGCCCCTGCGCTGGTACTGTGGTAGAATCATGATGCATGACACGTTGTATTTCTGTTGACAGTGCTTCTCCTGGAGAAGAGGGAAAGAAGCAGACACATTAGACCATAAGAAGAAAAAAACATATATATAATGGAAACTACATCACAGAGCAGGCCTGTGTGGGTGTGCAGCAGGGTGTTGATGGTGCCGCGTCCGCTCACTAACTGCTGTGTTTTGGCAGCGAGGAGGCACGTTAATGGGAGCACCTGCAAAACGCTACAGAGGGGCAATGGAGCTCACAGCACCCACTGTTTATCTGGGACACATTTGAGCACATTTGAGCTAGGAATGCACCTGTGTGGGGTGATGCCATTGCATTTCAATTTGATGTGAATAGATTTTTCTCCCCGTTTTGGTTTTGCAGGGGTGGTTATAATTTATAGAGGTTTGTATTCCTTGAAAATGACTTTGCTGAGAGGTTGTGGGCCAGAGGGACTGAAATCCAGCACCAGGACGTGGTTGGGGAGCAATCCCATACCTTGGAGAAGTAGCCAACAAGGTGGCAACCTTTGCTGTCGTTCTGGGTCAGGACGTAGAAAAGGAAGGGCTCCACATCATAGTAGAGGGTCTTGTGGTCCAGGAACAGCTTGGCCAGCAGACACAGGTTCTGACAGTAGATTGTGCTCACATTCCCATCAACCTGTTGCGGGATTATAAAAGAAAAACATCAGCACAACGCAATGACAGTTTCCTAAATGACTACCATTCATTCCCCCGACACACTGCTGTCCAGAAGTGCATCTTTAAGCTGCTGTTAGAGAGCTGTGGAACAAAGGGGAGGTGAACGGAGGAGAAGTTATAGTGTCGGGCAATGATCTCTCAGCCGTGTCCCTGGAGACCCTGACTGATGGAGAGGGTGGAGGCAAGAAACAAGGAGCTGTAAAGAGAAAGAGAAGGAGGGAGGTTCAGCTTTGGCAGCTCGCCAGTTATATCTGCTCTCCTCCGAGCGGGGATGGACTGCAGAGCAGGGAAACAGGAGCTGCAGCGGCCATGGCCTGCAGACAACAATCCACTGAATTCATCTTCTGCTGCGCTACGAGACCCAGAAAAGGAGCTTAACAGTGCATGGGTGATTAGGAATTCTTTCTGATAATAACAGTCAATTCCCTGATGACATAAACATGTGAATATTTCTCCATGGTAGGTAGGGATGTCAATTCATCACCATTAGGAATTTGGAGGGATCAAGATGCTGTATATTCATGAAGTTGGTGGGCAAAGTATTGGCGCGCATATGGTTAACCTCTGATTTTATACTCCCACAGCCTGAATAAAAATGAGTGGGTCTCTGTAAAAGTCTATAGAAAGCGTTGGATACATTTTTGAGGAAGTTGGTCTGTTGGTCTGTTCTGTGACTCTACAGGACTATTGTGTAGAGCATGAGGTGACTACCAGGGTTAGAGTTAGAGTCATCCACAATCACTCGCACTCTTGCGGTCTTTCACCATCACTCAGTCTGAACAGTTCCTCACCTCATAAACAGAGACGTCCTCCTTCCTGTAGATCTCGTTGGCAGGCGGGTGGAACCAGTTGCACTTCTTCATGTGCTGGTAGAGGATGCTGCGACTCTTCATGTAGCGCAGGCAGAACTCACACAAGTAGAGCTTGGGTAGTCTGGAAAGGGGAAATAGGAAGGAGAGTACAGAGGAAGAAGGAAACGTGAGGAATGGTAAAACTGTCAGAATCGTCAGATTTTCATCTTTCCGACGGTCCTTAAACACAATGTGTGTGTGTGTATAAACAGTTCCGTCTCATTTAAAATTCAAATAAAACATTTTACTCGAAAGAAATCCTGTAGAAAACATAAAATTCTGCGCTCCTCAGCGCAACTGGGAAGCCATTGATTCGGCTGAGACCAACAGTCATGTGACAAAAATCTTTAGGTTTTTGGACTGTTGGTTCAGACAACAGAAGCAATGAATGATGAATATGTCGACTTGGGCTTTGGGAAATTGTGATGGTAAGTTTTGATTTCTTTGTTTGCCCGATTATTCAATGATGAAAACAGCTCTTGTTTTGAAATAAGCAAAAAAAACTGCAATGCCTGAGACACACGTGGAACTAATGGGATTTGAACAACAGATTTCTTCAGAAGAGCAGGGGCATATTTTATTCAACAGCTACATGCATGAAGAAAATGAATACACCCTTGGCAAATCAGAATCCAATTGCCTCCCTGGCTCTGGCTGGTTACCTGCCAAAGTAGGTGGTACTGTAAACAACCTCATAATTGAGCTCCATTACGCCGCTGGTAATTGCTTTGCCTACACACAGGACTGTGAGCTAAGTACATTATGCTGGTGTGCTTCATCAGGGTAATTATCTTACCTGCTGTACTCCTGGGGGTAGGGAGACGAATACCACGTCTGGATTTCAAACTTGCCGAACTCGATGACTGACGGACAGCGCATCTGAGGATCCGGTGGACCCGTCACCCCGACTTTCTGTGTTGGAGAGCGACAAAGGAGGAGGAAGAAAGGGAGGGAGAGACACGGATGGTCAAGTTTACTGCTGGAGTGATCAAAGGGTAAGTAGACGGATTACACATCTACTGGATTAGGATCTTACACTGAGGCGTGAGAGGTAGGCAGGATACTGTCATCGGTAACACGCTTTTAACATAATCGGTTAAGTCAGTGACCAAAAGCCACTTCTTATTACTTTGGGCTACCTGCTAGCATGACAATGGAGCTTTAAGTGGAGCCGCTGACACAGTTTGGACATCTCTGCCTGTCGTTTACGATGATAATGGATTTTCCTCTACGGCTCCTCAACCTAGACAATCACATCTGCCCTTTTCACACAAGCATTAGGCCTTACCACCGCATCAAACACTTAAACACTGCTGTGAATACTCCAGCGGGATAGTGTTTTAATATCACTCCACTGGCTCTCTGGTCATTCTGCTGCTGCGCCGCATGAAAAGGGGGCGGTATTGTCGCTAATTCACATTTCCTCTCTGTAACGGCACTGGCACCGGGCTAACCAGGCCATTAGAGGTGCCCCCTGCTCAACATTGACTCCACTAAACATCAGATGTTCTTTTGACACCAACACCGTCTTTATGTGCCTGACTGAGACGTGGCGGAGGCCTCACGCACTCAGCCACGCTGGGCCTCCATGGTGTGGCTCCACTGAGCAGCCCTGTGCGTTCAAACACGGGCATATCATAAGCAACTTTATGCATTATACTTCATTAACCTTGTAGTGAAGTTGTCTCTCTGTTACCTCTTATTATTGGCATCTATTGGCCATTTGAAAACCAAACCTTTGATCCTCACTGAATCAGACGCTCATCATGCTGCTCTCCTCCGTGCGCCCAGCATCTGTGGTAATTGATGACTTTAATATACCGGCTGAATCTGGGAAGAGTTCCATGGTAAACTAATTTATGAGACAATTAATAATCAATACAGCTAATTGACTTTTCCACCCACAAACGTGCCTACATCCTAGAGACCTCGCCTGAGACTTCATGTTTTACGCTCTGGGTGTTGTTGACGCTGCTTTTTCTGACGACATTCTCATTACCATTGACACACCCACACCCACACACACACACACACACACACACACACACACACACACACACACACACACACACACACACACACACACACACACACACACACACACACACCCTCCCGCGGGTTATCATAACACCACGCCCCATAACTCCAGCCTGACAGCCTGAGTCATAGCCTCATAGGTCTCTCCCAGCTTCCCGTGCCGATGCCGTCTCACTCTACAAAGTGGCCCCCCTACCCTTTGTCCCAATATCGGATCATTCAACTGTTAAAGACGTTTCGTGTTTGGTCTCTTGTGTACCTGCAGTGCCAGCTCCTGGATGTGTCTGAACAGCTCGATGTCTTTTTCCGTCAGGTTCTCGTGGCCGGGCAGTTTCTCATCTTCATCACGCCAGTCGCTGCCTTCCTGATTGTCTGGGGAGAGAAACGCAGAGTCGACATTTATGAAAATGTATTGAGAAGCCTGCAGGGACGGAGTGGCAGATGTGTGCTGATTGATTTTTACAAAAAGACGCTACAGTCACAGCGGGCAGACATTGAGGCATCTATACACAGTAAATAGTCTTTCGTTAGCACACTTTTACTTTTGCTCAAAAACACATCATAGATATAGATATATTAAAGCCACGTCACCACAGATGCATCTATGTTTACGATGATAAACCGACTGTTCTTCTTATACATATATAGGGTAAACTGGTTTTGAATCATCACAAAACTCATACAGGTTGTATAAACCTGCTTCTCCGTTACAACTACATCTTCAAAGTGGGTCAAAACACCAGTGAAAATTGAAGTGAATGCTGCCAACGCATCTGCTCCGTCACATTTATTCTCTTCTGTGCGCTGCACAGTAAAGGTTCAGTGGAAGGAGAACTGCAGGAGGCCACTTCATATTACAAAGCAGTTTCTTTTGATGCATAAGCAACACTTTCCAGAGGCAGAAAAAAAAAACATCAACGCTACTCCATTTTACCATCGGTCTACAATTTCCAAATAAGTAACATCACGGCTGTATCATTATAATGCTGGAAGAAAAGTGAAGCGCCGTCTACGCAGCACAACATGAACCGGTAGTACAGAGTCCGTCAGTTAGCAAAGCATCTAGCTGATAAATTGGGTATAACTGGAAAGCTGAGACTCTTGAGGATCCAATGAGCTTAAATTAACCTTCACTAAGTCCCGCCCCTCAAATTGATCTTCAGGTTCCCAGCATTCAGATGATGTCTACCACTTGTATGTGGCATATCCTTTTGACCTGCTATCTCCACCTAAAGATCCCCTGTTCCCCCCCAAAAACGAGTCTATGCATGTCAAGTACATGAACTATATAAACTGCACTGGTAGTGGAGCTAATCCTCACCTCTATCATCTCCTTCTCCTTTGCGATTGGCTTTCTTTCGGATGCGGCACTGCTGTGAATAGTCCACCACTTCCTGCCGGGCCTTGCGGCCCTCGGGCGACGGCGTGAAGAACTTGGTGAGGGCGTCGATGAGGCCCTTGGTCTTGTTGTTGAAGCGCAGGCTGCCCTGCGACATGTCGTCGTCGTCCCGCATCGAGAAAAGCAGCCGGTCGTCCCCGGGGTAACCCTCGCAGGAGGAGCTGGAGGACGAGTGGGCCGAGGCCGAGCGCTTCCGCCGACCACGCCTGCCCAGCTTCTTAAAGGGCCGGCCCGGCCTGAGGAGAAAGTGAGCGGTCTGTTTGAGACTCTGGATATATATATATATTTACAGCCTATATTTATATATAGATAATGATAAATTACACAGAGAAGAGAAAGAAAAAAAAGTAGCTGCGAGCTCATTTTAGCGAGTAGGCATTGTGGCCGTTAGCTCGTCTGCACTCTGGTGAGGCAGATACACGACACCTTGCTCTCCGCTCGGCTAACAATAGCTGAAGGCATTTCTTTTTTCTCACCTGTTCTTGGGCCGCCCCAGCGGTGCGTTGTAGCGCCGTTTGATTTGTGCTGCCTTTTCAAGTAAAAGCTTCTTTCCCTTTTTCCTGGGTTGGCAGATTTGACAAATCCACATGCCTGGAGAGAAAAGAGTAAAAGCACAGGTTCACACACCCCGCGGTGGACTAGACAAGACGGGCTACCAACCGGACTGCGGGACGTATCGAATACATTAGCGCTTAAATGGTGGAGCGTTGGGTGATTCATGAGGACTCGAGGCATCATTTAGTGTGACTATAACGATCGTATAGAGTAGTAATGAATGAGCTTTACGTAGTCCGTCAGTTGAATTCATGGGAGGGCCGCAAACAGTTCAATGAAGAGGTAAGTGATGAGTTAAAGCAGCAGCGCTGTGCTTACCTTTGGGCATACGCGTGAGGGGGGGGTCACAGCACTCCATGTGGAAGCCCCGGTCACAGGAGTCACAGAACAACATGTTGTCCTGTATAGTTCACACACACACACACACACACACACACACACACACACACACACACACACACACACACACACACACACACACACACACACACACACACACACACACACACACACACACACACACACACACACACACACACACACACACACACACACAGTATTGATGAGTATTAAACCCTTTAGATGTGTTTCACACAAAGTGAGTCTCATTGACTCATTGCACATGAAAGCTAGAACAATATGTTAGGGCATATTTAATAAGAAATATGCGTCACTCATGTCTAATAAGACGGATATGAAGCACTTTGTTTGATGATACATTTATTAGAGGCTCCAGTGCTCATTCCGATGGCACATTTTGATCAGATTTCCACATATTCATGCCCCAAAAGTGCATTATTTTTTATTTAATTACTATGAATGTGCCTTTTACAGTTGGACTGCACTTTGAAAATATTCACCGTGACTGGTTGAAGCCACTGCTTTGTTTCCCTTTTATTCTCCGTGTTCTAGATGTATTCTATCACTGTGCGTGTCGGTAGAATGTCGTGCATTTTGTCTCACTGTCAAACCTCTCTCCAAACATTTGAATAACAATCACTCCTCGCTTGATAAGTAAGAGAAAAGAGTGAAATCGTGCCGATGCCGACTTAAAATAGCTCAATGCCGGGACCACAGAGCACCTAAGCAGAGAAGAAGAGTGCTCACAGACGCTGATAGGCGGCCAATCCGCCGTATTCGTTCTCATCCACTCACCGCATTCTTCCCTTGATCCTGACAGCTGCTGCAAGTCTTGCATTCGATGCACTGCCACCACAGAGCCTTGACTCGCGTTGTGAGCTCTGGGGAGAACTTGAGACAGGACGGGTGGCCTGCAGGTAGACAGACACACACAAACAAGTCAACGTCACACACTGACTGACAGCCATGACCCACTTGCATCATTGTTGGAGAAGAAGAAGAAGAAGGAAAATAAGAGCTCCTCTTGGAATTGAAAAGGCCTCCCTGAATTAAACCTGGCTGCAAAGAGAGTGTTCAAACATAAATGACAATCTGTCAGAGCTCCGTTTGAAGAGCTGCAAACAAGATGCGCTCGTCTGGGACAGAAACCCACGGAGGGAAGAGGAGGAACACAATCCCTCCTCTGCTTTCACTAAGCGGCAGGAAAACCAGATTCATGTCCCAATTTCTCTGAAAACAGAGAACGGTGCCAGTATCTGGCAAGGCATGGCACCCGAAAAAGAGATAAAAGAGTCTGTGTCTGTAAATTGTTGTGTGCAGCTTCCTAAAATTAAACGCACAGTAATCGTTTTACAGGATGTGTGCTTGGCATTGTGCTTATATTTGGGTTTTTTTTAAACAAAAATTGTCTTTTTACAAAAAAAGATAATACAGAATTTGAGATTACATGTATTCTAACCAATCATATCACATTTATACTCTCTTCTTCTGTGGTGGTTCGGCCCACATAACCAAGAACACTCACCACTATTGCCACAGTCGGCGCAGGAGATGAGCTCCTCCGGCCTCTTATCGCGATTCTGCTCCTTGGTCCCCAAGCAGAAGCTGCAGATGGGGATGGGCTCTGCCACCGGCTGGGGGAGGGACAGAAGAGGGGAGGAGATGGGGGGGGGGGGGGGGGGGGGAGATGAGAGACTGTCAGTCAACTTAACAGCCCAGTTGTACAAATGACAGCAAACAAAGTGGCCTCGTGCGTCCTGCCACAGTGAGTGACTGTTGCTGTGTATTAACGGCGGACTGAAAACTACAACGACACCACGGAGCATGTGGGTCTGTGAACAAAGTGTTGAGGATAATGAGGAGCACGAGAGCTGCACTGTGAGGGGATGGCTTGTATAATTCATGTCAACGTCTCCGCTGACTCCTGTGTCGTTTGATCTAAAGCTGTGTCTGCTTGTACTGGCTGAGGAGTTTACGTTCCAGAGCAATGTGTGAAAGACGCCATCAGACATTCATTTCTGGAGCGGCATTCATCTTTTAGCGTGTCCCCAAAAAACACACAAACCGTGTCAGCAGGCGTGTACTAAGACACAAAAACACATTACCTGATACGCACAGAAGAGCAAAACCTAGGACAGGTTTGTGTCCAGGAACACAAAAGGCAGGATAACACAACATGTTGTTAGGCATCAAGTATGACTCGTCAGTCTGTGCAGGTGCACCTCACAGGTACTAACACAAGAGGGAGGGGCCACGGGGTGAATCTCTGTGAAAGTCTATGGAGCCTGGAGGCCCTGAGGGGAAGTGGTGGCTCACTGCTACCTCAGAGTTCACCACAAGGCAACACATTTGGTTTACTGTTGAGTAACCTACAGATATGAGTCAGTCAAATTGTTAATTACTGCCACAATGTAACCATATCAATCTTTATACTCTGGCTGTGGTCACATAAATGTCCTGTAAGCAAATACATTTTGGTGAGCTTGTACTGTTTTTAATAGTGATGAACTGGGATTTAAGGTACCTTTTAAAACTCATTTTGGCCTTTTCCTATTCTATTGTTTAACAACACTGAAAAAGCAGTGGGTGTAATTAGGATTTTCTGACTGAAAAGTCTTCAAATTGATACAAACACAAATTTAAAACGCAAAACAATCTAAGTTCGCCACCGGTACATCCATCCATCCATCCATCTATCCATTTTCCTCCGCTTATCCGGGGTCGGGTCGCGGTGGCAACAGGCCAACCCAGACTTCCCTCTCACCGGCAACATGTTCCAGCTCATTCTGGGGGATCCCAAGGCGTTCCCAGGCCAGCTGGGAGATGTAATCCCTCCAGCGTGTTCTGGGTCTTCCCCGGGGTCTCTTCCCAGTTGGACGTGCCTGGAAAACCTCCAGTGGGAGGCGTCCAGGAGGCATCCTAATTAGATGCCCGAACCACCTCAGCTGACTCCTTTCGACGCGAAGGAGTAGCGGCTCGACTCCAAGCTCCCTCCTGATGACCGAGCTCCTTACCCTATCTCTAAGGCTGAGCCCGGCCACCCTACGGAGGAAGCTCATTTCGGCCGCTTGTAGCCGCGACCTTGTCCTTTCGGTCACGACCCAGAGTTCGTGACCATAGGTGAGGGTAGGAACGTAGACCGAGTGGTAAATTGAGAGCTTTGCCTTCCGGCTCAGCTCCCTCTTCACCAAGACGGTCCGGTGCAGCGCCTGCTTTACTGCTGCAGCCGCACCGATCCGTCTGTCGATCTCCCGCTCCATCTTACCCTCACTCGTGAACAAGACCCCGAGATACTTGAACTCCTTCGCTTGAGGTAGGCACTCCGTCCCCACCTGGAGGGAGCAATCCACCGGTTTCCGGCAGAGCACCATGGCCTCAGATTTGGAGGTGCTAACTCTCATCCCCGCCGCTTCACACTCGGCTGCAAACCGCCCCAGTGAATGCTGGAGGTCACGATCCGAGGAGGCTAACAGGACCACATCATCTGCAAACAGCAGATGTTACAACCACCGGTACAACCACTTGTATTTAAAGGTTACATGCTGGGTTAAATCACAAGCATTAGGTCAAAGGACAAATATGCATCATATGTGTTTGAATGGGTAAAGATATTGGAGAGATGTCTCTCCTCCAAACTCAAAGCTCTCGTGTGTTGCCAGGTTGAGGACCCTGAACCTACATGAGCACACATTAAACTTTGCCATGTGCAACAACCAAGACAAAACGACTAGAGATGAACCTTATAACAACACAAACCCTGTGCTAACTTACAAACAGCGCTGGGCAGATTACTTAGAAAATGTAAACTCTTCTAAAACGGGTACATACTTTCTATTAGATAAGATAAATAACTGGTAGCTAGCGATGGCCGTGAGTAAAGCCCGGCCAAATGAGCTTGCGTGTCCAAATATTGTCCTAACCAACCACAGAGACGTGTTCAAGCCATTAAACTAGTGTTAAACTGGTTGAACACGTTTATGTTCTTTACGTAGGCTAATTTCTAGAATCCAGTTTGTTTGCTTGCTTCCATGGCTGCTGTTTGAATGCCAATTAGTTTCACATCTGGCAACCCTGGGTATCGCAATGGGCCAAAGACCAAAGTAAAAACAGACGTTCTTCACTGGAATGGAAACTTGAAAGGAGAACGTACTGGCTGCAGCATTGTTGTCGGAAAATCCACAACTTCAACTTAACAGGTTTCCTTATGTTTATTCTTTTTATGATTTAATGCAGTAAATATATTACATATTTCTCCATTAAACACACCTGTTTCTGGAGGGTTCAATTGATACAAAGGATATTCAGTTGCAAAAACGATCTTATGAAGACAAAGTAACAAAAAAGATCTGAGGTAACACATTAAAAAGTACCGATCAAGAGAAGAGTACAAGAAAATGTCTCAAGTACAGTGTGTTTATGAGAGAAAAATGCAACTGTGGCACCTCGAGCGAGCCGTCTGCATGTGTGAGAAGAGCACAAGTGATGGACACTCTGAAGGAGCTACAGGGCTCCATGGCTGACATGGGAGACACCGAGCATACGACATCTGTTGTCCAACTGCTTCCACATCCTCCGCTTTATGTTTAGCGCAGCGGAGAGGAATCCACTGTTGAAAACAACTCGCGTGACATCTGGGCTGGTGTTTGCCCGCTGGCACGTGTGCGACTCTGAGACACAGTGGACGAGGGTTCTATGATCCGATGACACCAAAGCGGAGTCGCATCAGCACAAAACACTGAATGGGTGGCGTCGTGCTGCTGAAGGTAGCGGGTAACATGGCTGCAGCCAAAGTGAGACACATGCCAAAGAACTACAATAACAACGTGCCGGAGCAGAGTCACAACTCAAGTTAGAACTCACTTGAGGTGGAGATTTCTTTCAACTTTGACTCTCTTTTCTTGGGTTAATCAGTGTAAAAAAAAAAGAAAAGTGTAATTATCCTACTAATTATTTAAAATTGTTACACAATAAACCAGAAAAAAAACCAGGGAAGATGAACACTTTTATAGACACAATACAGCCAAATATTTGAACACTTGAGACACTTCCTGTTATCTGTGATAATATGTGACATCTTATAAGTCAGATACTGAAATCCCCAAACAATAATAAAAGTATATTTTTAGGACAAAACACCCTCATTCTTGCATAAAGTCCATCACGCAGCCTGCTATGAATTTAGAAAGTAGCCGCCGAAACTCATTGAAAAATTAAAAAAGGAAGTCTATTCTCAAGCGCATCTGTGGTGACCATGATGAAGAGAAAATACTAATCTGTATGTTTTATATTATTCTGAAATTCAAAAATACTGAAACACTTTGCAGGAGGCACACACCTGAGGGCGTAACATGCTCACAGCGGACAGTCCAATAATTCATTTAAAATGGAGAAGAAAACAACGTGACATTCACCGAAGACGGCGTCGTGACAGCACAACAGCGTCGGTGCACACGGCTGCAGAGAGCTGGGGAGGCAGGGAGGAGACGGGGACAAGAGAGCTTGATTTATTGGGTTCATTTCCTTCTGACTCGGGCTACTTCCAACACCCCCACCTAACACCACAGGGACAGAGCGAGCACGAGAAACAAAAGGTACGAGAGAGAGAGCGAGTCAGAGAAGAAAGAGGTAGAGAGAGAGAGAGAGAGAGGAGGGCTGTAAAGAATGAGCAGTGGAGAGAGAGAGAGAGGCAGATAAGCACAGAGGAAGATAGAGTCTTACGTGAGGATAAACGTACAAAGCACCAGCTCTCTATTTCTGAAACCATTTCACATTCTCACAGGTAAAAAGGTTATAACAGGGTTATAACGTTTAAGATTCAAAACCTGGATGCGTGATGAAAAAGAGCTATATTGGGCTGCAAAACACTGAAGAGAAATGGAAGTCAGCGGCGAGGAGGAAGAAAGGAGGAGTGTTAAGACAGAGCGGGAGTCGAAAATAAGAATCCAGAGCGCAGGGGGGAGTGAAGGAAATGGGAAGTGTTAAGAAAGAGAGAAACGTGCAGCAGCAGTCCTCTGAGCGGTGTGCGTGCGACCAACACCTCAATCATTGCTGACGCTTAACCCTTTCCCCGCCGGAGGAGGTCAACAGCTCCCACTCGCCCTGTGAGCGCTCGAGTAAACACGAGCAGAGAGCCCCACACACAGTATAGTGACGCGAGTTACAGTGAGGCTTTAGTTACTGGCTGCCACCGTAAATTAATCCCTGACAGATACAAAAAATTGAAAAGCTAATCCTCCCTCCATGACAGGGATATTGGAACGGTGAAACACAATCCTCAAATTTCTCCTGAGAGCTGTTTTCTCCTCACCGTTTCAGCTCCTTTTCTACCTCGGCCAGCATTAGCTGCCAGGACTGCTCTTACAGCACAACACTGCTCGAGAAATCTTCCACATCTCCCGACTGTTAAGTGACACGGACCACTTTCGATTTAAGATGTGTGTGTGTGGATGCGTGGATGTCTATTTTAAGCCTGCGTGTTGCTGCGTTGGCATGCACTTCTTCTTTTTTTTTTTTGCCCAACATAAGAAGCGTTCAGGAACACACCGTTGTTCGGAGCCAAAAAGACACGCCTTGTGGCAACTGTTAGCTGCGTCTACTTGAAATGCCATACAAACATGTCTTACAAGTTACAGGTTGCTCTATAAATACACGCGCACACACACACACACACACACACACACACACACACACACACACACACACACACACACACACACACACACACACACACACACACACACACACACACACACACGATGGTACCCGAGTCTGACCCGACTGACACACCAGCTCGTGCTTTATGGATCACTTGAGCACAACAAACACACTCCATACCCAGTGTGCTCCAGGGTTAGCCTACTTTTAGGTTTAGTTTTCAAACGGTCAAAGTTAATACTTGAGGAAGCATGCAGCGTTGTCTGAGACCTTGTGCGGAGAGATAGTTGGTTATAAAATATAAAATAAAAACTAGTGATGGCCTGGTTTACCCACTTTACATAAATTGGCTTCTGTTGTCCAAAAACAGAGGACAGGAGAGTGAAACAGGAAGGAGAGAACAATGGAGCAAGGACGAAAGGAGAGGGAGAAATGGAGGAGGAGGAGGGATAAAAGGCAATGGGAGAAAAGGGAAAGAAGGAAAAGCGTTGCAGTTGTCCTTGTCTCGTCTCAAGTCAAGGATCTCATTAACATGGGAGCCCAATCTCAGCAACCCCCACCCCCAACCCTCAGCAACCCCCACCCCCAACCACCACCACACTTCCCTTATGGCCGCCCCCACCTCCAACACAAACTCATTGATCACTGTTACAGAGCACAACGTGCAAAGCAGACACAACACACACACACATATTTGCACTTGCAGTCATTGCATGCACGAAGCACAAGTGGTCGTGAAACACACCTCAGCATGCCATCGTCACATTTTCATCCGAACGTGTATATGCATGGATGTTCAAGTGATGTCAGCTGACGGTTAGGGGAGCAGCGTTGACATTTCATATCTGAACTCCCTGGAGCCCCACCTGCCCGGAAATCACTTGTCAGTAACTGGTCCACTGTCTGCAAACAGCCCGAGGAAGAAGACCGTGTGTCGTGCCAACCCGCCCTCCCTTTAGCCAAAGCATCACCCTCCATTAACGTCGAGGTTAGCCAGCGAGCACAAAGCTAAATCACTGCATCAAACGGAGCGGGAGCTGGCGGCGCTCCAGCCGTCACTTCCACAGCTGCTCAACACATTGGCTCCATTTGTAGGGTGGTGAGGTTAGCCATACGCGAGGCCTCACACAGACACAGCTACACTTAGCACGCCAAATGCCATTCACGTCACAGTCACCGGTGAGCTGGAGGTAACTGCTGCTGCTGCTGCTGCTGCTGGCAGCGTCTGTTCCTGGTCATTCTCCTGCAGCCAACGGGTCAAATTTGAACACCGTCACTGAAAACATTTTCCAGCTCGAGGCCAAGTCTACACACGGTTTAGGAATGTGTTCACACAGACCTGGCAGGTTGCAGTTAATGATTATTTTAGTCATCGAGTGTTGTCCTCGATTATTCCATGGATTATTGGATAAAACAGAACAACTAATTGGTTTCCTTTTTTAGGAAAATCATCATTTGTATTGCTGAAATTGCATAAATGAATATCTGTCAAAACTAAACCCATTGAGTGTAATGTGCCGTATTTTGATGAAAAACACATGATTCAAATATTAGGAAATAAATGATTGTATTTTGATGTTAATATTAGCTTTGATAAAAAATATATATTGGCATTAGTCATTTTAATTATCTATTATAAGCTGTTTAGTGCTAGTAAGTGCCCACTCTAATATTTATTTTATACACCTCCTTCAAACAAAAACTATATTTTACAAGATTAAATTGATTCATCATGATAACATCAACGGTTGGGGTTAAACAAAGTTTCTTATGGAATCGTTTCAGCCGTTTATTTATCATAAAGGTTTCCATAGACAAAGTCCAGGTGAAAAGCGTCGACAGTGAGCTCACTGGACTGCCTTGAGTAACTCAGGGACTCCAAGTGTAATGTTTCACTACTTTGAGCTCCACAAATGAAAATCCATTCCTGCACGATTGTATTTGAGGTTGCAGCAGAGCACAACAACATGTTCATTTTGATTTGTGTGAACGGACCCTTTAGATAAATGCTCCATTTCTCTGCCGGTGTGTAACTGTCTAACAACTGTCTGTGGTCGCTGTGTAGCATGAGCTGGTGCCATCAGAGAGAGGAACAAGCTCTTTCAACTTTAGGAAGTAATAATGGCTCGACTGAGGCCAGAGCTCTGGTAGAACGGGAACAACAGATGCCTGACAAGACAATTAAGGCAAATTAATTTTATCTCTCCACCCCCCTCCTTGAAAAATGGATCAGTCCATAATCTGAAATTCAAGTTGACAATAAGAGTCACGGGAGACAATTTCATTGCATCCAACTTAGTCACTTTCCCAGCATTCCTGTGGTGTGATGCGAACCCAGAGAATGTTTTCGTCCATCCAGTGAACACACAAAACCATCTCCTGCGACTGCACAACATGATGGAGCAGCAAAGAGGGGGAAGGGAAAAAGACGAAGAAGCAGGTTGCACCAAAGGCATATAATCGATGTCTGAGGGCATTCTGTATTCACGATCCTCCGACTGACGATACATGTCTTCACCTTGAGCCAACACAAGCAGGGGGATGTGTGTGATGTTGGAGAGACAGGTGGGGGGGGGGGGGGGGGGGGGGGTGCAATACTGGGTAAACGGAATGAATTACAGGGGATAAATATAGCCGTTATGGAGCATAATAAGCGATGCTTAATGCAGCAACTCTACAAACCGCTACCAGCTGCAGGCTAGCCTGTCCCGGGGTCAGTGGGACGTTTTGGAGGGAAATCACCACGACCACGACATTGTGTACAAGCAGAAAACGTTACTGTGTGTGTGTTGATCACGGGCCGGTTTTTTTCACACGTCCTCGCTGTGACACTGCGCGTCGAGATCGAGAACTCTGGTTCACCCCGCTCCAGCTGTTGAGGAGGGGGCAACCGCGGGGCAGGGAGATTGTTATTATGACAAGGATGAACATCATACACACACACACACAACTACATACACACACAAAAGCTCAGCGTCAAGCCCATCCCATCTAATGGCCGTAGCCTCATACTGCTAACGGGCGCTCAGGGAGGCAATGAGGTTTGCCATCTATATATCCATGACCCCTGGTTGACTTCACTCCCCCATCCACCTCCCCCTTCGTGACCTAGCAATGGCACCCTATCAGGGTGAGAGTGGGGGACACAGAAATAAGGTCTGGGATCCCGTTTGAATGGAGTGCTTCGACACAAACATCATCGTGTTGGGTACACAAATCTCCCCACAAATGGGGTCAAAGCCAGTGCTGAGCCATTTGTTTTGATTTCCCCCCTCCCTCCTCCTGCCTTTACTCTCTCTCTCTCTCTCTCTCTCTCTCTCTCTCTCCGCCTTTCCTTGGGAAATCATAATTGTTAGCAATCATGCAGGGCAATATGGCAATGATGCGCAACTTGGAAGAGTAGGAGAATGATCACGCAACGGCGACTCCGTCTACCGTGCACACACGGTTTCTATCTCTTTGATGCATATGCCTCTCGTACCGGCTAACATACACATCAAGAACACACCGACACATACTCGCAAAAACACACATGATTGAGCAGCAATAAGGTTACATCCTCTGGAGAGAGATAGAGGAAAGCAACATCACAAGCAGAAGCCGGGAGGAAGAGTAAACAGGCTTGCGTGAATGCCAGACACAATTGTCAATTTCCTCACTGCTGCAGCAGCTCCCCCCCCCCCCCCCCCCCCCCCCGCCCGCCCGCCATTCAGGTCTACGCGTTTAATTCATAATCTCTGACCAGTAAATAATGTCAGGGTGGGCTTGATTGCTCATGCAAAAATTCACTTTGCCTTTCTGGTGCAATCTGAAACAAATCCACTTATGTACAAACATTGTTTTCACACCGAGGCCGGCGTTACTTTGTGTTTTCATTGGGTTCTGTGAGGCGGAGTGGCGGGCCGATCAGTAGCTGAGTCAGAGAGGAAGAGGAGGTTGATGTCGGTTCGTCTTAGAACAGGGCCATCTGCAGCCAAGCAGGTCACTGTGTTAGGCAGACCCCCATGTGACTCCAGCCTGCTCTCTAGGCTAATCCTACTTTGTGTGTGCGCGTGCGTGTGCGTGCGTGTGTATGGGCGTCCATACCAGCAGCTTCTGTGGCAGCCCAGGCTTGAATACACCCCCACACAGAGGGGCAGATAAAGCCAGGAGCCAGCCAAAACAGTGTTTAGGGCAGATAGAGTGTTAACAACCTGAGTGACATTTGATCCAATGATGGGCCACTAGGCCGGCACATAGTGGTGTGTAGTGCCAACAGGTTTATTTACATGCTGGTTGTTAGATGTTTGCACGCCTGTGGTAATCTAAAGTAGAGGATTCATGGAAAGCAAACTGTTGTGTGTGTTGTCTTGTGTCAGAATCCACTCCGTGTGTGCCATTCTGTGTTTGCATGCAGTTGTATGGTTTTATATGAGAGTGTGTGTGTACACATAGCCCTGGCCCTTAGAAGCAGAGGTTAGCAGCCGCCTGCTCTCTGTGATCAGGTTACAAAAGTGGGTGTGTTCCCTCTCTCGTCTGTCGCCTGCATGTCTGCCTCTCCAACTTATTCTGTCTCTCTCGCTTTCTTGTCTCTCCATGTCTCTGCCTCTCTCTCCCTTTCTGGAGGCCTGTAGCTTGCGTCATCCAGGCTTCTTCCTTTGGCACCACTACAGACCATCTCTCGCTCTCCCTCGTCTGTGTTCCTCCCCTTCCCTCTTTTCCTTTCTTTCTTCCACCCATCCTCCTGCCAAGGAGCAGCCCTGCAGCTGGTCCACACTCCCTGCAGGAGGGTGGGAGCCATGTGACTCTCTCCCCCTGACCTCCTCCTCTGCTAAAAAAATTTGGCCCACCAGATGCTCCACCCAGCATCACTCTAGTATTGCTCGCCTGGGCCACATCGCACACACCTGGGGCTCTGTCACTCATATATTGCCCCAGCAAATGTAACGCTGACCAAAGAAGTCTTTCTCACATGTATTCTGATCCGATACGCCCATGCTCTCTCCAAAAACACACTGATAACGTCTTCCACACAGTGATGCAGACTCCAGTTTGTGGATAAATCCTCACTCTGGCATCCGTCTGATCTTACAAATGTTGCCCAACCCTTCGCAAAAAAACTAAAACGTTGCAATGTGCTATCTGGTGTGAACTACTATGCCATATGCTGGATGAAAACTCACGACTAACGTTCACAGAGTAAAGGACCGTACTGTGCTGTAGTAAATTACAGCCCTGTAGGCCCATGACCAATTTGAACAAGCAGAGAAAATGCAGCGCCAACATCTCAGATATTGCCAACTGATAGCTCTGGACTAATCTGGGTGTGCATCGGCTATTATGCAAGTCCAATAAATGTTGTGTGGATTGCAAAAAGAGAGGGAGTTTTTCTTATACTTTCACAAATCACACTCTCTTTCTGTTGATCCAAAATGTTTGAACTGAGGAGCAGTTTTGACAGGATATCCGTTATATTATTAGACACATGTGATGCCAACAGACCAAAGTGATCTTCTCTTTTTACACGTGTAATGCAAAACCTTTACTGTCAACTGTGATCAGCAACATCCAAATGATAACGGTTGTCAATAATCCACAGTCAATAATGCCCATAGTGAAAGTGACCAGTTATTTACTATCTATAGCATCATATCAATGTGTGTAGGTTTAAGGTGAATGCACACCTGTTGGTGTTGGTGACAGATGTACACGTGCAGAGACATTACCTTGTCTTTCTCGTGGGGCAGCAACCGGACTGGTGGCAGTGATCCCAGAGACACCGTCCCGGTCCCGTCGTCCAGGCAGCTGCTGCGGCTGATGAGCTGGAACAGTGGACCCTGCTTCGCCACGCGTCCATGGGCCACGGCCCTCTTCAGGGCCACCCTCAGCTGCTGGTGGAAGAGGCCAGACCCCATAGAGCCGCTGCTTGACAAGTAGGCCGCCACGTCAGCCTGGCACTTGAGAAAGCGCTCGATGTTCTTTAAGCTGGAGCCACCGGGCTCATGGAGCCCCTCCAGTGCCCGTTTGAGCAACTTGTTCCAGTCCAGTCCCGGTTTCTTCCCAGAATGGGAGTGAGAACTACCTCCGCCACTGCTGCTGCCGCCACCACCGCCACCACCGCCGCCGCCGCCGCCGCCGCTGCTGCTGCCACCACCTCCTCCTCCTCCACCACCACCACCACCACCACCTCCTCCTCCTCCTCCACCTCCACCTCCTCCACCTCCTCCAGAGCTGCCACTACCTTTGGGCTTGGGCAGAGCTAAGCGCCCCGGGTTGTCAGGGTCCTTGTAGGAGTTGAGACCTTTGTTTGTGACCTTTAGGATGGTACCATCCTTGACGCTGAGCTCCAACTGCTCCAGAACCGTTTTGCGATCCAGGCTATGAGACATGGAGACCGCATTGCAAATGCGCTCCTCTGATGGTCGCTGCTTCTGCTTCTTCACCTTCTTGATGGCCTCCAAGATCCATTGAGTGTACATTGGGTTGGCCAGTTTCACCATGGCTACGGTCTGGGTGGGTGCGGGGGCCTTGAGGCCTTACCACACACAAAAAAGGACTGTAAGCCAAGGAAACACCTGGCCTGCGCCGTAGCGCCGCCGCCTCCTCTTTCTCGTTGCCCTCTGCCTGCGTACTAACCCTTGTCCTGGGGTCGCACAGAGAGTCCCTCAGAAGCTGAGTGTGAGCAGCACGGTAATGAGCAGCTGAACATAGCACAAACCCCCTGAGCCAACTCTCCACCTGGTAAAATACAGCCCACCCACCTCTCACTCCCAGTCAGGTGAACGTCCCTGACGAGAAGCAGGGGGAGTGGAGGAAGTTGCAGGTCAATTAGCAACTTAAACTCCCACAGCACACAATGTAGAGTAGATCTTGGCAATAAGAAGTGCTTGAAAAAAAAAAAAAAAAAAAAAGAAGAAGGTGTTTCCCACTTTCCAAAACACCTATTCACAAAAAATAAAACCTGCTCAGTGAGGTTCCTGTTACTGGCAAACTAGCCAATTCTCAATGTGAGTCGGTGAAGATGATCATAGTCTCCATGACATGAAATTAGTGTTTCAATGATAAAGGGGAGGGTAATGATGTTTTCTGTAGATTCCACAAGCTTCCACGTTTTCTCGTTCCTTCTCGCTGGTGCTTTACTCTTCCAGCATGCCGGGGCTTCTGAGCTCTGGGACGGAAAAGGTATCTCAACCCAGGGAGCAGTCACAGCCGATCACCTTCACGCCTATTGCACTTCAGTAGCTGACAAACCCTGCAAGGAAGAAAAACACACACACCCACACACACACAGAGGTTAATACAATTTTTGCAGAAAACACTTTTCAATAAAGTGAGAAAAAATATGGTAACACAGCTATGTCTTGAAACAAAGATGTGTTTAAATGAGATACAGATAACCTTAGAGAGGGCTTTTATAAGCACTGACACACCATACTTTTCCCTCACACAGATATATAAACAAAGCCATGCCTGCATACAGAAAGCACCATGAGGATTGGCCCATGCACTACTAACAAACTGGATATTGGGGAAGAGGAAGGATCACATCCCTGGTGATTGTTACCCCCTGACAGCTTGCTAATCACAGCCAGAATAATACAAAAATCGACAACTAACCGGCAACGTTAAGACCATAACTTCTAACAACCACTAGAAAACGGCACAAATGTGTCATAATGATGGAAATGACGAGCTATAAAAGTGTAAACAACATCATCCTAAAAATCTGCACCAGCAAGTTGACCATTGGCTAACTTAGTTGGGTTGCTATGGTAAACATGATGCAGTCAAAACACAGACTGTTAGCAAACATTAGCTGAGGAGCTAGCTGTAAACCAACGCTTAATCCATTGCCGCATTGACAAACTGTTTCCTACGGTGCTGTTTACTCTCACCGACATGATATTAGATGGCCAAAAATCTGACAACAAGCCTTCCCGCTTACTGCTGTTGTTCAGCACGCTGCATTAAAAGCTAGCCAACGAGCTAACGTTACGATAATGTTCCTAACGTTAGTCGCTAACCCCGAAACGTAAACAGCACGAAACGAGGAGTTAGCCAGCGCTCCAGCTAAAACATAAAGACACCGTTTTCCTTTCGACAGACGTTCCAGACAAACACTAACCATCACACCGCAGCACACACGGCGAATAATCTCATTTTGAATGTCATTCGGATATTAACGTGAGATCGCGGCCTTGTAAAAAAGGCACAATGCAACTTGCAGACGGCCATCTCGGCTAGCGAGCAAGTGCAAAAAAATAAGACATCATAGCGGCGGATTGTGCAGCGCTACATGTTCTCCGGCCTCCTTCCCAGCGAGGAGCCTCTGCCCGCGGAGACGCGTCCCTACGAGCGGTCCCCACCTCGCTGACTTCCTCCCTCCACCAGCCGCCCTCCCACGTAACACTACAGCCTGCGGTGCGGAGAAAACAAGGCCGCTGGAGAAGCTAGGCCTCGGCTCCCCCCTCCGTACCCCCCACACCCACCTCCGCGATCATCATCCCTCACGTACCCCTCTCTCCCTCTACCTCTCGCGGTTCCCCAGAAAGCCCGAGCTGGTCCGGTTCTGGTTTCCGAGGGAAGCTCGCGGAAAGGCAGACCCGTGTTTTAAAAAAAAATCCCATGTTCCCCCAATCCGGCTTTCGCTGCTACTCACCGGAATTTCTTGTCGAGCCGCTGAGGAGAAGGTGCCAAAACCGTGCGAAACGGAGACAACAACAAGCCAAAAAATGCAGCCACAGACCAGGGGTTCTAGAGCCGACGCCATCTTTGAGTGAAACAGGAGCACGGCTGGTGGGGGAGGGGGGAACACTGAACCGTCAGGCAGGGCCAAGGGACCGTCTGCATGGTGCGAGGCGAAGATCCAGGGGAAGAAAAATCCACTGCAAGGCGCGGGGGGCGGAGGCGCTGTGCTGTTGCTATGAGAGGGGTGTGGATATTGCTTGAGCACATGAAATGGAAGAAAGGGACAGATGGTGGTGGTGTTGGAGGGGAAAAAAAAGAAAAAGAGAGGATAGGTGTTCTCGCATTCTCTGCTGTACTACAACTAGGCCTACATAGGGGGAGATTCAAGGGAGCGTCTGCATTTTGCCGAGCAGTTGTAAAAAAAAAAGAAAAAAAAAATCAAAGCCAATGAGCGTGCCTTAACGTTAGAGGGTATTTAAAGATCAAAGTTAGACACCCCTCCACACTGCAGTCTATTGTAGCTGGTGTGTGTGTGTGTGTGTGTGTGTGTGTGTGTGTGTGTGTACATGTGTGTTTTAAGCTAAAGATGGGAACAGAGTCACACAGATCCAATCCTTCACAGATGATCAGATGTTACAGTGCAGCTATCCGGAGTATTACAGCACATGATAAAGCATGTTATTATGCACAGTAGTCTGCTAATGCATTGCTCGTCAGACTGTAAAACAGAGTATTATCTTTCCATCAAAGAAAATTATTATGTAAACTGTCTGCTGTCAATCCACCTTGTTACATTTCATCCTATGACAGCTGAGCTTCACACCTTTTCCTTCAAATTTATGTTCGGAGAAAGGTTGTTTTTTTTGAACAGCTCTCGGTGCAACATAAATCACAGCATCTGGTGACAGATGGAAGCAACATAATGTAAATGTATCACTGTGAATCTGCAGTGTGCTCGATTTAAAAGTAATTTGCACTTAAAATATGCTTAATACAAGTTGTAGATAATTTCAGGCCTAATATATGTTGTGGAAAGTTAAAAACTACATTGTGAATAGTGAGACTATTAATCGTGGCGGCTCAGAACACGCAGAGTTCTGCACAAGGATTGATAAACTATCACATGTTGCCCCGTATAGTTTATGAATATGCCTTGGGGAAATTTGAAGAACTTTAGCACAGCCTTCTCATTCAGAAGAAAAACAATCAGAGGGACACCGGTTTTGCTGCTTCAACTTCATGATCATAGTGATACAGAGGCACTTGTGTTGGAAATCTGGCAGCAATCTTCCTTTTCTATTACAGGCTAACACTGAAAGCTCCCTGGGTGGAAATTAAATTATCTGCAGCTTTGTGTCAAATGATGTGTACAGCAGTCCTCAGAGGCAGATTATAGAGTGTCTTATAGGGAGCAATTAGAACTGAGGTTTTCCCATGTTAGAGGTGTCTTGTGAGAGGGTGAACCGCTGTCAGCGCAGTGGTGATCAAATAAAACCGGTAAGGTCACACTTTACTCGCTGTTTGTCTTGCACTTCTTCGGGGACAGATAAATCACGTTTCAACGACGAGGCACTAATTATAATCAGCGGCAGTGTTATTACACAGATAAATAGTGTGAAGCGTTAACACGTGAACGGCTATTAGTACGCCTCCTGAGGACTCACATATTACATTAGTGTGTACAGTAGGCCAGCGAACAGATGGACTATACTCAGGAGAAGCTTGCACTGCATCTATCGCTCCCCGCCATGAATAAATAATGTTGTGTGCCATGATCTACAGCAGAGGCCATGTTCAACAATACACAACAACAGAAACAAACTAACCGGGTGGGGTGTGAGGGTGGAGGAGTATATAGGGAGTCATTTCATTGTAATTGTGATCAGATAATATGGATTTTCTGTCAGAAAAATGGAGGCAGAGGCACAACTTGAAGACCTGTACTTATTCCAAATGAGTGCTGTCAACCGATACAGTAATTAGAGGAATGAGGACGGAGATATAAAGGAGGGTGCATTTGCGTAATTTAATTTACACACATTGTTATTGGAGTCAACTCATCTTTTATAAGATGTTATAAATTGTTATGGGACAACTTGTACAGCAAACTTAATTGTGCACGATGCAAAAGTCATGTATCCTGCATAAATGTATTTTCAAATAAGTAAACATGAAGCTGAAACGAGGAGCCCATTCATTGATTGACAGAAAAAGAATGGGCAACAATTCTGTTTGTAGATTAATCGTTTAAAGGAATAGTTCAACAATTTGGTGACTACCTGGCTCTGGTACAGCTCACCAGAGTGCTGATGACGTGAATTAGCATCGCACTGGTTCCCTCGACAAAAAGCCATTATTGCAGAAGTAATCCTGTTTAGAAAAGAATGAACGACAGACTAGTTGATAATGAAAAATAATAGTCATTTGCATTCCTAAAACAGGCATTTATGCTTAAAATGTAACATTTTTGGTTAATGATGGTTTTGATTAGTGCACCTTTTCACTTACCACTGCTACCCCGCATAAAGGAGAATCTTATTACACATAATTCCTGTTTTAGGGCATTGGTTTCCCAAATATGAACAGGTTCTGATCATCTGGTTGAAAAACAAATTAACATTTATCCTTGGGTAATACAATAAGCCCACAAACACAAATGGATGTTTTGATATTCAGACCCTTGGCTTGTATTCTATCTTTGGTGGAGAAAAGGAGACAAGTAATCCTTAGCTTACTTTCATCCCCTTAATCCCTCCTTTTTAAATTTCTATTCTCTGAGCATCCACCTGCTAGGGGCCCCGAGCCCCCAGCACCAGTGTCCACCTGCCCCCCTGCAACCCTCCCCTCTACAGCACACACACACACAGACGCACACACACACACACACACACACGCGCACACACACACACACACACGCAAACACATTCCACCTGATGCACAGCAGCACCTCCTGCTCTCCAGGCCTGCTGTCGGGCCTGCTGGCTCCTGCTCTGCTCCACTTCTTCCTGCCTCGAATTTAAAAGCTGGACTTTTGCCAAGCCAAATAAACTTACAGCATCCCTTTCGGTAAAAAAAAAAAACCAAAACGTTCACGCTGCGATTACCATGCTTGTTTAGTTGTTGTAGCTGTTGTTAGCATATTTTTGATTGTGAGCTGGTTTCCACACAGCCTATACATCGGGTTTGCTGTTATTCATATTCTTAATCCTTTTGCAGTTACATGTATCCCCTATTGTGAGGTGTACTACTGTAATCTGATTGATTGCTTGTTTCGGTTCAGTAAATGAGAATGTGTATATAGTGAGTCCACCTGAGGGGACATTTTCCAAGTAAAGAAGGCCTCTTGACACATAACATATTCAATAATAACCCATACTGAATCCCTGGCAGCTTTCTGTATTGTGAAAAAAGGCATGTCTCTATAGTGTGAATTGTTGAGAACGGAAAAAATAAGACATTATCTAATAGAAGTGACTCAGCTTAAAGGAAAAATTGGAAACGCATTTTCTCTCGCTGATGCCTTTTACTTTCTCAACAAAAAAAAGTATGAATGTTGAGTGGCGCTGGGAGTAAGTAGCAGTCAATGTGTGCCACCGACCGTGCAGACGACATTTCTGAGTTCCTGTTTTTTTGGGTGATGACTGGAGTTCTGCTCTCCGATAGCCGGGGCAGTGTCCAGGACGGCTTTTTTTTTTTTTTTTTTTTTTGTCCATGTGAAACTAGCAAGCTTCCTGCTGTGGCTGGCTGGCTGCCAAGTCCCCAAACACCCCTCTACCCAAACTCCAACTCTAAACCCCCTCCCTTCCTGAAAAGCGCTGAAACGTACAACGGAAATTTCCAGGGCCTGTCCGCCCGAGAGCGTGCCCCCACCCATCCAGTGACCCCCACCACCATCCAAACCCCTCCTCCCAACCTCCCTCCCTGTGGCCCCTGCTCCCTCCCCTGCCTTGAAACCAAAGGGGACAGAAAGCAGCTGGAAGGTGAAGTGCAGCTTGCCGGCGCTGAGCTGAAAAGTCCAGCCAGACACCTCTCGTGCGCCCTCCAGCTCCTTGTGTCTGAAATCTCCCTGAAAACACCACCTCCTTCACTTGAACCCAGAAGTGCTTAAGAGTGCCGCAGAGTACTCTTGTATGCCAGACATAAGCGGCGGAGAGACGGGGAGGCAAATGTGGAGAACTACTCTGTTTGACAAATCAATTGTCCTCCTGTGGTTAACAGTTGTTTTAAGTGTATGTACATCTCAAGCAGGGGCCTCTGACAGGGCCATTAAGATGCACAAATAGCTCTGACTTTAACACTATTAGGTACAGAAGAGGAAGAACGAGTCAGGGTAATCGATATTGCTCAAGAGAGAAAACCCCTGACACATCTATTTCTTAGTTTTCAAGGCAAGAGTCATAAGGTGGATGTATTTAATCAGATAGTCTCTTTGAGATCTAGGTTTTTAAGAGAGATCTGATAGCAAGAAACTGTCAGACAGACATGCAACCAGCATAGAACACGTCTAAACCCAGACAAATCCATCACAGGACAAAATGAATTAAAACAATTATAAGAGCTCTAAAAAAAAACCACCAGGTAGTACAACTTTCAAATCTAGCCTGAGGACATTTAGCAGTTTATTGCATTTAAAAGGTGCATTAAACCTGAAGTTAGTTCTGCAAAAAATGTTTACATATGGAATATCCACAGTTGGGAAATCATTGATTGGATCATGTACTGTAAGAGTTAAAAGAGAGAAGAAAGGTGAAGTAGTTTGGAAGCTTTAGAACTGTATAGATGAATATCATTGGACTATTATTTCCATCAAACTCTGTGATGCAGAAATGATGACAGTGATGAGTATGAAATGCATAATTCGTGTTAAAGCTCAACACACTGCTAAGAACAGGGTTTAACTGGTCACCTCTGTATTTTCCAAACTGTACCCTATTCCCCCCATGTTTTTGTGACTAATGGGGACAACTATTTCTTTAATTGGTCCAGTATTGATGGCGTATGCTGCGGACGGCAGCTGCTAAACAGGCTCCAATGTAATCGCAACTTCCTCACCATCAATGTATGGCCACTGGATGTGCTTGTGTTTGCAAGTGACAGGGTCAGATTGTTATTGTAAGTATCTGAGAACATTATGGAAAAAAACATTTCTCTTACATTTTGCTTTCTCTCTGATATTGTGTCATATAACCTGTTCACGAGTTGGACAGATGAGTGCCGGTGTTATCAAAGGTTTTTGTGTTGGAGTCGGTTGGACTACAGAAAGTATCTAAAAGATTTAGAAAATGTCTTAAATGACATAAAAGTTGACTAAACAATAGTTTTACAGTTTAAAAAAAGACTAAAAGACGTCATTTACACATACACATACACATATTTTTTTTATTGCTACGAGTAAGATGAGAAGGTTGAAATTTAAGTAGCTGGAGCCAACAGCCAGTTAGCTTAGCTTAGCTAGCATTCCTGCACATAATCTCTTGCAAAACCACAAATTGTAATTGTTTCACTTCCGTTTTCATACACAAACGAAGATAAACATGTTGATTAGTGAGCTTTACAAGTGCTGTAGGGTGTAGGTTCTCTTTTCATTTTGAATTGTAGGATTTTGTGGTCACTTCCTTTCTCCACTTCCTGCCTCCAATACACCCACAGGTTTTTTGTTAGTCCTGATCCCATCTCTGGTAACACGAGCCAGTGCTTTGCTTTATCACTCACCAATGCTGTGTATGGCAGCCTGGCAGCCTGGCAGCCTAACTCTTCTGGTTTCACGACCAAGTGGCCGTTATAGGCAAAAAAAAACGACAACAAACCAGACAAGTCAAGACAGTGAAGAAAAAAACAGGGAGTCAATCTAAGTACTGTTCTTGATCCAATGAAAGTGGAAACAATAAAGATGGCCTCCTCCTTGCCTTTTTACTTTCCATTGGTACTGGAAGTTTGTTGTGTTCACCCTGCTTAATAAACAGCATCAAAGCACTTTGTCTTAAGAGTGAACAAGTTAATCTATGGTGACACAGCTGCACCGCAGCAACCATATCACATGATGCCTTGTTTGGCTGTTTAGCATTATCCAGACCTCCCACATTACAGGCTCCTTCCCAAGTCCAAGCCACAGAGTCTTGGAGTATGGGAGCTCTGCAGCCTTTGCAGAGCAGGATGCACCACAGACAACAATTCCGCCTCGAGGACTCTCTCATACACACATTCCTGTGGGCCTGGTGGTGGTGGTGGTGGTGGTGTGGGGGCAAAGCTCAGCAGGCTTTGTCTACCCCCCCCCCCCCTCCCTCCACCTCCATCTCTCACAGGCTACCCCCACCTTTTTACCGAGCGCTCACTTACACAACAAGCTTTTTCTCACACCAGAAACAGAACGTGAAGGCCTCCCTAATCAATTCCATTAAGAGTCAGGAGAGACATTTATGTCAAAAAGGATATGTTGGTTAATGGGCGAGTGAATGCAAATGATGTGATGCCTTAATTTCACCAATGTGAGCCATGCAATATATATTAAAACCCTTTCGGTTCGCAGTCATTTATATTAACGATACCACTTTCAGATTACTGCAGGGTAATGGGGACAAAAAGTGAACATTTCCATGAATGATGAGCCCTCCATGGTCGTTGTAAATTGCATTACAGAGGCAGTAATGATCTGTGTTGTTGTTATGTAAACTGTGTTGAATCACTTATTCATTCAATACGGACCCTAATTGAATAATTAGATCCTTGGCTGTGTAAAGACATGCATGTCTGTCTGTCCCCCCCCCCCCCCCCCCCCCCCCCCGCGCTACCAAGAGGCAACAGATGGAGCATGTTATGTAATCATATTGATGTAAATTAAAATCTCAGATTATCCTGAGAGACGTGTAACAGAGTGACATGCTTATACATATCACACTGAAGGGGATAAATACCTTCAGTCCTTCAGGATAACAGTATCTTGCCCAGCTGACACTGACAGAGGGCTTGCTGTGTTTTTCATATGGAGAAAGACAACAGAAAAGGCTGCTGGGGAGTGATGATAATATCGCCTCTCATCCAGCCAGGTTTTCCCCTTACACATTTGCAGACTATAACAGTCAGCTACAGGGATGAAGTGGAGGGTAAACGCAAGAACAATTGTTTTATAGCTTTTTTTTTACATGTGGGATACATATCAATAAATGTATTGGCTGACATACATGAACATTCTAAGAGTGACATATACTGGATTTGTATTCATTGATGTTTTTTTGCCTTGTGTAGTTTGCCTTACAAAAGACACATTTTGCTATGTTGAAATTGGAGAACCCACTTACACACCGAGCCAATATACACAGTGGCATTTTAATATTAATGACATTATATGTATATTTTTAAATGTTTTGAATATTTAACTAGTGGCGTGGCTCTGTATGGCATTGTCGGTCGCTGGGTCCACCACTTTGGTCCAGACTGAAATATTTTGTACAGTCTTTCATGGTTCCCAGAGGATGAGTCCTACTGACTGATGACCTGTCTATTCCTCGAGCGCCACCATGATGTGTTTTTAAGTGAAATGTCTCAACAGCTACTGGATGTATTGCCATAACATTTGGGACACACATTTACGTCCCCCTCAGGTGGCTTGTTATGACGTTGGTGATCTTTTGACTTTTTATTTAATGACATCACAAGGTCAAAATTTGTATTTGTCGTATACTTTGGTTTGAATACCATAATATAATATGACATTATCATCAACCTCAGCTTTGCTTTGTGTTCAGTGCTTAGTAGCACATGATAGCACACTAAAAGGCGAAACTAAAATGAACATGAACATGAACATGGACATTATACCCGGTAAACATCAGCATGTTTTTTAAAACCCGTATCCTAATTATTATTCTAATTGCACACTATAGCCTTTTAAGCAAAGCCTCATTATATGCCACCATCTGTTTCATGTCTGTTCTCCGTGTACAAAAAATAAGTAAAAATGCAAAAGCTTGGATGTAACTTTCAGCTCTGACCATCATGACAGGAGCAAGTAACAGCCAGTCCACACAGAGGCAGCCACAGAGCTTCAGCGCCAGTGAACTTCACTCTTTGGGGTCATCAGTCCAAGTAACTTAACTTAACCCCGCCTTGGCAGTCACTCCAGCCTGGCCCCCGAGGCTGTGAGTCCTTCCCTGACCCACAGAATCACAACATCCCCTTTTACTGCAGCGGAGGCCTGGAAGTCATCACTGATACGGGCAACACACAGGGAGCTCTGAGGTCATCAATAATGACTCCATTTACTTAACACCGACCCAAACACCTGCTCATTTATCATGGCTGACACATGTCAGCCTAAACCCATCGCTGAAAGAGGAGCCAGCCACCGCAGATCTTGATCAGGTCACCTCCGGCTCTGAGAGGGCTTTAGTGAGTAGATTGATACACAGAAAACACACTGAGTTAAGTGCTAATACTTTCAGTCATGCTTGTAAATCCTGGACGCTGCCTAAGTGTTTGCGTGGATGTCATACCTGGATTTTACTCAGTAGAATGAAGCTGTTGTAAGCATATTCTTTTATAGCTCTTAGCATATTGTAATTCAAGCGATATGAGCGAAAAATTAACTCTGTTTTCAGGCTTTAGAAAATCTAGCCCATGACGACAGATTTTGGGCAATCACAGGTCATTTCAGAGAGAGGGCGTTCCTATTTTTCTACAATCGCAGATGTGCATCCCTTCAGATGAACTATTGCAACATTTTTGCACAATCTCTCGAATAGCTTAGCATTCTGCTTGAGCTCACCGCTGCGGCGCAGCTGTGACGGCTAGCAGACGGCTAACCTATTAGCTAAGTTGTCTCTCCATCTCTGAAACCATTCTCCGATACTGTATCTAGCTAGAGCCTCAAATCGCAGTATGCTATCTCATAGGACCTTACAGGCCCACACGTTTGCAAAAACACAGGGCGGTGGTTTATATAAAGGCATCGGGATCACGATCGGGATGATGTTTGAAATGTCCCGTACAGTGATTGTCTAGTGGCAGGGGGTTAGGGCGGGGAGGGGAGATGAGAAAGCTGCATGAATAGAGCTGTATTTTAAATTCTAGCTTCTTTTGGGGGACCTTTTCCAGAAAACTGCCGTACCACTTGCCCCACGACGCCAAAAAATAAACTGCCTACCCCAGCTTTAAGTATTACTGCTACAGGTTGCATTTTACGGGCGATTATTTTAACACTTCTATGATTCTGTCCCATAAAAAAAATTATAAAATCCGCCTATGTCACAAGTGTGTTTAATATTCTGCCTTGATAGCAGCTTCTGCACTAGTTTCTGTTTTTCACAACAACGTCTTGAGAGAGAGCGATACTGAACTGTCACACTCTGATAATCGACACTATATCTACGGATGGGTGACAAATAAAAGGAAAAACCTGAATAAATAAGTGAGGAAACCAAATGAATGCACATCATTACAACAGGAGCAGAGGTTCTTTGAATGATTTGTTTCTCCCAGGAGAGTAGAGCGGAGAATATATTACAAGGACCATTGATGATTCTCTGGAGGCTCGTGATGGCCAAACACTCTCTTTAAAAAAAAATGTTTTCTTTCTTTTGTGAGCCAAGTGTATTTATAAGTGAAATGTCACATATTATGTCTTATTCACATATAAACTCACAGAAAGTCTTTTACTACATAACTGTGAATTGTGTAATCTGTGGAACCAAACAGCCTAAACGCAGGTAGACGTCAGGTAGCTTTGTGTACTGTACACAAAGCTTTTGTACAGTAAAACATTGCAATATAAAAAAAAAAAAAGAGTGCTTGGTACAATGTGTCACTGTTACATCTTTAATTGTTGACATATTCGTAGCTGATGAGATGAGGTGTTTTTAAATTAACAGGGGAATACACAGTTAACATAACTGGGTGTCAATTAGTGAAGATGATTCAATTACAAAAAACATATTGTCTAACTTATCTCCCGCGTGATCAAGCCATGAAGATAGTCATTTGTGGTTTCACTCTACCTTAATATACTACAGGTGAATGGAATTTAATTCATTCAATTTAATTCAGCTACCAGTGTAAAGTCATCAGGATTCATCCTCTGGGGACCCTGAATGTCTGCACAAAATGTCATAGCAATCCATCCAAGCTGTGTTTTTTTATATAGCAAACTAGCATGGCTTAAAATATGCAGCACAATCATTATTAGTATATGTTTTATTTGTCCTATCTTGTATTCTTGTAAATTGATGTTTGTCCTTGTGGAAATATCTGGTTCATGAGTGCAACAACATCTTTTTTTCTTTAGTTCATAGCTCTTCTCAAGCTCAATCTCAAAGGTCCCTTTGCAGAGCGAGCAGCAGCTGCCTGCAGTGCCCTTCAGCTCGATGCTCACACAGTTGAACACAGAGTTGAAGATGGAGCCTCCCTTCAGGGATTTCTTTCAAGAAACAGCAATAGTTCTTGTTTTCCAGTTGCGATGGCAGCCTGCCCCCGTTCTCTGGAGACGCCATGTTGATGATGTTGGCTCAGTTGATTCCTCCGCCCGGGACTAGAATGTCTCAGATGGAAAGGATTTTGATTTCATTGAGCATTTATCATTTAGACCTGCAGTGTCCTGTGTCTACTGAATACAGGGAGGGAGTGGGCCTGGTACTTTTCCCAGCATGCAACATTCAGAGGGGAGGGAAAAAACACCCTGGACAGGTCAACAGTACACCGCACGGTTACGCAACACACACACACAGACAAAGAGGGACAGCTCACATCCACGGTCAGAGGGAATGCGTGTTTTGGGGTAATGTAATGGAAACTCACATGAACATGAGGAAAACATGAATTCAGGGAGACCAGACTCTAACTCAGCAGGACATTCTGGATGTGTGGCAGAAGTATCAAGTTCCCATTATGTTTTGTTATTGTGACCTCAGTTTATTGTTTTTAATGAGAAATAAAGGAATGAACGGTAAACATGAGGCATTAAATCATAGATGGCGTCTGCAACTACCAGTGTTAAACGGCTCAAAAGCATAATTCATTTCATGTTTCAGTCGGGGGTTTCCCAGCAATATAGAAAACTTACATATTATCATGAGAACTTTAGAGTTCTCTCATCTTCTTCTTTGCGATCCCACCAAACCTTTGTGATAAATCCCATGTTTCCTACAACACTGATACTAAACATGGATCACATCTTTTACCCAGTACGAGTAAATACGTCGGGAGAGTTGACGTTCAAGCAGAGACTCCTTTCCTCATCTGAAGACTGTGTTCCACATGGTATCAGTCAAGACTGACTCGAGTTTGGACGTGCCCAGACAGTTTGGAGGTTTGCACAGGTATGTTAGTGGGCAGCTCTCTGTGCCCTGTGAAACACACCACACTGAATACTAACCGTTCTTTTAGACACAACCTCACTACATGTATATGTTCAAATACAACATGTGAATGCATGAATCTGCATTTGATGTTTTTGATGAATGTGTCTGCTTCCAAACTGTTATGTAACATATCATTGTCCAACTGATCAGGCTGCACTGATATGCACATCATTTTCCATAAGCGCATGAGACCGTGGTCAAGATAATTGGTTAGCCTCTTTCATCTGCGGTGTTGTTAGCCAGAACACCAACAGTGCTGCTAGCACCTGTGACACAGAGAAGTCCTATTTAGCATAAATCCTGTTGCTTCCTGACACAAACAGGATGTTATTAGTGTTCTCCCTCTCTGGCCTCGCTCTGCACGTGTTTACAGATAAGGCAACAAAAAAAAACCTGACAGCATTTTTTTTACAAAAGCCACTTTACATTCTGACATAAACTAACCTGATGGTGCTTACACACCAGGAGCGCTCTCCCTATAGGACAATACAGAAAGCTCTCAAGAAAAGAGATATCTTTTCAATAATATGCCTTCGACATCACCCACAATGCTCCATCTCCATCCACACAGCATGGTCGGAATTCTGGGGGAGTATTGTGTGTAATGCTACATGCTAGTGGCAGCAGCTAATGTAGCCTCAAACAGAGGTCTGGTGAACCAGATTTGGTTTTTTTTCTGGTTGTCTTCAGCATCGCCGACACCGACATAGACAGTAGTACTCCCAAGGATCAGACTTTCATATGTGAAGTTGGTGGAATTCCCCTTTAATGCGACAGAAGTATTGCACTAAATGCAGGTTGAACTTGTCCTCATGCTGCTGCAGTAAGATTGATAACTCTCCAGGGAAATGATTCATGACCTTGTTCTACTGAGAAGAAAAGACCTATACCGGCAATCTTCATCATTTATGTAGATGAAAAACTAAAGCATGGAATTTAGAGACTCGCCCACTACAAAATGATTGACGGCTAAAATGGTTCCAGAACAGCAACAGCATTGCACAAGTGTGAGTTTACGTCAGATTTCTGCCCCAAAGAACTTTTAAAATCAAACACTACAAATACAGGATGCAGCTGTTTGAAGCAGGTCTGAGCCAGCCACAGCTGGAGCACGCAGACACACTGAAAGACTGAGAAGCAAACCGAGAGTAGCTCGAGGGTCTCTTGTTGTTGTCCTGCCTTTGTTAGCTGCCCTCCTCCTGCTGTCTTTCGCTCCGTAGGAGAGCCGTGCAGGGCTTAGCGAGCGAGCCTCGGAGCATCAATGATGGAGGGCTCACAGCATTGAGCACAGAAAAGACAACTTAATACCATTCAGCTGCTAATTAACTAATTGAAAGACGAAAGTCTCTCAATCTCCGAGTACAAATAACTGATTATGCTGCTTTGTGTCTGCACAGAAAGTGCTCAGCCGTTTTAAAATGAGGCGTAAAATCAAGTGTGGCCTACAGCGAGTGTGAAATCTTGTGGCTCGGGCTCCATATTTGTCAATGAGATCAATGCTCTCTCTTACTACCGGCAGCAACAAGAGCCCATAAAGACAGGATTTACTGTCAGCTGTGTTTGTGTGGAGGAGCTGGATGGGCTGTAGGTGGCGAGTCAAGCCCATAAGGTCAATCACATGAAGTTGTAAAATGAGATGTGGCCCACATTCATGAAGGGCCCTGAGTGGAGGAAGAGGGAAAATATGTAGAGCAGGGATGCTTCAGTGGAAAGAAATGGACTCCATTTTTTTTTTTTGTAAGTCCTCCTCTCCAGCTGTCAGCCCCGCTCCCTGTCCCATGGGGGGTTGCCACGGTGACAGGAGGCCACATGTCTTGGGGGGGCGTCGTTTTGGTCAAAGGACCCCATTGTTCTTGTGTTAAGCCGTCTTCACTATGCCCGTCTGCCAGGGGACAGGGGCTTCACACCGCACACACACACGCTCCCAGTTACACGTTTTAGAATCAGACGGTGGGACGCGGCACAGACCTAACATGGGCACGATGCGCTCCCTCCCTCTCTCTCTCTCTCTCTCTCTCATTCACACACACACACACACACACACACACCTTAAGTGATTCTTATTGGAACAAACGCCTCTCTGACGCTAATGAATGTGCATCTGCTAAATGATTTCCTCTCCTGATGATAGCATCAGTTCCTGAGACTTCTTACATCTGGTCACAGTTGTGAACTTGACAGATGAATGACGGGCGTCTGCAACTCCCCGAGTCCACCAGCAGATGGCACCGCAGCCCCACGGCATCCACCCAGACCTATAGCGGTGACTGTAAGCCCGTCCATCAGTGTCCTAATGGGAAAGCAGAGGAGACTTTGGCACAATGAGAGCCAGAAACCTCTGGTGTCCTTCAGCCAAGTGGCTCCGACTTGTTGTAAAAAAAAGAAAAAAGGAGCGAGTCAATTACCCCGTGATGAATAGATTACAGCCTTGCATCATTCCAGGAGCCAATTTTCCAATGTGAACTGAATTTGAAACTCAATTTGTAAGCGCTCCCTCCGCTCCTCTGACAGATGGATGGAGCCAGTAAAGAGGAGCCCACTTGAATCTGTGACCGGTGGAAGCTGAGGTTAGAGGTCAATTTACTTCCAGACATTTGGCCGTGTTCAAAATGTAGATCAGAATGGCAATTTGTGTAGCGACGCGTTCCGTTATGGCGGAAGGTCCCGGTTTATGTGAGAGGAAAGCTGCTGTACTTGAACTCAACTGAGATATCGGCCGTTTTATTATCTGGATGAATTCCTTTCAAATGAGATTAAGTCATCTGATTAAATGAACACAATTTGATCTGATGAGAAGTCTTTACTTGCAACCAAGGCATTTAATCAGCGTAAGAGTAAAGCAAGGTACATTCCAGGAAAGTCACTGAGAACACAGAAACTTATTTCTGATTTGATGCAACGTTTAAACCAGTTTAAAAACGTATTCACATATTAAAAGCGCCCATTAAAAGAACAGATGATGCAATGGGACGGGGTCCTCTTCTGGACATTTACCTGTATGTCAACAGTTCAGATCACTGGGGGGGAAATATATATATATATATATATATATATATATATAAAAAAAAAAAAGAGAAAACACAAGATTAGATTTCTGTGTTCCCCGCCATTACTATCCCGTTATTATTATTATCATCAACCCTTCCTCCTGCCCAGCCGTGCATGGCTGATGGTGCATGCAGAACAGCCATCTTCATCTATCCATGAAGAGCACATATTGACTTGGAGATGCTCGAGCCAATGACTTTGGGGAGTCTGAACATGCACGGCGATTACCAGCTGAGTGCTTGGCTATCGATCGGGGGGTGGTCAGCAGAGATGATTGGGCTCACAGCGTATCGACTGGCTTGGTAAGCGGAGGGGAAACCGGCTACAAATTACTGGTCAGCTCTAATAATTCACAGAGAACAAAGGCATCAATGTTTTTAGCGAATATAAAACAACCAGTCTGCTCTTTGGAAACTCATCCCATCTAATCTAAAACAAACAGGATAGGAATGTATGATGACTGTATTCATCTTAGTTCATGTAGTCCATTTAAAGTCTCACGAGGCGTTGTCTTGTGTGTCCTCGGGGAGCGAAGGTTGGACGGGTGGAGCAGCACTGAGCCGCCGGGCCCGGGTCTTCCTGCGGGACTCCTTACTGGACTCAGGGGAGGTCCAAGCCAGCCAGGCGAGACCGGCACTGTTGCTGCTGTGCTCCGCAGTGCTCTGGTTCCTCAGGCTGCGGCGTACTGAGCGCTGCCTTCTAGCGGGAACGGGTTTGAACACGTCTTCAAAATTAAAGTCAGCCTGCCAGGGGGCGAGGTGTAAATCGGCTACTTCCACCTCTTCCTGGCTATCGGAGCTTGACCTGATGTTTTCCTGCTCAATAGCTGCGTGGTCTCCCTCTTCCTTCTCCTCCTCTTCCTTGTTCTGCTGCAGCACTGAGACGTTGTCACGTTTTCTCTGTGCTGACCGACTCAAAGTGTCGTTGGATTCTCCACCTGTAGGTGGGCAGTCTGAGGTGGGTGCCTCCGGACTTCCACGGCATTCTAATTTTCCATCAGAGTCTGTGCAGAGTGTATCTGCAGGAATCTGGGCATTATGTTCAGTGTCGACTTCTCCCTGCTCAGGTACAGTGCGGTTCAGTGGGGTTTCGCTTGATGCCTCAAGGTTTGTAGTGGTTTGGTCCTCGGTCTTTCCTCCAGCCTGATCTGGAGTCTCCTCACTGAGCAGGGCATCATTAGCAGCACTGATCTTCCTCTTCTTCTTCTTCAGTCCTCTCGGCCCCGGCAGCCTCCTGCCCTTCGCTGTGCTGTTTCTTTTACTGGAGTTTGGAGATGTGACGGGATTTTCCAAAGCGTTCGTCACAGTGAGGTCACCTGTTGCTTGAGTGTCGTTAGCCATCTCAGGGTTCGAGTGGGTCTCGTGATTTGGGGCTGTAGGGCGAAATGAAGAAAATAAAAAACTCAATCAGGGAAATTCATTTCTAACGATCACTTCTGCCATTTTCAAGAATAAATAAGACATTTTGTGACACACAACCAAAGATTTTGAAGGGTTGTACGTTATTGAAAAATGTATATGGGAAGTTGTTTCTGAGGGCATAAAAGCAAAACCCATAATTGCCTATCAATAATGTAAAGATAAAGCTATTATCTGCATTCTTTTTGTACCTGTGCAGCTCGTACAGGACGTCTGCTTTGCTGCCGACTGGCCGATGGGGGCCAGCCTCTCCGTGATGGGACTCAGGCCGGGGTTCTTGGAGGCGTAGGCCCGGCAGCCGTACAGGGAGCGGTCCACGCCCCGGTTCCATTGCCGCGCTGCCGAGCTCCTCTGTGGAAAGACAATCCTGCATCGTTAAAGAGGTTTGTATTGACATGTCAGCGTAAACTGAAATGTGATAGCACCTCATTATGTCATCCTCAGTAAGTACATCAATTTAGATGTTTTTTGTGGAAGTGTGCTGATTGAGTCGGCGCCATGCCAGAAGCTGTGGATATTTGAACTAATAATAATTATTATCATAAATAAAACATATAGTCATACAGTTTAGTTAGAGCATTGCCTTCCTACAGGAGCTGGGACAGATTCACCGCTATTCCCTAAGACAGCATCATTTTGTCCAAATGTATTATGTATCAAGATACACCTTTTGAGATGTAGCATTTCATTTTCAGAGGGTAATAATATCTAATATAAACGACTCCTTGTGCTCTACCGTGGATCTCTGTATTTACACACTGCTTTAATTAAATCTCTACCCACGTCATTCTGCGGAGTCAAATTGCAGAACTGAAAGTTATTTGGCAAACCTGACGAATAGAATCCAATTAAAACCCAAACACAGTCCTGACTTGGAGCCTGTATAAAAATAAAAATAAAAAAACAACTACAAAGCTGTCAGAAGACACTACAAGCTCTGTAAATGTTGCAATGTGAGCTACACTAAGGGCAGCTTCAGCTATCCACACTGCCTTCAAACAAGGTGTCTGAGGCATAAGGGAATTCTTTGGTATTATTATTTGTTAACATCTTAAAATGTAAGAGTTCAAAATAGAATTGTCATTATTTATAATCCTGTGGTGTGTGCCATGAGGTCATTTAGAGGAGTAACCCTGGGGCATACACACAGTTGTTTTCCTCCCAACTCAGGCAAAGTAAGCCGTCGTTAGATCGCTATCAGCTCAGAGTCTCTTTCTGCCTCCCAGAATCCCTCAGTGGAGCCGTGTAAAGAGAAATCAAACGAGCAGACTCCGCCAACTCACCTTCATCTTCCCAGAGGCCGTCTTGGCAGCGGAGCGCGTCGACCTCTTCACAGGTTGGCTCTCCTCCGGCTGCTGGGGGAGCACAGAGCTGGCATGAGGATACATTATATGATCGTCTCTCTGCCACACTTGCTTGCAAACATAAAGTTGATATCCTCGCATGAGATGTAGTTCAGATCCAGTGGAATTAAACAGTAGATTAAATGGGAGCATGTTATGACCCCGAAATTATTAAAAAAGACGTCTCGTCTGGTAAATGGAGTTTTGCACAAGTGAAATCAAGCTGAAAACAGCTGGCGGTAATAGCAGACCTTTCTCTTTCGACTGCTGGAGCGAGCTGGAGCCTCGCTGCTCGGTGCATGCTCGGGTCCTGGCTGCTGCTGAGATTTAGAAGTTTTAGTGTATGAAATGAATTATTCACAGTACGGGAATCTATAGAGGACGGTAATAATCTGGTGATGAACAGACTGTTACTGAATAAATGGGAAACAAACTTGTAAAACTATATCTTGTGAACCCAAAATGACTTATCCAAGAAAGTAGATAAAAAAAACACAGAAGCTATAACGATGGCAGACCTTTTTCCTTCGGTCTCTACATGGGGCTGGAGCTGGAGCTTCCACATCATGTTGCTTCTCCTTCTCTGGCGAGGCTGTAGGCTCATCCAGGGCACCCACCTGGGGGGATGGGCTGGGAGTGGTCTCAGACTCTGAGGACAATTGACAGTATTATAGCTGAAATGACTTCTATTGAGAGTTTGTCAGCCGTAGGTAATAGCTGGGTTAGCATGGTTAATGATAACAGAGACTAAACATTGGTTAAACAGGACTTTGATAAAGCTGAAGCCAAATGACAAAGGTCCCGTTCTGTCTTTGATACTGTGGATTAACATGTCCCATATTTGCCTTTTTACACACGCAAACACCGGCAATTGGCCTGCTTTCTTCAGCTAACTTAAACTTAAATTTCATTTGTATTGTAGAGACGGGAGAAGGTGCAGAACAGGAGAGACGAAGACATAAAGTTAAGTGGCAATGAAAGGAAAAACGGTAGTTCACCTGTCAGAATCTGAGAGAGGGACTCCTCGTAGAAAGCAGCGTTTAAATTCAACGGCTGGGCTTCCCACAGACATTCTGAAAATTCAACAAATGGAAAGAGCCGTTATCATTACAGAGTCTGACTGCATTCTACCAGAGACAATAGGCTGGAACTGTCGGGGTAAATAAACTAGAATTATCAACCTGTATTCCTCGTCCCCGCAGAGTCAATCTCCTCCATTGAAGGGAAAACAATCTAGGACAACAAAATACAAACAAACAATGTTGACTGTAACAAACACATAGTGAGGCATATCCTGGTTCCTGTAAGTAATATACTATTATTAAACAACATCACTCATTCACAATTTGATCCAGTTATCATCTAAGAGCATACTAAGACAAAACTAAAACTGTAGTGTCACACTTATACACGTGTCAGTAGTAATAAACAAATAAATCTAGGTGCTTGTGAAAGTCTTTGATGTTTGTAGCGGAGAGCGACTTGGATCGGCACTTTCCACAGCAGCCACTGTGACATGTCATTGAAGGGTCAACAGGTGTAATCAATAACAGTAATTATGGGCCTGGTATTGTGCATGCTGCTCACTGGAAGGCTGTGACACACTAAATAGAAAAGGACCATAAATAATGTTAATTAGACCTGTTATAACCGTGCTATGACACCCGGGTTATTTTCTATTTTATGACATGTAGAGAGCAGTATAGACACCAGGGCATCAGAGAAACATTACCGATCCTTCTTCATCCTCTCCCTCAGAAGGCATTCTGCGGTTGCGAGGCATTGCGAGTATCGGCGAGGCACCAAACACAGTGGGGCTGCTGAGATCTGGCTGTGCCGGTGCTGTTTGGGATTCACTTCTCTGCGGCGTCTTCAGCACCGAGCGCGGCTGTAAGCTCCCACCTGGTGTGGGCGCCCGGGCCGGCGTACCCCCCTTCTGTAGCGGTGTGCTGGGAGGCAGGTTCTTATCAAAGAGCTCAGGAGAGAGCGGCCCTCCAAAGCAGACCCTCTTTTTCTTCTTGTTCTTCTTCACCGTGGAGGTCCCGGTGGAGTCGTCCTCTCCAGCAAAGACAGTCAACCCTTCAACGCACAAATCATTTGCATTTTTGTGGCCCTCATTACACAATGTACGAAGAGGCAGAAAGTAAAGTTTCTTTGCTTTAAACTCTTGCTGTTTTACATCAAAAGAAACTGATCACCAAATTATTTACGGTTCAGGGTGCTTGAAGTTTAAGAGAGATTGATTAAGGTTTTCAGACACTGATATGCCAGTTAGACAAGCAAATAGTAGAAGAAACCAGTAACTAATATATGAGAAGATATGACATACCGGAATTTTTTAACTCAAATTCAGATTTTAATATACTGTATTTATAATTCAACTATATCTGAGATATAAAGGACTACCTAATTGTTGCAGCTTTCTTACACAACTGAAAAGAAGTGTTTTCACTGGGTCAAAGTAATGTCTGTGGTATCAATATTGGAACAATTGAATTTGCTCATCAAGTACAGGTCTTGTGAGTTGTGGGTGCTGATCCCCACATTACACATTGATCCCATGTTTGGTCTATTTGATGAGAACTATTAACACTCCCCTTGTAGCTAAAACACACACATGCTGTTCTCCAATACACACGACTCAAATGCCGTTAATTAACACAATTTCTTTTCCGAAAATAAAAAGGTTAACACTCTCCTGGTATTCAGCCTGGATACGCTGCATCCAGCGAGCCTCAAAGGCAGGCTTGAACCGAGATAAAAGGTCAGTTACTCCTGCGCGGCCGCTGAGAGTACCGTGTGTTTACCTGTGGGCTTCATCTCCAACAGAGAGGGGAGAGAGGGGATGTGGAAGGGGGGGGCGGGGCGGGGCGGTGAAGCTGCTGCAGAATCATCGGGCGGTGGTCGGCCGAGGCTTTGGAGTTCAAAGACATCGTCCTGTTGAGAGGGATTATATGAGACTGTAGTTCAAGGAGCTTCACAGAGCAGGTTGTTCAGTACGAGTGAACGTTATTGTGTATAGAATCGGTTTCATCTAATAACCTCACAGCAGGAAAAACTGATCCCCCGTCTAAATCGAATTGACAATGTCCAAATGTTGTTGTGTAAACCAATTGGTTTGTCAGCACTGATCAAAGTGGTTCACCTGTTAAAAACATTCAATGTGGGGAAGAAGGACCAGGAAATGCATATTTAGCATTAGCTCTACACAACAAATACAGGTCCAATATAGCTGCATACTAGCAAATAAGAAAGGTTTTATCTTAGATGATCGTGAATGTTGGAGTGGGAAAACACAGCGAGAACTTTAAGTGCCATTGTATGACATTTCTAAAAATGGTGCTTTCTGTCTTGTCGCCTGCGTGACCAGACACGTTGAGGGCGAGACACTTTGTTGAGGGAGGAGATTGTCACAGTCCCATTATTGTAGCTCTGCCTTGTGATTGCCTGCTATGGGGCTGCAGTTGAGATGCATATGGTTACTGCTTGGCACCATGTTTGAGACGGAAGTGTGCTATACTGAGCATTAAGAAACATACCTGCAAACTCATAAGAGGTGAAAAAGGTGACAAGCCCGAAACCCTGTGGGGGTGGGCGGGAGAATTGTATTTTAAATACGAGCTTTAAAATGTAGCATTCTGGTGTACTCTGAGAAGAAAATTAAGTGATAAGACAATATTTACTTTAAGCAAAAAACTAATTTATTATTCAGTTATTAGTATTTCAGCTGTAGTTGAACAGCTGGCTAGGTAGCTTTTTATCTCTCCCATCAATATTGTTATTAACCTTTATTTAGACAAAATCTAAGAGGTCTCGTTTTCAAAATGTTTAGTCATATAACAACACAGATAGCAAGAGTAGCGAGACCCATCGCCTATATAAAAAAAAAAGTGATTCGTTTTAATTGAACCTTGTTACTGTATGGCTTAATATTAATGGACTTCCACTGTTACTGTAAAGCTGTTAGAGTTGTGGCCTATCTTCTATTTGCAATTAATATGCATTCAATCCAGTTGAATTATTTAAATGAAAATGATTTTCTACTCTGGCTAAGGTAGCTTATCAAGAGTAAAATAATAGCTGTAATCTATACACACCTCTGCATTAGCAAGCTGCTGAAATGAAGATACAGGCACCTTAACACTCATTACTTCAGGGCCCTTGGGAGCAACTGCACCGGTGTTCCGGTTTAACGGAACACGGGGGGCTGCATGTTTCATCACGTTACGTTTTTTCCCTCCTAAATCGCGATAATGACGAACGTTAACAGTCGACAAAGTTCCGCATGCAGTGGACGTTAACTTAACCCAGTAAGTCTGAACTGTAACGGAACATAACGTAACTTTAACGGAGGGAAATGAAGACGTGTAGACATCTTAACGCTGATTGGCCAAGACTAGACACGTCACATCAAATATGTTTTATTGCGAAGATCACTACATCACCTTTTCTCCTCGTCTCACTCCAATCTGAGAAACGCTGGCTGGTCCACCCGTTTGGTCTGCTGGTGTAGTTGCCATGGCAACACGTGCTAACTGATGTTAGCCTATATTAGCTTAGTTTAATAAAAACAAGTAGCCATACTATTACAATTCGGCTTTTTTTTTTTTACTAAACCGATTACAATTACCAACAGTCATACCTTCAAGGACCTTAATGCTTTGTCACATTTTGTCAAATAACGAAAAATAAAGGCTAAACTTCCCGCAGCAGCTGCCACATTTTGAACTTACCCTTTCTCGCGGACGCCATCGCAAGGATACTACGCTGCGTTCACAGTGGTGTGTGGAAGTGCGAAACGTCAGATATTAAAGTGTGGTAGTTGAACGGCCCAATATGGCATAGTGTATTGCTCTTTTACTATGATTCGTGCCAAGTAGAGACTAAAACAGCTTTCTAAACAGAACTTTGTCACTAGCGTATTTTATTTTTTACTTCCAATCACGTGAATATGGTGTATAGAAAGTGTTGAATCATAATTGTCGCGGTGCCCACGTTACCTGAAGGCAACGTGGTTGAGGACGGTCCTCAGCTTTCTTTGTTATGCTGTCACTCATGATTACACGCCCCTCTCAGTTGATGCCACGCCCCCCACATTAGATCAGGGTCAAAAGTCTGAATTGAAAAAAAACCCGAATGAAAGTGAAAAAAAGATTTGAAACCGAAAAAAAAAGAGTTTCAGATTTGAATCTGAAAATATAAAATCCGAAACTGAAAAATATAAGAACTCAAATATCAAAATATATATGAAAGTGAAAAATGAAAAAAATTAATAATCCAGAACTGAATCAAAATTATATTCAACCCAAAAAAACTTTTCATTCACTTATTTTTATTTTGAATACATTGCTGTATTTTTTCAATGTTCAAGACCACAACTTGAACTTTCAGGTTCAAATGTTTTTTTTCCAAATGAACAAAACTTTTGACCTGGATTTAGCTCCATAGTTTTCGTGTAGTTTAGAATGAGACTGGTATCATAAAACTTGATGTTGCACTTTACAGGAAGCAAGTGGAAGCTCTGAGTAAAAAACAAAAACAAAAAGATGTAATTATAAATAAATAAACCTCCATGCACAGCACTTAAATCAAACTTGCTTCGCTTGAAAGTTTTCCTCTTTTTTTGGATGCTTGTATTTAAAAAGCCCCGTGTAGCACGGAGTTCTAACATTCATCGAGGAGTTAAAAATAACCAGAGGATTCAATGGAAGGCAAGTACAGAGAGGGAAACCCTTTTAGCTAAATTATTAAAAGCAGTCAAGTAAGTACATGTTCAGAGTGAGTGTACCTCCTGCTTCTTCAAGCTCAGGTGGAGGATAGGAGCGCTGGCCTCTTTAATCTCCACCTCACTGCCTTCAACGGGGCCCATGCGCCTCCTCTTGCTGGGTATGGGCGTCATCATTGGTGGGTGGTTCTCCTTCCCTCCATAAGGGCGGTTCCTATCTGACAGAGGGGGAAAAAAAGCACCCATCGAAAAGACAAGTTATATAAACATACAAAAACAAATGGGACTTTGGGACACCTCAGCTAAATGAAGATAAAAGATCCCATATCAAATAAACATATCGTAAAAGCACTGCTTGGAAAAACAACTTTGAAAAAAATAAATAAAAACTTGATCAAAGGGATGGAGATAAACTCACACTACAGCAACATACAGCTCAGAAACTGGCCCATTTAAGAAGCTGACCAAGCTCAAAAGAAAATACTGCTGCAAGATGTTGTCAGAGTAAAACTTATACTGTGCTATACATTAATCCACCGCTTTTCAACAGTGCCTCCAGACATCATAAAGGAGTCTTACTGGCATGGACCCTTGTTGAGAAATGAAACTATTAATCCTGTGGCAATGAGGCAGCCTCACCAGACAGATAATCTCTTGTCTTGATGCATCCTCCAGTGTTGCTGTCCTGCCTTGGCATCGGATCACAGACCTCACTCTCTTCCACATCCATCAGGCTCTGGAAGGAGGCCATCTTCTGCCTCAGCGTGGAGGCGACCCGGGGAAGGAAGGGGCTACTTCTGACAAGCTGAGAGTTGAGACAGCAGAAACAAACAGATCTGCTCAGTGATGCAGTTTGACAGGTCAGAGGCTTTGGAGATTACAGAATTACCGAGAGGCAGGACATCTATCACAAACTACTTCCACACACACACACAATCTGGGAATATTACTTTTAGAAGTTAACTGAGCTGTGCATCATCCAACAGCAAGAATATTCAGTCATTACTATTCACAGAAGAGTAAAAGAATACTTTCCTTCAAGTGATATTGGACCCAAAACATATCCCTTTATTATCAGACTCATCACCTGCAGACTTGAGAATTGTTAGTTTTCCCTGGTGGGAAAAAACACCAAAAGTCCAGAGAAACTTCTTAATAATGTCCATAATATGCTCCCTGTGTTCCAAACATGCACAGTTTTGCCAACATATGGCTGAATGCATAGCTTTCATTTGAATCCTTTGCACAACTAATTTGTGCCTGTGAGCCAACTCGTGCTATTGGCTTGACAATGCCCACCTCTTCTCCTTCATTGGTCAGCAACATCCCATCTAAAGCAATTAGTGAGCTCGGACAGAATATCATAGAAGCTGTTTACAAGCTTAATCCTAAATTATTTTGTCATATACAAATTATGTGCATAATTAAAAAGAATTGTGTGTTTCTCAAATGATCATAACTGAGAATATATGCTGATGTAAACAAAGCTTTAACAGCATCAGAAAACATTAATAAGTAAAGACTCAGATTGTCTATTGTTAGTCCAACTAAAAGGAGACTGAAGCATATTTTGGTTTGGGGCATACTGAAAACACGGATGGACAGCAGAGAATAGAGCAGAATTGATCTGAAAAGTGTAAACGGATGTTATTGTGGAGTCAACATATTCGAGTCATCCTGTGTATTCCCTCACACTAATATTTCCATTACAAAGCAGCCTGGGAGAGCCCAGCTTTCATGAAATGAATACTGTTTTCATTGAGTAATACTAACTATTCATATTTATTAAGTATAATAGCTACTTTCCCAATGATCATATGAGATACAAATGAAATCTAACCAAAGATGTCTCCATCAAGACACAGGCTCTCCTAAATTGGCCAGAACTCAGAAAGTGATCAAATGTGCAATAAGATTGACTCAGATAAGTCTTTTCTTTATGATATTTCAGCATATTACATTTTATATAAGACCACATCAATAAAATACGTCAAAGGCTGTGAAAAATTCTATGTGTACGTTGAAGTTATCCTCTTAAAATAATGATATACTGTACAGTATATATCATAAGCTACTTGATCTACACATGTGGCAGAATGTGTGTTTTAATGCAGAGTTTCTGCTACATTCACGTGTGGTGAGCCGCCAAGCTTGAATTTTTAGTGCAACATCAATCCACGGTACATAATACTGCTGCATTTAACAGCATTTGCCAGAAGTCCTCCTGTCATTCATATGCCACTGTCACAACGGGAGCTCCATGCTTTTCTCTTCTGCTCTGTTCATTTGCTGCCTTAAGCTTATGCTGATGCAAAACGCTACTGTTGATGTGACCACGTCTTGGGCGTGATACGTAGACGGATGTCTGCATACAGAAGCTTAATGCTGCTTGGAAGGTCTATATCTGGACACAATACCAGTAACCCCAGACAAGCTAACACGTGTTAAACAAGCCGGACATGATAGCCTGTCAACCCCTTAGGTCAGGATATAATAATACTTATACTGAAGCTGAGAAGCTTTAAAAATCTCAATACCTCACTGTATGTCTATGGAGATTAATGTGTATCAACTTGTCTGTAATCCCCTTTTGAAGCTAGAGTGAGTCAAAGCAACTTCTGTTGACAGCTGTAGATGTGCAACACCGCCATATATGTACAACTATTTGAAGTTGCCGCAGTGATGGCACTGCGGTTTGCATCCAACAAGGGAAAACAGTACAGAACATTTCTTTACAGAAAGTGTGCCGTATCGTCACGTACAGTATCAGTAATATATGTCAGTTTCAATATTGATCACAGAGAGCCAACCAAAAGCCAGACTGCAATCTAAATACTGCCTCACACAGGAATAGGATGTGACAAAGGTGTGCAAGATTTGCTCAAATGTATCCCATGAAGGATCTCACCTCTGGGGTTTGGAAGGTTGGTGGAGTCTTCATCCTCTGTTGTGCCATGAAGCGGATGAGGGAGTTTGTCTCTGGGGAGCCGCGGACACCAACGCTGGACCTCCGCCTCACCTTTAATTGTGCTAGACGAGATTTATCTAGAACAAGAGGGAGAAGAATGCCACTTCAGTAACACTTGATTGGTGCCATATACGGACAAATACAAATGTCTTTTGCCTCCGATTTTATGCATTAGTTGTCTGTTACTACTTTGGTCACTGTAGTATGATTTAACATGAGTGTTTCTTTTTGGATGGTTTAAATGCTAATATTACAGACCATGTCAACCCCTAGAGTATATACATAATTCCTCATGTTTTCCAACGTTGGTGGCTGAATGAATACAAAGTAAACATTTCTGTCTATGGAAGGCAATGCACATGCAGTTTAGCGTCAAACAAAGACCTGTCCGCTCACCTTTGCTATTTGATAATGACGCTGGAGTAAAACTCTGCACAGAGATGCCAAACTGACTAGGTGTGAGCTCGGAGAAGTTCAGGGGGACTGAGGTGTCGTCTAAAACTGGAGGAGAGTCCTCTTCTGAGGGGGACAACGTCTGATCTCCATCGGTGTTCATCTCCGCGGTAGCCATCTGTGTTGACAAATTGAATAACGTTACGTCTAATAATTCAAGAGCAGCAGAACCACAACATGTGTTACTAGAAGTCACTAGGGAAAACTTAAAATGAATGACAACAGGGGACTATTATCTATAATATATTCCCTTTATATTTTGTTCCAATCAGTCTAATGCTTGTAGGCAATGTCAACTGACAATATACATTTAACATTTCTTTCAACTTCACGTCAAAATCTATATGGTTGCTAAAAGTGACGTCCCACTGACTTAGCATGATGCTAATATAGTTAGCTGAATCCCCGGTAGCATAACAAAACTAAGTTAGCGTTAGTTACAGCTAGCTTCATAATAAATGCCCTTATAGAATGAACTAAATGGTACGGTTTAACACCAGTGTAACAACTAACTTTGCTGTAGACTCCTGCCAGGGACGTAACTCTGTTATATCGCCGACTATCACAGAATATTAATGATAAAGCAAATTGTTTCAAGCTAACGTAAGTTGTTCATGCCCTTCTCCTCACACGCGACGTTGGCTAAGAGTAGCAACAGTGCCGTTAGTGTTGAAGATAATGGAATGACAGCGAGTGAAACACTTACCTCGTACATTTACCTCGTGTTTTCTGATTAAATATATATAAATATATAAACACATGTAGGGACTATTGTGTCATAAAAAGCCCTGACATCTTAATACATGTTCCTATAAAACACAAACGTTAGAAAAGGGGGCAGGAGAGAGATTCAAATTACGCTCCACGCCAGAGCCAGCGGCGACGTATGTATCACTCCGCAAAAAAAAGTAATGAACGTTTCTAAACAAACCCTTATACGAATTCAAAACACGCTGTATATTATTTAGTCTTGTTTAAAAATGTATATTGTGAATACCAACGACTCGCATTGTTAAAAAAATGTCGATACTAATGGAGGAAGTGTATCGTTCGGAGGAACTAACTTCCGTATTTGTCAGGGGTTGAAAGAGAGCGGAACTCGTTTAATATGAACTGGCCAATAGAAATTCCAGATAAGATACCACGTGACCAAAGTCAAAGCAGGATGAATGAATGAATGGATGGATGGAGATATATATATATATACAGACATACAGACAGATAGATAGATAGATAGATTAAGATTTAAGAGAATCAAATCAAATGATGATAATGTATTCAGACATAAATTACCATATTTCACGTGGTTCACAATAGTTTGACATAATTTACAGCAAACTCAAAAATCAATAAGCCCAAACAAGTGGGTGAACTGTGGTCTAGTCTTGAAAAGCTATGTAAAGCCTGCCCACACACACCAGTCACACACAAACAGAGTTCCTTCTTTTGTGAGGTTTTGAAATCTGTGGCACAGCTGAGTACACTGAGATCAGATGCAACTGAGAGCCTCTTTCCACAGCTGGGACTGTCGACCACATGAAGCATGTGGCTTCTTCTGTTGACACCAGGCAAGGCTGTGCAAGTCGATGGAAGCTTGACTGCTGTTGTTGTTGTGCAGCACAGGCTGGGCAAATGAAACAAGTCTAGACATTCACAGGTGAAATAAGCCTCTGTGTGTATGAGTTCCTGTCCAAAATCAGATGTGTACAATTTGAAAAACTGAAAGTCTTATTTTTAGAAAATAGAATTACCAACACAATGATGCACGGAGTCTTAAAGTATTGGTCTGGCCTACATTTCCAAATCATCCCCAACTAATCCTTAAATGTTGGGTTGTGATTTAGGATGTTTCTACAAAGGCTTATGAAACTTTCTAAGGTACTTTTTTTTTTATGCGTCAATGCCTTCATTTTATTACAGGAATTATATTTCAAATGATCCTACTGGATAACTGTCTTCATTTTAAGTGTAATAAGCTCAAGTACCCATTACCACCACCCGCCTTGTTCGAAATGTGTTGATTTGAGCTGATTTCAACAGTCATCCTAAAAGTGGATAGTGTTACAATATCCTTTCATGTAAGACATAGGAATTGTGCGGAATTAGATGTTACAGCTTGTCATGTTCTTTGTTGTATTTTACTACCACCACTGTGAGTGACAGAAGCACCCAGAACCCAGCACTTACAGCAATTTATTTCATTTCTCTGCTCTCTTTGTGTCTTATGGAGTCAGCCTATTGCCAGTTATCATGACAATAAATAAAGATCAGTCTAACACCAGTTTGTAATTTGTGTGTTTATTTTCCTCTTTAAAACAGATTTGTGAATGTACATATTTTTGGTCTCAACCAAAACTATATAAGTATCCCTTAAGGTACAAGTATCATTGGTTTAAAATATTTAAACACTCTCCAGTATTTACCTACATGTTGTGTATGTTGAAGGAGTACTTGAGTGATTCAGTTTAAGTCTTCCATACAATTTGGAGACTCATAAGTCAAATAAAAAAAAATGAATGGTCAAAATTAAAGCAGCAGAGGACGAGATATCCTGAGCGAAGCTAAACACTGGATCCTACATTCCCCATAATGCATCCCAAAAGCTTCTTTTTGTTGGACCATCTGTGTGCCCCCAGTATATAATGGAAGCCTCCTATTATAGCAGAGCCGAGATGGAAGCTAAGCTAACCCAGCTAGGACCTAAGGCTACTCCACTACCCAGCCTACTGCTGGCTGTCTGATGCCCGATGCAGAAAAATCAGATGGATGAAATAAGACTTCAGGCGAACCCAGCAGCAGGCCATCGGTGACCGTTGAGCCCATATCTTCACAGACACCTGGCTCCATTGTTCATCCCGGATCAAGCTGCACGCTGATGGGCGGACAGCAGGACAGAGCGCAGGACTCCGGTGGGACAAGAGGAGGTGGATTCTGTTTACATCATGATGCTTGGTGCTCAAACACAGTCAAAGTTGATGGACAATGTTTTTCCTGAAGATGTCGGTCATATTATCTGCCCAGAGAATTGTTTTTGTTGCTGCTGTTTTCATTCCTTATGATGCAAATAAAAAAACGCACTACAGGAATGTACTACTGTTTTTGTTTTGTTTGCCATGTGTTTGTTGTGTTACAAATGGGCTACAACTAAATTTCATCATGCATAATGACAATAAATGATCCTTAAATCCAAGCTCAGGCCGAGATAACTCTGATGACATCACTATGACATCATCGGGGTAATTTTCTCAGACTCGACAAAGCTTCTCCAGAGCCACAGAAAAACTTTTACTCCTGTTTTCACAGGATAAGTAGCACTTTCTATGACTAGTAAACTTCCTCTTTAACAAACAAAATCACACACCTTGAGCATATCTCTATTTTTATTTGTGTATATATACACATATAAAAAATAATGACATATGTACAATGATAATAAATATCAACACATTTGTACAAGTGAAATAAGTTACTTAACATATTTAAAAACAAACATAAAAGATCAATAACAGACAAGCAAAAATGGGGCAAAATAAAATCAGGTTGATAATAGAATAATACAAATGATAATGCGAGAAACAGCAGAACTTAAAGCCATGTGTGGGAGGAAATATTATGAGCAAACAAATGTGTAAGAACTGAAGAAATGCACATAAAGTACATTACACATGCATTTTTTTGTAGTTTGAGACCTGTATTCCTTTATCTTTTTGTTCTTTGCAACATGTTATATTAAATAAAAGCCTGATTGTAAAAGGGAAATATTTTATAAGACATAACTAAGTACCAGTGTAAAGAGCTGACATGTTTTAGCTAAATGCTTAAGGGGATGTAATAATATAAAGTGGGCACATTCTATCACTGATCTGCTTTGAATCAACAGATACATATTTGGTTTTTAGGAGCTGACAAATTAAATAATGGTTAAAGTTTTGGTACATTACTCAGCCTTTCATAAAGAATTGGGTCCAGCAGATCACCACTGACATAAAGAAAGGAAGAAAACAGGAAGTCCATCAGCCTTAAGACATTTTGCTTGAGGGAAAATTTAGCTGCAGACACAATATGCAGAGAGGTTGCAGACATCAGCTCAGTGTAACAAAGTGGACGGACTGCTGAGACTTAAATATCGATCTGGAATCAAATCAAATCAATTTAATTATTTCAACAAGAACAAAAGCAACTGCAGTCTACTTTGGTTTTTCCAAAAGGTGAAGAGGCACAAAAAAAGTAAACATGAATGCAGCCATGAATTCCTGTACAACCCTTGAACCATAAAATCATATATATATATATTTGTTTTTCAAAGAGAGCATTATTGTTCCACAACATTAGTGTCTGTAAAAGTCAAAAAATGGCCGATCAAAATGATGCACTTGTACAAGGATGATCATATCAAAGATGTGCAGTCCACTTACAGAGGATCATGCAACGTTAAGATGGAGTGCTGATGGCTGAGTACCTCTTCAACCTTGGGATCATTTTTGATATTCTACATCTCTCTCAGCGCTCTGTACACAGTGGGGGCAAACACAAGGTATTTTTGTCCTCCCCTTCCTTCTTGCTGTGCTCCTCTGGTCCCGACAGACACGTCCCAAAAACAAAAAGCCACTTCTGATGGATAAAGCACAGAAAGAGGACAAAATAATGTTAATTTAGTAACAGCAAACATATGCGCGTGGTGTTCGCTGAATTTTAAAGTTTCCTTGAAATTGGATCAGAAAGAAGGTTTATTTTCACATCACATTCTGGGCAGTTGGTGCATTGGATAATTTATTCTGATAGTTCATACTAACACCTCATTATACCCGCCTGAGTAGGTGACTAGAAAGCAATATATGAGGGTATTTGAGAATTTGCAGCAATTAATAAAACATTTGGTTATCTTCCAGTTCTGAGTAGAAGACTGGAATGAAATGGTCCCATTTACTGTCTGACTCTTGCAAGCAGAACATTGTTATTAAACAGATATTTCAGGCTGACAAAGGTCCCTAAGGTCAACTTATTTTGATCCTTGTCAGATTGAAACGTTTTCTCCTTTATGAAATCTTGTAGTCGCAGGCTTCAGGCAGTGCAGGTCCTTTTCTTATCATTTGCCAAGAAAGTTTCTGATGCACCTGTCCCCTCAAGACTTTAATAAAAGTTTGCACAAGGACAACTTTTGATGAGAAGGAGACTGGTCAAATGATGCAGAACATAGTAACATGTGTAGGCGTCTACATGCTAGCAGCTCTGGGGGGCTGTACTTGCTGTACAATGCTGGCCACGTTAACAATGCTGAGAGGTGGTCTCACATTTTTATATAATGTCTATCTAACATGTCTATTCTTAGCTGGTAATATCTCCTCTGGTTGATTCAGTAGCACACAATAGACTCTGCAGGTAACAGGATAGGCCTTTAGTGCATGTGAAGGACTTAACGAATGTATTTTATTTAAATGAAATACAGTGGGCACAAAATAAAGTTAAAATTTAACTCTGTATAGCTTGTGACTTTGTGGTGACTCGCAATTTTACCCGTAGCAAACAGGGTGACAGGTTAACCTGCACTTGACCCACGTGTGCACAGTTTGATGGACATCAAACGCAGCCTCAATGACAGCCTTCCCTGACTTCTTCACTGCCATTGGATAACAAACAGATATTAGAAAATCTGTCTTGCAGTGGTTTGACTTTTGAGAACTAGAGCCAATGAAAATACAGGACATCATCTCAATATGTGGAAGGCGGGACAAGCGACAAAAATGCGGGAAACCTGGTCACCTTACGTAGCTAGTGTTGGTGTTTGATTTTTTTAGTCTACAGGCAATATTCTGTAATAATACCACTTTGTACGATTAGAATAAGATCAGTCTTCTAACCGCGGATAATGCTAGTCTCTGCAAGATAAACTGTATCGTCTCGTCATTAAATGAAGATACATTTTGGGAGATGCACACATTTGCGCTATTGCAGAGAGTGAGATGAGAAGATTGATACCACTCACAAGCCTGTCAGCTAAATCTGGAACTGGAGCCAGTTAGCTTAGCTTAGCACAAAGACTGACAACTAGGGAAAAAAGTTAGCCTGGCTCCGTCTAGTGGGAAAAAAAACCCTGCCAGCATCTCTAAAGCTCACTAATTAAGACATAATAACTACCGTATTTTCCGCACTATAAAGCGCACCGGATTATAAGGCGCACCTTCAATGAATGGCCTATTTTAGAACTGTTTTTATATATAGGGCGCACCGGATTATAAGGCGCATAGAATAGAATAGCGTCGTAAACGTGTCTCTTGAAAGGTGCCATTTTGGGGTCTTTATACACACAAGTGGTGTTGGACTAGGAGTAAGCACAGTACCGGTGTTTACCGCGGTGCGGCTTTGTAGTTTACCAGTCGTACTGAAACATTTTGACAGAGCGTCGTGTACAACCAGTATGGATCAACCAATTAACCAATTGATCCATATATAAGGCGCTCCGGATTACAAGGCGCACTGTCGTTTTTTGAGAAAATTAAAGGCTTTTAAGTGCGCCTTATAGTGCGGAAAATACGGTAATTTGTTTAGTGTTAAACAACAAATAGCAGTTTGGGGGGTTACATGCCAGACAATTTCTTGGCGAGGAGCGGTGACTTTGGCGAGGTTAGCAACTTTGTTTCTACACTTCAGTTCAGTGAAGACTGAAAAACAAGATGTGTTATTTAATGAGCCTTTGTAAAGCTTTGGAAAGAGCCAAGTTTTCCCCTGCCTTCAGTTTTTCATGCTAGTTTAGCTAACCGTCTCATGGTTGTAGCTATATTTTTAATGGACAGATAGAAGAGGGGTATCGATCTTCTAATCTAATTCCCAACAAGGAAACAAAATGTTGCCTATTCCTTTTAGTGATAAGTTGAGCAAAGGGACAGAAAGATAAATTAACTAAATAATTCTCAACACTACACTACAACCAGAAAGATAAATTGGAAATCGTTGTTTGCATGAATTTAATTAAGTAGAACAATACCTTTCACTGGTTCACAGCTGTTTCCCGCCTGGAGCCAGCGGTTTGTCGGCATGGCAGCAATCAGTCTGTCTGTCCATTCGTCCACCAACACTGTGTGTGTGTGTTCATTTTGTGTTGGTGTGTTTTACAGTGCTCTTCCTCTGTATAAGTCCACAGTAGCCCCGGGTCAGTCTCTGGGTATCGGTAAGAGGGAGGGGGGGTTCATGGGTTGTAAGGGTGCGTCACAAACACACTGTCGTCCAGGATGGTTGGCATTCAGAGGACTGTGAGTGTGTCGGTGTGTGTAGGAGGGGTCGTTTCCTTCTTGGCAGTGCAAGTTACCACCCTCACCATACACACACAATATAAAGCACTTATTGAGACATCCACAGCGGTCGCAACAGTGACGGTTCAACTACATTCTCCTTGCCTAATGTCTTCATGTCAGCTTCAATTTGGAATTAAGTGTGCAGTTATTGTTCCGCTGCTATGAGCTGAATGCAAATAGCCGGTTCTTTCTACAGTGATGAACAAAATGTCCAAAAGGGCTCGGCCAAAAGGCATATCTGTGACACACTTTGACTCTGATGAATGTCGTTTGGAGTGCACTTGTAGTATATTGGACTTGAAGGTGCGTTTGAAGGTCACCGTGCAGGCTTCAGCGAGGAATGTAAGCCCTCACATCGTCACTCACAGAGTGGAGCCATTCGTCACTTGATAATCGTCTGAACACTGCTGTAGTCGGTAAGACATAGAAAAAGAACAACAACAAATGTCTTAATTCAAACCAACCATCACAACAAATGAAAGTGGAAGGGATCAAGGACTTTCTCCGGGGCTAAATACAACATGGGACGGGGGGATTTAAATTGAGCAGAGAAAGTCTTGAGAGATTGTCCTTCATTCAAAACCCCCCCTTGCATCTTTCACGCCAATTCACTTCATTTTCCATTTAATTTCCTCTCTCTTTGTCTCTTGCTCTCTCTCGTCTCCTCTCTGTCCCTCGCAGAGCTCCTGCTACGGGGACATGATTGTCGTCTTGCTTCGAGATTAATTCGTCTTTTTTATACCGCTCTCGCACTCTTGGCTCACAAATACAAAAAGGGAAGACACGCTTCCAGTTTTTAAGTGCAGTAAGCTGAAAAAGTCTCAAAGGAACAGGACAGAGCATCAGTTCAATATTTCCAGTCAGTTGCTTCTTGCCATTCGTCAACTGGTTTCAGCACAGGGGCTAACAGCCTCTTGGTCCACTCAACAAAAAAAAAAGAAAATTTGCCCTTCAGAAAACATGTAACACCATTTGTTTGATTTCAATGCTTGGGGTGTTCTCCTCTGCGTTCAGCCTTTTTAAATACAAAATGTACACAAGTGGCATTTGCACACTGGAAGCAGAAAAAGCCACAACCGTGACTGCATGTTGCCCAGAACATAATAATTATAGGAGTGCATGTTGGCGAACACAGTGTATGAGTGTTTATATTTAACATGCTGTGTGATATAAATGTCAACAGTGAGCCAAACAGGCATTGGCAGAGCGGGAGAGAGAGAGAGAGAGAGAGAGAGAGAGCACGGGGAATTGACAGCGTGTCACTGAAAGAGAGAGAGAGCAGGCATCCTCAAAAGGAGGGAGGTAGGTTGGTTGTTTTGTTTTTCCAACTCAGGGAATGGTGACGGAGGAGGACAGGCCTAGACGGACGACTCTTCGGGGTTCGCGTCGGGCAGCACGCTTCTCTGCTGCAGAGTGCGCCTCAGCTCTTCCTTGAAGGGGCTGGAGTAGTCGTTCCCGCCCATGCCCAGGCCTCCCAGCCCGCCGCCCCCAGCGCCAACCCCGCTAGCCCTCTCCTCCCCTGCTGTGCTCAGGTTGAGGCGGATGTAGCCATTGCTACCTGAGCCTCGAATGTTGGTGAGGCTGAGACGGCTGGGGGAGTGGATGGGCTGGCCGGGAATGGCGCTGGGCGACGCCGTGCTGCTGACACTGCTGGGCCCCAGGGCGTGACCGGGAACGATCTTCAGCGAGCCGTCTGAGTAGTAGTAGTTGGCGCCTGTCTCCCAGAAGCGGTCCTCGTCGCAGGGCATCTTGCTGGGCACAAAGGTGGGCGGCTCCTTGGGCAGGGTGATGGGGTAGACCAGGGTGCTCTCGAGAGGCTTCATATCAGCCCCCTTTCCCAGGGCCAGCTTCAGCCTCCTGCGCAAGTAAAGAGCCGCTACAAGGAGCAGCAGGCACGCCGCTCCAAGGGTGATGACCAGCACCCAGAAGAGCCCCATGCTGCTGTCTGGAGCACGGGCCTCCATGAAGACCGGAGCGCTGGCTACTACAGCCACCTGGTAGCGCTCTGTCTGAAACTTGACCCCCTGCTCCTCAGAGTAGCAGATATAGCGGCCCGCTTGCATCTGGCCCGCTTCAGGGACGACGAGAGCTTTGAGGGTCCGGTCGAAGCGCGGCCCTCCAGCCTCGGGGTCACTCAGCTGGAGCTCACGTTCGTTGAGGACCCAGAAGGGCTGAGCCAGGTTGGAGACCAGCTGGCAAGGCAGCACCATGTCAGACCCCACCACCACTGTAACGTTCCTCAGACGGGAGTGCTCTGCAGAGGAAGAGGAGGAGAGTTTGAGAAGGGGGTGTAGGACAGAGGAAAAAGGAGAGGTGGCTAGGTGTCAGCCATAATAATTCCAATTCATATTCCACACCAGCCAGCTGTCTTCTGCTTAATTCAATTTATTCAGTTCAATCTAAGTCCAAGTCCATTCTCTTTACTCGCTACTGACTTCTGCACTGACAATCAATTCCCACAAGGGGCCACTACTGAGGTGTTGCCCCTTACTCACCAGGGCTGGGGATGGAGACGGGCTTATCAAACTTGGCTTTCCCCCGGCTGAACCTTTCCAGCATAAGATCCTGTGACAGGGAGGAGGTGGGCCTGGAGGGGAAAGGGCAAAAATAAGAGCGGAAGATTAATAACGGTCACGCCAAGTACTACAGACAACTGTGTAATAATAATAATAATAATAATAATAATAATCAAACCTGAATAACCCGGATCTATAGAAAACGCATCAAAACAAACATTTCATAATAATTTAGCTACTAAATAGCTGCAGATTTCCTTAAATAGACAAATACAGGATACAAGTCTTATATTACAACTCGGTGAATGTTATTCAGCTTTGATCACAGCTTGTTAATGTAGTTTCCCGACAAGGGACATCACAGCATGTAAAGTAGGAGAATGTTACGCAACAGCTTCAGGGGGAAAGTCTGCAAAAGCTGCAGTAAAAGATGCATCACTCTTCAGTTAAGAGCTGCTTATATCTAGCTAATAGACTTTTATTAGTATGGTTTCACTATAGAGTTACGGGGCACATAATATCTAAATACTGTTTCAGGGGCTTTTCCAATATTTGCAACTTTCAGGTTCCTTGAAAATATCAAATAACAAGCCTTTCATATTAAGTATGTTTAGTTTATAGTATGGATGTTTGGGTGCACATAGGTACTGGTCTCACCCGCGGTGGAGGTCGATGCGGACGCAGGCCCGACCCTCGCTGTCCCAAGCGCAGTAGGGATCCCGGGCGAGCAGACAGTCTGGCTGAGACTGATAGCGGCTGCAGTTGGCCAAGGGCAGCTGGAGAACCTCCGAACGAGAGCCGATGTACAAGTACTTCTACAGACAAACACAGAGAGAGGAAGAAGAAGAGGAAGACAAAGAACAGATCCAAGCCATCACCCAAAGACAGAAACCAGAGAGATGAAAAACGAGGAGAAAGATAAACAGAGAGAGAGAGAGGGAGGGAGAGTGACTCAGTTAGGAGTTATAGTAGATAATGGGATAATCACTCTCAATTACAATAACATTCACCCGTCTGACCCTCTTCCAAACAAATCTGGATTGCACTCCTTTTGCGAAAGCTGTTATAAAAACTCTCGGTCGCAGCTAAGCCAGCGTTAATAAGATAAGCAGTGGGCTTTAGATCAGGGAACGCCCCGTCAAAAACTGCATCGATCGGCGAACAAACCATTGTAGAACCACGGGGACACGGCCGGTGTCAACACACACGCTCGGTTGACAGGACAGGGACGTTGAGAAAACAACAGGGGCAGAGGTTCAAATCCCCACTGAGGTGAGGGATTGTAATTACTGTTATTGTGAAGAGGGTTTTGGATTCATGAGGCGACGCTTGATCTGAAAAAGGGCAGTGTTAATAAAAACATCTGCTGAGTGACAGCGGGCCAGTGGCACCGGGCTGACTGCCTGTCAGTGGATCCATGATTGTAAGTGTCTGGCAAAAACAGGTATTAACAGGACGGCAGAAGATTAGATCATACTGGTATCATTGAATAAAAATGAAAAAGTGATGCAACAGCAGAGCAAGCTAATGGAACCCCGGAACTATGCTTTCGAGGGGTATGATCAGGGGAAGAACCAAGCTAGTTGTGCCAACAAAACTTGAGTAACCTTCCCCCTGAGAGACCATTAAGAGTTCTTATCTCTCTAAAAGACAGAAATCAATGCATCTAGGAGTCCATGACGTTACGTGCACATGGCTATGCTTTACTATACTGAGCACCAGCAGCTGAAAGCTCAAACGATCAAAAAAAAGGAAGAGCTGCTTTCTTCTATTTCTAATAAAATCGCTCTTGCCTCAATTTGTTGAATTGAATCTGGTCCGTTAACATGTTCTTAAGAAAAATGTATCCAGACAGAGATGAATCAACTGAAATGCCAACACAAAGCCTTAATGCATTTTGAGACGTTCCTTTTTGACTTGAAAGTATAAGTCTCAATCTGCTTAACTAAATGGAAGCGATGTATCTTAAAAGGGGATCCTGCAGGGACTTAGACCCCTTTTCCCCACAATTTGCTGACATCAGAATTAAAGGGCTGGATCGGACAATTTCTTTATCTGTCTGAAACAGACAAAGCGCCAATCAAGCCGACTTTACGCTGTGGTTGGTTTGCTGTGTGAGAAAGTGAGAAAGTAATCCGGATTTAGACTTCTCTCTCAAGCTCTCTCTCTTTTTGCATTTCATGTGTCAAATTTCATGTGTAAAACCAACTGCAACACTGCGAATGCCCTCCTGATGTTGAAATGAGTATCACGTCTCTCCCCTCTCTGTGACTGCCATCTTTTTCATATATATTTTTGGGGCATTTTTAACTTCATCAGATAGCGATAGTAGAGAGAGATGACAGAAAATGAGGATGATGCCATTGAGTGCGGCAGTGCTATAAATATCTTCCAACCTGGGGAGGTGGTCACAGTTGACGAAACAGAGGTTGAGATATCCTGACGTTTTACTTCTAGATTGGGTCAAGCTCCAAAAACGCTACATGCATCTTTTTGTCAGACCCCTGCCTGTGAGGTAACGCAGCCTTTCCATTAAACCGAGCATTATCAAAGCTAACCCAGGCGACATCATCAGGGGATATTTTCTCAGACTTGACAAAGTTCATCCAGAGCCACAAGGTAATTACACAACTGTTTTTGGTTCCCTACGAATAGTGTAAAAGTCTGCCTGTGTAAAACTGCTGCAATTCCCTTTGAATAACAAATTCTAAACATGCTTTCCCGTTGTCCTTACCTTGGAGTGGGAGATGGTCAGGCTGTCCACTGGCTGGGCTGTCTCGAACAGCTGGATCTCCTCTATCACGTAGGCCTCGGAGCCCAGGATCACCACCCTTTGCAGCCAGCCCTCCGCTGCAGCACACAGGAGAGAAAGAGGAAGGAGGAGTCAGCTCACTTCACCACTGTTGAGTCAATTTTTCACTTCAAGTTCACTTTAGCACACTCGATTTTCTGTATCTGATCAGGGCAAAGTTTTCACGGCATGAATAGAAACCCATCTTCAAACAGATCTGCGCTTCGGCACTCAGCTCCCGATACAAAACAGACTTCCCAAAAGATATACACCTTTGACCGTAGAACAGCTCATTTGAATATCATTTGATATAATATTTAGAAATATGTAGATACACACAGCTGCAACTGCACACCAGTTAATTTGAATAATGAAAATGCGATTTAATTAATTTGCCTGTACAGCTGTGACTAGATACCAATGAATATAAATATTAAGGATCTGCAAACAAACACCTGCTGTGACTGCACAGTATTTTACTTACAAATGAATGATATGCACAAACTATGCACCTGTGATTGCATAGAAGTTCATTAAAATATGAATGGTAAGATGCCATAACAATTGATTTGAATATTGATGTAAAAAGTCTACAAAAGACAAGGACTCTCCACTGAAAAAGTTTGCTGTTACTTACAAGAAAACTAATGCGAAGTTGTCTGCAACTTTCATCAACTTCAATTTGTGAAACTTTAACGCCAGCTGCACTAGAATCTCATGCAACTCTGCAACTGAGAAAGACGGAAAAGGAAAACGACTTCTCCTGCCAGAGCTGAGTCCAGCTCAGCAAGAAAACCATCTAAAGGTGAATTTTAAGGAGTCAACATGCTGTTCCTGGCCTTTTAAGACCTTGGGTAAAGATAATATCATCAGAGACATTTGCAGACTTTTTTATGAGGTGTTTGGGGAGCTGATGCTGAGGGAGGAGGAGGAGATCCTATGCGCCTCCTTTCATGTACGGCATTGTGAACAAGTTGAGATCCCCTGTGATGAAAAGCGTTTCAGGCACAGCTGGTGGGGTGACCTTGATGTGTGTGTGTGTGTGTGTGTGTATCCATGGATGGAACAGTATTATGTGCTGACATGTACTTTTTTGTGTGGCCCTCTCGATTAAGAGACTGTCACAGATAATATGAAAAGCTAACTCGGTAGCCGACGGGAGGTTTGAGGGAAATACATACACACACACACACACACACACACACACACACACACACACACACACACACATAGCAAGCCACATATCATCACACTCGCCTCTCGCGGTGTCAGGGACCAGTGTCGGCTAATCCCTCAATCCTGTAGCCTGTTTTTTTTCTGAAGAAACAGTCTCGACAAGTGCTCCCTCTTTCTCTTTTTTTCACATCAGCTGTCGCTATGCTGCAGCTAATAGCTAATCAACCCCACAGCCCAATTGGCACTATGAGCGCACGTCTGCCAAGGGCCCTGTTGAGTTTGTGCTGTGAAGCACGACAAGCGGGGATGACTACACTTGGCTGAGGAAGCGTAAGTGTGTGCATCTCTGTGCGTTTGTGTGTATCAGTTTGTGAGTGTGTTACCCACGTGTGTGTGTGTGTTGATTTGTGTGTGTCCGGGTTGGCCTCCCTGCTTGCCAGCAGAGAAGCCCCGAGTCCGCTGTTGTCGCACTGTCAGTTTCCACAGTCGCTCTGTCGCTGCAGTGATCTGAATGGTAAGTAGTTGAGTCTCTCTCCATTCATGAGATGGGCTGCATTCAAATTCACATTCCCTGGAATCCACTGTCGGATCTGTGTTATTAAGGATTAAGGCTCCGTGAGGGATTCCAGGTCCGTGCCAAAACAGGACACCTGCATATGGGCCCGATGGCTACGACTGGAGATATTAATTAAGTCGCGCGTACGTAGATGTTTTCTTTGATGCATGAAGATGGATCTCAGCATGCAAATCAAGTCCTTAATTGAAACCCAGCTGAAGTCTGGCCAGATGGCATGTTGTTTTGCGCCACCATACCTAATGCCAGTACCTGTCCCTGTCTGCCGCCATGGCCTGTAAGCTTTCATCTCTTCAACAAATACTGTGTGCAACTCACACACACACACACACACACACACACACACACACACACACACACACACACACACACACACACTCACCCACCCACAGTTAGGGGAATATAAGCAAAGGCTGTGTACCTACAATACATTTTCTCTGCCACATCGAGAGTACATCATGCTACAGGAGGTGGGCAAAGTAACAGGAACACCATATACTGTATAATGCAATCCAATACAACAACCCTGCAAACAAATTCTAGTTTTAAGCTTAACTTTTATGTATGTATACATATATATCATTTATCACAAAGGTTATTTTGTCCCAAAAACTTGAACTGAATTTAAGTATGCTCACTTTAAGTACTAACATTATAACCAGGTAGAAATATCTAAAATGAAAGACGGACTTTGCTGACGTCGTGAAGTATTGTGGGATCATGGGAGTTGTAGTTTTCATTGTAAAACAACCACCACTGTCGATGAAAATCTATCTGAAGTGACTCGGACAGAGGTCGTGCTCACGGACGGAGTGATGTATTTAAGTATTATTCATGTCACATTTACCAGATATATCATTTCATTCTAAAGAAATTGCCCCAAATAACACTAGCTAAACTTTACGTTAACTCAGTTAACTTCCTCACTCTCTGACGTATCTGCTGGTGTTTCTGTAGTTTGTACCTGTGCCGATGAACAGCATGTTGTACGCCCGCTGGTCCAGGGCGTTAACCCGATCCACCGCTAGCCTCGTGAAGTTGACACCCTTGGTAAGCAGCAGGGGGCGAGCCAGAGCTTTGTCCTCCATCAGCGGGTGCTTCTTGGCAAAGTTGAGCGTGGCGTCAGGCAGCTGCAGAGAGCTGTTGTAGCCGTTCTCCCTGTCTGAGTTAGTTATACACTGCGGCACAGACAGAGGATAGAGAGACGGGGGAGGGAAATGGAGGGAGGAAAGGAATGGAGGAAAGGACGAAGGGAAGAGTGAGAGGGCCAAGAAGGAGAAGGAGGTGAGGAAACTTCTTAGCTGCAGCTGGCACAGGTTGGCATGGCTTGCTGGCTTTGGGATGACTCCCTCCCTCTTTCCCTTTCTCTCCTCTTCTCCATCTGTATTTCACTCTCCCTTTCAAATCCGCCTTCCATCACATCCCTTCCTCGGCTTCCTTTCCTTTCGTCCTGGATCATTACCTTCTTGGCTTTTCGTGTCGTGCCAGCTTTTGCTCTTTTCCACTTTCATCGCTACAGTACCCCACGCCGCCCATTTATACTTCCCTCCCTCCCTCTTTCATTATCCCTCCTCTGCCCACTTATGTCTCCTTCTGTGGCGCAGTGGTTGACAAAAAACCCTAGGTTTTAGAATAATGCTCTTGCTTCCTAAAGTTGCTCTTGCATCCTAAAGTTGCCTGGAAACGTCATATATCACATATATCAGTTTCTTACCGATCCAGGTCGTGGCACAGGGACAGCACCGGTGTAGCGCCCCCACCTTTGAGATGCCTCCCTGTACTCTTTGTAGGATCCTTCAAACACCTTCTTCACATCACTGATCTGGTACTGGCAAACCGCCGACACGTCCACGTCACCCCTGAAACATGGCGACAAGGCGGGAATTAGCGATGTGTGGCGGTACAAACTGAGAGACGGATTACCTGTCATAAGCTTGTGGAAAATGTGTCTTTTCAGTAGCAAACAGCTTTTGGATGTAGACAAGTAGAGTCAGACAGACACGCACGAATGTGAGCTGTACCACACAGAACGGAATATGGTAAAACATAGCATTGTGTATATATATATAATACCCAGCACCCTACACTGTCACTTATTGAGTGAGCTGAAATGATAAGATTTGTTGACACATTTTCTGTGGCGAAGCAAATTGATGTACAAATTGATGTACATATAATACATTTACTTGACAGGCCACCGAAATCAATCAGTTGGTGCTGCGACTCAGGTAATGCATTTAATTTAATGGTAAGGCAAGGGGTGTAGGATCTTTTTTTATTTTTTTCCCCAACCCAATTTCAGTCCCACTTTGGGACTGAAATTGGGTATTGACACATGACCCAGGCACATTAAGCCATACTTGCACTCCTCATGTCACAAATATATTTCATTTCCATTTCCTCATCAGCCGGGACGACACTTATTTTATTTAGCTCTGAAACAGAGTTACTGACATATCGATAAAAAAGGTATATAGTTATGAATCAGCCACTAACGCTGTAGATTTGTCCTGTAAGGAAAGTGCTATTCCAGTCTGAAACAGTGCTGTTAATGTGCAGCAGTTCCACGGCATTTAAACGATGAACATCTAAACCAAAGGACAGCACTGATGTCTTAGTAAGTTAAAAAGCTGGCCTATTCAGTCAGATTATGGCTTGAACTCTTGAGTCATCATTTACATAATGTCCAATTATCTTAATGCCAGGGGACTTTAAGGATTCCCCGGCGAGTCACAGAGAAAAAGGATTAGGCGTTTTTTTCAGCTGCGGTAGGAACTCTGAATGAAGAAACAAAGCTTGAAGTTCAAAGCTGGTTCGCTTTGCGATATGATATCTTATTGAGGAACACAAAAGACTGACATCAAAGGGTATTACCCGGAGACGGAGAAAGTCTCCAACTATCCTCCTGAAGAGAACCTGCTGCCCTCGCTCCTAGTTCTTTCTTGATAAGTAACTCATTAACACATTACAGTTATGTAGCGGTCCAGCAAATGCCAGTCTTTACTCCACTAATGACACCCCAGTTCATTACCAAAACTAAGTTACTATTGTCAACACCAATCACCACATTGTTGTTTAATTAACACTTTTAATGAAGTTTTCTCTTCAGAAGAAACAAGTCCGAAAAAGTTGATTTGACCCTGAACTAATTATTATCAAGCTATAAACCAAGAGCCGAGAACGGTGGACATCAACAGAGTCTGTTTTCCCTGCTCAGTCTCACAAAGATGTAATTTATTACTAAGATAGCCAATGGTAGGATGCATTTCTGCTCCCAAGACAAAACACAACAGGGGGGGGTCATGATACTCACATCGGAAGGTATAAGAAGTGATGTAAATAATTGGATTCAACCAATGACTCAATCTCTAATCTTTTGAAATTTAGGATGGAATATTTGTAGAGCAGGACCTAATTAAATCAGTCCGGCAAATGTGTCCACTATCATCTGAAACAACATTACGTCTATGTGACATTAAATCACTAAAACATGTTCAAGCACACTTGAGTTGTATCCACTCAAAATAACTCACATTACTGTCAGTTGAAGGCCTATTATAATAAAAGCCCAATTACACAGTAAATACCTAATCACATAAAGTACATAATTAGAACTAGCAAATCAAACTGACTGGCTGACCTGTGAGTTGAATAAAAAGCAGAGTAACTGATATGTTGGCAAAGTGATGTAGTGTCTCGCCCTGACAGCAGATGGCACATGTAGTAATTAACTCCCAAGGATGACACTTAAATTGAGCTACAGTCTCAATTAAACGTCTCTGACAGCGCTCGCTCTGACTCACCACTGCGCGTGGAAGATGCCGTAGAAGGTGGTCCCCCTCCAGTCCTGGCCCGGCAGTGTGAAGACGGCCCTCAGGTTGTTGAAGGAGACGTGGCGCTCGGGGAGGGAGCACTCCAGACGGACTTTCTGGAAGGTGGTCCACTTCTTCTGCAGGGTTCTGGTACCACCCAGATCCCCCTGAGAGAGGACATGTTAGGTCTCATCAATGGCTGATATGGGTCGAATATATGTAAATTGTTTTGGATTTGTTAAAACCCCCCTGCAATGTGCCTTCACATGCACATTTTATTCCGTTCATTGTGCCTGCCCTGAGCACAAGCTGCAGCCTAGTATTGGAATTAAATTATGAAATCTAAAACATGTATTTATTATTATTATTTCTGCTTTCCCTGCTGTGCCGAAAACGTACCGAACCGTGACCCCAAAACGGAGGTACAAACCGAACCAAGACTTTCGTGCACCCTTGCACCCCTACACTGTGCCTTTTCTGTAGCAACATAATAACAAACCTGTTCCATGCGAATGAGCTGACAGAACTGTTGGCATGTTGGAAAAACCTCTTAAGGAGCATTTAGACCCTGGGATGTTCACGGGTACCATAGAAATGGAGGATAACAATAATAATAATATTCAATTATACAATAACCATTGCGCATTGATGAGCTGTCCCTTTATATAGCGCACTGTGGGCTCAAAAGAGGCCCGTCTGCCACATATTCCTATCATCCTCAGTGATTGCAGAAGCTGTAAAAAGGAATAAAAAAAAGAAAGAAGCAAAGGCTCATAATACAGCAGTGAGATACCGACATTGTGCAGCGGCAGCAACAGCAATATCAGCAGGAGGAGCTAAACTGTTGATTGCTCTAGTACACATCGTGTGTGAGCATCTGTTTGTAATTCCATTCAAAGAGCTTTATTGTTGATCACAGCGCAGACATGAAAGGGCATTTACCATAAAACAGTGCATATATTGTACACTTAATTAGACACATCTCCTCAGACTGTTAACAATCTATTTTGCTCAGTTTAAAGGTTACTGAGATATGTCTGCGTGTGTAACTGTAACATGACTAAAAAGTCCCTAAAGCCATACGAAAATTTAAAAAAAGGCAGTCACACTCTTCACGGCTAGAAGCACCTCTGATGTCTGGCCATAATCACTGTGGTATATCAGACCTAATCAGTTATCCTAATGAGACCATTAATGAGGCGAATGAAAGCATTTATTACCAAATAGCTCCATGTCAATGTAATTGTCTTCACATAACACATTGTTGGTAAATGGTTGTTTAGCTGAAATTCAGGGTGGGACAAATTAAGCTCAGGACAGCTATTTTCTCTGTGCAGCCTTTTCTTAGTGCTTTTATTCTGGTAATAATGTAAAAGCTTGAAGAAAATGTTTCTCATTACATGTATCAGGTCATGTCTGACACGGAACTTGTACGGAAAGTATCACGTTTCCATCATGTTCAACGCACCACTTTGTACAAGGTAGATGGAGTTGATGATTAGACGGATGCATACAGGCATATGGCAGCTCAGAGAAAGTCGGTCTTGAAAGTTGTGTCCTCTTAGTTTAGGCAGTTTGTATCACTTGCATTAAAATCCAAACAAAAGCAGAGCAAGTGCCGTTGGATCTGAACTGAAACGCCATTATGTTCACTTAGCTTTGTACGTAACGTCAGGCTATTCTAAGTGGGATTTATCAGATTTAAAGCTGTATGTATTTACTTAACGTATACTGGAGCTGTTGAACAACTCTACCAGTTACCTCCTTATATGGGCATCTCCTGTTGAAGTCTGTAAGCCCAAAAGCAAGTGCTGTCTCAAATGATTAAGTGCTCAGGAACAGCTGCCAAAACAGCTGGAGAAAACAGAAAAACAGCTGATTGCAAGCCAAGCATGCAGGACACTGTTTTGCAGAGAAAACTAGTTTTGGGCTTCGTATGTCCCCGTGCATTCCTAAATAGTCAGATTGATTACTGCTCCTTTGACTTAGTTAGAATCCTAATTGAATCTGTTCTGATCAGTTTTGATTATCAGCTGGTGCATTACCTTGCAGACTCGGGCCACTCTGGCCACAGTGAGCTCAGTGTCACAGTCCAGCTCCAACGCTCGCTCACTGAAGAAGAAGTAGATCTTGTCGTCATCCCCCTCTTTACTGCCGCTGCTCTCCCTCACCAGGGCTGAACCCACAAAGTCCGGCTCTGCACACACACAAACAAACACGCACACACACACACACACACACACACACACACACACACACACACACATAAACACACACACACACACACATGGCGGTAAGTATCAAAAAGTGTATTTACACATTGTCTCAGCCTCTAGGTGCATTTGAACTGAATCACAGCACACACACACAGACACACAAGCTTGACACCTCGTTCTTATTCCCTGCCGCCTCTTTGTCTATTTTCTATCAGCACTCTCTCCTTCGCCTCATCTCCCCTCCAGTCATTTCTTGCTCTCTGTCTCTCCATTAGCGGCCCCCATTTTGTGTTTCTCATTTCCTCCCACCCGTTCCCGATTCTCTCTACATCGAGCCCTCATTAGATTTCGATTGATATGTTTTTTAAAAAGGCGGACACAGACATTCAACTAAATTCAGCCATTTTATGCTAAAGGATTTTTTTTTTAATTACAAGGATACAACGTTCCCTCCAGATGGACTGTTCTTTTCTGCATAAAAGCCTGAGAAGCAGTATTTTACGCCATCATGGGACACTACAACTCTCCACTAAAACCCAGGCCAATTAAATGCTCTCAGGCTGGTTAGAAGCCGCTTAAATCAAGGTGAGGCTAGCTTCATTGGTCTACTTTTTAATAAAAGCTCAGCATCAGCATGAATAACAAACGGACACATCGATCCGAACCTCAGCCTCATCTGTATGTTGCTCCTTCCTCCCCTCGCTTTTCCATTCCCCTCACCTATCCCTCTATCTTTTCATCGCCAATCCTAATGTCTGTTCTTTCATCAGCCATTTTCCCTGCTGTGACTTCATCCTCTTCTCTCCCCTTCGCTTCTCTCCAAGTAGCTCACTCCTTTCTCCACCTCCCCCCCCCCCCCCCAAAAGATAACGATCCCTCGCTGTAGCCAAGTCCTGCTCTTCATTTCCTGCAACTCATTTTTTTTTTTTCTCCATTTGTTCTTTTGCATGTTTCTAGCTCACACCTTTTTTTTTAATGAAACTCTGTTAAAAAGAAGCCAGGGTTATCTCTAATGCGATTCATTTTATTCAAATACATATTTAATGTGTCAGTGGCGCAGTGTCTTGGAAAACTTGATGCAGCATATTTAAGTTTAATTCAATGGTAATTATGGAATAGATATTTTTCCATAAATTTGAATTTTCTTCTGAACATCACGGTAGAATACAAGTGTACAATTGTGCATGGAATTCTAGTACTGTAGTGGCGTAGTTTCTACGCTGGTTTGGAACGTAGTGTCTTCTTTTATCGCCTTTCCAAAACCAAAACACACACACACACACGCACACACACGCACACACATACATACAGAGTAAAAGTGTAATGAACAAAGGCTACAAACGTGAGCATGTCTGGCAACTAACTTAGAAAAGTTAGAAGTAAGCTAGTAGTACTAACACTACCACTAGATGGTAAGAACTGTGTAGCTTACTTATAGGTAGCATATCATTAGCTACCCATTACCTGGGATAGCGTTACTTTTGCCAAATTCATCCTTCTCCTTCTTCTCAAAGACTAAATAAAACATATTGCTTAGATGTAACCTCTGTGTTGCTTGTTCATGTTTTTCCACAGACACATTCAAACAGGGTTACATTAGGACTAACCAACATTTTAATTAATTCTCTACATTACTTTATGTACTATAAAACTATGGCTGATTAGCTAAAACGCAATAGGAAAGCAGCGCTACCCTTTTCTTCTATGTCTTTTACAGGCACCAGTAACTGGTGAGGATACTGACCTGGGACATGCAGCTTTTTAGCGTCGGCCTTTTAGCATTACATCATGTATGTAGCCAATAAGAGCAGATTAAAGATCCCTTTACATTCGTTTGAACACGAGATGCCAGCTGGCAAGATTAAAAAGTCTTCTGGAGGCAGTTTTCAAACAGCTCATTAGTGCTGATAAAATGTGCAAACAACGGTCGTCATTTTAGCCGACAAAGTTGTTGGTTGTCAGCTAGAAATGAAAAGCCTGCTGTTGTTTACTTCTGTGTGAAATTGAAGACCCATTGTTTCAAAAACGACTCAGAATTTTGAGTAGTAAATGCGCTCAAAGCTAACAACCACTTTAATTATTTTTCTATCCGTTCCCTCCCCTTTACTTCCCTCCCTGTCTCTCTTTCAGTTGGCGGGTTAACAGCTTCTTTCTCTTTGTCTTTCTAAATGTCCTCTTTTTCACTTACCATTGAGCCAGGCAGGCAAGTATTCACTCTTCATGCTGTAGTGCTGTTGGCCCAGGTTCCTCAAAATGACTGGCTCTGTACCCAGGAAGTTGTTGAGCGTTGCTGAGTACAGCTCCTGATCTGTACCAACAAAATGCAAGCTTTAGTTTAATTCTCTTTTTTCGGCCACAATTGCACGGGGCCTGAGAGAGGGACATTGGTTTAGCGGGGATGCACAAAGAAGCACAGAGAATGGGTGCCTTTCAGTTGAGAGAAGCTGTTCACACTGAAGTGAATGCAGCATGCAAAGTTAAATTGGACTCCTGGACTCTCAGTGCAATCATGTAGCTACAAAGCAGATGGGAAATGCCGCAGAAGTGGGTTGTGGAGATTTGATGGACATTTTATGCGAGAGCTGTGACAACATGGTGGTGTTGTTCACTGTACAGACTGCTGAGATGGAACAAGCGGAGCTGACTGTTGGTTTGGTGTTGATGGATATGAACCCGTTTCCAACTGAGAAGTGCTCATGCATCTTTTGTTTAACGTGATCCTTTAATGATCGTTACACTCGTTCAGAAACACTCAAACTTGTCTTTTCTTATAGATCGTTTTACAGTTAGTAAACAGTTATGTCAAATGCAAGTGTGCGCAACATAGCCTGTCCAGCTATGCAAGGGCATTAACCGCTAAAGATCACAAATACAACATGAACAAATTGACTTTACATATCCGTGTGCTATTAGTGAGTGGGTAAGACATTAACAAGTGGCCGAACATTTAGTGTCCAGATATTTGCATGTATTTGGTGGAGAAACCTATTGTGTAACAGCCAGCAGTGACGAGCATAGAAGTCACTTGATGCTAACAACTACGTCATCTGTGGTCGTGTACAGAACGTCGAATACCATGACATAAATGAAGAGTTTTGACTTGATCGAGATTTACAGTGCTAGTCAACGCGTTTCACAGCTCATGGACGCCGCCGGTGTTTCAGTTAAACAAGTGACAGTGATAACTTGTGACCCTCAGCCGAGTGTTTCCGTGGTCGCTCGAGGTGACGGGAGCTGTTGAAAACACCAACAGAACATGTAGGTGTCCTCGATAAAGCCTTCAACCCATTTTAAATACTCAACTGTGTTGATTTTCTACACCAACCATTTATGATAGTTCGGCTGAAAGTCACCAGTTCACATGGTCACTCATTAAACTGAAACTCCTGTTGCCCTGAAACTGTTGTTATCCTGTCGTAATCCTGTAGAACAGGAGTCCGCTGTCGGAACATCGATCCTGACAGCCGAGCACGCTACAACCAGGCGTCCTGATGCTGTGGACAGTTTAAAATCAATATTTAAAGCTTGCTTACTCGTCTGGATTGCTGGGGTAAAACGCCACTTCCGTTGCCACCATGCGCACGCATATTTTTGCATGAATATAGAGTACATTACAACATGCGTTCATTTACATAAATTCACACTGACACTCACCCACTATGAGGCCAGTATGCCCCTTGGCAGGGTCATATGGGCATTTACCCTTCCCATCTTCCAGATCTGCAGTGTTCAGGGTAAAATCGTCGGCATTCTGCAAGCACACACAGGAACACAGGTGTTTGTGGTCAGTGTGTATTATGACCCGCATGACACAGCTGCAAGCTCTGTCTGTCCTTTCCGAGGACCAGAGCTCCATCCCTGGTCATGTTGTCCTATTGCATCAGTGTCACATATATGCACACACACACACACACACACACACACACACACACACACACACACACACACACACACACACACATGCATTCACACATTCATCTAACCCAGCATGGGATACTGTTTTCCATTGCATTTATTTTTACATTTTATCACACAGTGGTCTTCGCCTGAGGTCAGATGACTGACATCTCAAGTTGACACCTGTCAACATCGGGCTCACAATAACGCTGTCAAGGGAAATACACACACACACACACACACACACACACACACACACACACACACACACACACACACACACACACACACACACGCATAGTTACCACATAGGTGCATTTGGGCTGGAAGGCGTAGGTGCCGCAGGTGTAGAGATACATGTGGTTGTAGCTCTGCAGGAAACGGATGTAGTTGAAGCACTCGGTCTGTGAAGGCGAAGAGGAGGAATTGTTAGAATGCTGTTGTTTGTTGGGCAGGTGAAGCTTTTGTCCTCTGTTAAGGTGAAGTCTATTCCACCATCAAGTCTCTCGGTATGCTCACACACACCTCTGAGATTTAGCTTTTAGTCTAATGCTTCAGTGTGACTTCTTTTAAATCCTCACTCCCTTGAAATACCTCAATAACCTTGAGACGAGATCATGTTTGCTGATTATATCCTCATATTAAAAATGTGTGAAATCAGTTGGCCAGTCAGTGATTGAAAGGATCTGTTGGCTCTGTCATCTTCTGTTATTTTTTTGCATGTACAAATAGTTAAAAAAAAATCAAAGACACTGAACACCGGCAGCCTTTTAGAGCAGATTTTTCTTTCATTTATTAGGTGTATGAAGTCAGCCAATCAACACTGTTGTACAAGTGTCCCATTGAGGACATCCCTTAATATATGATGTAACCACAATTTCTAAGTAACCTTTAAACTGAAGAAAAAACAACAACAGATTGTTTCCATTCAAAAGATATGTGTGTAATTAGCAGTATAATATATTCAGTGTTTTATGGGTAGTGCCCTTCAATGTCTGCGCTGTGATGAACAATAAAGCTCTTTGAAAGGAATTGGAAACAGATGCTCACACATGATGCTGGAGGAATGAATAATTCAGTGCATCCACTTGATGTTGCTTTCGCAGCAGCAAAACAATATCTGTATCTCACAGCTGTAAAAGGAGCAATATGATTTTTTTTAAAATTCATTTTTACAGCTCCTGCAATCAGTGAGGACAATTAGGATGAGATGTGTCTGGCAGACGGGCTTCAACTACAGGCCCATAGCTACAACATTAAATAAAAAGACTTAACAATGGTCAGTGTAAACACCATATGGTTATTCTTGAAAATAGTAAATCAATTCCTGTCATATATGTGTCTATATACGTATATACTCAACTATCTTGATCATGCTGTATTTTATGAAAGACAAATGATCAACTTTCAAAAGGTGAATTTAGAATAAACATTAAGTTTTGACATGTTTTTTTCATTTTTTCTTTCTTTCTCGGAGTCAATTTTAGTTAACTGTAGCACTCCAGTGAACTATTTCCTCTACTGTTTAAAACCACATCAAAGGTTATTGTTGAGCGATGAGAGACGTTTTAGCTCGCTGTGTGTTTCTATAAAATATTAAAGGAGACTGCAAATGTACATTATGCAGGGTACGCAGTGAGGAGCTCTTGCTGAGACTAAAGTGCAAAGCAGTTCACTATCTGTGTTAACAAATGCACCCCAACTGATGGTAAGAACAGCAGGCTCATATGCCTGGACAATGTATGACGTAATGCTGAATTACAAAGAGTTACTTCTCTGTTAAGTAGCATCATATTTGGAATAAGTGGAACATCATTATGAGATTTGTTAAGTTTTTCTCCGACCGTGGTACACCATGATATAATAATTTATATGTTAAAGGAATATTTCCTGCTGAGAGTTGAACGAGAAGATGTCTGTTGAATATGAAGCCTCAGCATCAGTCGTTCTCACATTTTAGATTCTCTTTGGAGCAGAATCCCCTAAAAAGTTGCTGATCCTAACCCCATCTGGAAGTTGCACATTCACTGCCTGCTAATGTAATGACTGGAAGGTTTCCAGTTAGAAGTCCCAGACTGACTTGACAAAATGTAATTGAGCAAAGGGAAGTGCTGTCATAAACTACTGTCTTAAAAAAAAACGACTGCCACTGTGCCCTCGAGCAAGGCAGGGTAACCCCAACGACTCGGACACTCTGTCAGCTTCAATCCATGTTACCTGGTTGTTCTTCCCTTTGGCAACACACTCTCTCTTCTTGTCCTGCGGAGCCGGCCAGTCGATCTGGGGAAAAGAAAGAGACAGATACGATGTGGGCAACATGGCGTCTCCAGGAATGGTGCTGTCTGCCTTTCGGCCCATGAGCAATACATCCTGCAAGTACCAATGTGTCTATACATCATGTTCATTCATGGACCATACAAAGTAAATATACGTGTAAATGACATCACCTCACTTCTTTCTAAAAGGGTGCACTCAACAACCACAGACTCAAATTAATTTTGGTACTAAAAAACATACATTTTGTACATAATGGGCCTTTTACTTCACTTATACTTTTCGATTCCAACAAGTAGGTACAAAGTGTTTTCTGAAGTTACACTAGTTCACCTTGAACTTAAGATACAGTTCGGTCCACAGACTGAGCCGCCCAGTCGGTGCAGTAAAAGAGTCCCAGGTTCAGTCCCTGGCAGCGGTGCCTCTTTAGTTAGTGGCAGACAGGAAACTGTGAGGTCCTTAGCGCAGCAAAATTCCCTAATGATGATGCCATTGTTGAAAGGATCAAAGACTGACAGGCAAGACAGTGTATCACAATGCACCTGGAGGAAGTATCACTCCCGTGACAAGCTTTTGTCCTCCAAAAAGCTAAATTCTGCTGAAAGCGGGGAGGCAAATAGAAAAGAACCGTGCACATTCTTTCACATTTCACATGTCCATACCTCCATCTACCGCTGACTTTTGCTATTTAGTGTTATTCACAGTAGCTGCTTTTTTAATGGCGGTGTGACACATGGCTGAACTTTGCTCCGTGGACAGAGGTCCACACTGTGTTTACTAAGAGGTTTCCACATCATTAGAAATAATTACACTGGTCATTACAGGCAGAGAGCTGCTGCGTATTTAATATTAAACTGATTTACTTGAGTGGGTATAAACCAACAGCAATCACACAACGAGTTGTTGCCGTGTACTGTACTGGTAGACAGATTGAGCTTTACAAACTAGACTTAAAATACTGACTTTTATATATTATGACGATATAATTAATCATTGGGATCAGTGGCTTTGAAATATAACCTGTAGGATCTGTGGTTTTAACTAATGCACTTGAGTTTTTAAAGACAGACGAGATCAAATGAAGCACAGCAACACCAGCAGTTTATTGTTACTTCTAATTCGTTCTCAAGGGACACTCATTAGTCACTAGTCACCGTCTACTTTATTATCTAATGAAGAAACTCAACTCTTCATTTGCTCCACACAGTTCAGGTATTTTACAAAAAGCACCAGGCAGTAGCAGAAGCAGCGGAAGCTTTCTGTGTTAATGCCCGACGACCTACAAAGACAAGTCTGCCAAAGCAAATGTCCTCCATTTCACATTAACACGTGGCACGAATAATAAGCTCTCTTCACATTAGTGTCTTAGAGACAGTCTTTGTGTGACAAATAACTGTACAAAGTAGGTATGGTTAATGTATGGTTAATAAGTGTCTTACTCTGTCAGTGAAAGAGTCTCAAGTGATGAAAATTAAGCATAAACCTTTAATTTGGGAAGGACCTCGGTGCTATTACACGGCCATCTGGTTTCAGCATCTTGAAAGCCCTGTGCTAATCTCGGATGTTTTATCTCATACAGCGTCAGCGCAAGTAATGGAATCCACGCTTTGGCCATTAGCTAATGAATAAAAAAAAGCACACTAGTTCCCGGGCAGCTCAAACTGAGATGGCCCTGAAAACAAATGTGTAGAGCAAGGACGGCTGGATATGTGAGCCTGATATCTCGCCTACTTGAACATTTGCTACATTTTGTACTTTTCAAAATGCTGGCGGTGAAACGGCGCATTAATGTTAGTCTAAACTGTATCAGCGGTGTCTGAATGAAATGAGGAAAAACAGAAACAACATAACTTATATAACAGACATGGGAAAGAACATAACTAAATAATGTAGGAGGAAGCACTTCAGACACGAATGGGAGCTGCCTGTCTCAAAAAAAAAAGTCCAAATTCTGAGAAAATATATCCCTTGAAAATATTGAGGGAAGAAAGACAGGCATGAAAGTAATGACGGAAGACAGCGGCGGAGAAATAAAAGAGTAGCAGTTAAAGGAAGGAAGGGGGAGGAGGGGTGAGAGAGTGATGGGCAGATGGTGACAGAGGGGATGGACTATTCCCTCGTCTTCGCACTGCCATTTTTCTGCGTTGGCTCCTTCCCACTACAATGCACACTAGGGGGCTGAAAACAGGTGGTCTTATCATTACTGTAAGACTCATAACCCTCACTCCAATAGCCACAGCCTGTGTTGCGTGTGACAGTGTGTGTATGTGCATCTAATAACTGCTCATTACGGCTCTAAATCAGATAACAATTCCCAGACCGCTGCAGGCTGCCTGCTACACCTTCATCGGACTGCTGCAATTGTACTGATTGCAATATGGACCAATTATTGACGGAGCATAGCAAAACCAGATTGAGTCTCTGAGGCTTTAGCATCTCTGCGTGTGTGCCTGTGTGTGTGTGTGTGTGTGTGTGTGCATGTGTGTGTATCAGGTCAAGTCAAGGGTATTTATAGAGTGCTTTGAACAAACAGGTTTGCCCCAGAGTGCTTCAAAGAAAAACAAGATACACAAATTAAAACAAGGACAATAAAAACATGATTGAATAAGTGCATCGTAAACTCCGGGAAACAGGGCCAACGCCTGTGAATGTGTGTGTGTGTGTGTGCGTGAGAGTGCCTGTTTACTCCCACACATTCACAGTGGATATGTTTGTGCTGACAAAAGTGAAATATTGGAGCCAACAGCCGCACATATTAGGATCTTAGTATTTGGCAGCGTACTCACACTATTGCTGTTGGAGGCTTTTAGCAACAGATAACATAAATAACTTGCAAATAAAGTAATAACTTGTCAAAAAACATTTGAATTTAGTCCAAAATATATAAAACTTGATCGTGTAAAAATCCCTTTCCTGATTAACGATGACTCTTTATCTTATAAGACCTTGTTTTTGTACGTTTATGGGATTTTCATGGTTTGATTTAGTTGAAAGATTTTATGTTTGGCGCCTAAAACAGAAAAAAATTCAGTTTAAGGGTATTCGTTAATTAAGTCTAAACACTACATCTAATGATAATGGATGCTTAACATCGCTAGCTACCTAATCTTCATCTTCAAGTGCACGTCTCTTTCCTTCATCAAGGACCACAACAGAACTAGTACGGAACATTCCATTTTCATTTAACAAACAGTATTATTAATTCATATTATTCAATCTATGATCTATGTATTTTGTCAGTTTCAGGGCTCCATATACTTTTTTTTTCTGCGAGAAATGCTATATCTTTGGTCAGCAGCAATAAATACATTTTATTATATTTTTGACCCTTTAAGGAGGACACACAATTCGAGAAGGCATTAAACTGCTTGTCAGCTCGTACATTATTAGCTTGTACAAGGCCTGAACATTTAATAAAAGAAGTACAGTACAGGCCAGACCAATAAAGAACCCAACAACTAGTATGACTCAGTGTACTTTATTATGGTACGATTACAGTTCTTTGATTGTTCGCCAGAATTTTTTTTGGTGTGTGCTCTGAAATGTCCTTGAGTCCAAAAATGAGCCAAAAAAGGATGAAATGAGGTCGTTCTGTAAGTTAATAGACAGCAAAGAAGTGTGGCAGAGATTATGCTCTATGTTTTTTGCCCGTTTCCTGCATATTCAAGCTGAATCTTTGATATAATAATTATATCACAGTTGATATCATAATTGAATTTGGCGTATTTAAATGAAGTATTTGAAATGTGTGTTTATCTCTGCAGTGCTCAGTAACCAGGCTGTGCGGAGGAGACGATGCTTTTTGTTCCTGAACTGTCCATCATGAAGCGTTGTGATATTAAATCTTATGTGTTATCATTTAATTTCTCACATTCCTACAAAAGCCTCTCAGACTGTGTGGGCGTTCGCAGTGGCAGTTAGTCAGAGGCAGTATTGTGTGAATACAATTGCTTGTCTTGAAATCCTTCCTATCCTTCCCATATTGACGTTTTGTCAAATTTGAATCCTCTTAAATGGAAAATACAGCTTTTAAAGTGTTGTGTGTGCGTTACCTGAGGCCGTAGCTGTTTGCTGATGTCGTTGGGGTCCAGGGCGAACAACGTCTCCCGTGCTCCGACGTACAAAACCCTCTCGTTGTCAGACAGAGTCAGCATGCTGTAGTTGAACACTCCCTGAATGCTGAACCTCGCCATGCTGTCCAAAACATCTGGATAAAGACACAGAGGGGCATCGTTACATTGCTGATAATACATAGCTGCAGAACTGCTCACATTTCCTTTCAACTGATCTGTTGACAGATGACAGAATAAAACCCGGGAAGAACATTTCACACTTCCCTTGTTGGAAATGTTTGATGTCTCATCTTATTCACACCACCGAGCCTCGCCTACTCCACCACCTATAGCTCAATGTCGTCCATTCTGCTCGTCCGGTACATGGTGCACTTCCCCCACAGCTTTGCTTTTCATTACGAGCTGTGTGTCGTATACAAAGCTTTCAGCTTCACAACATGTGAAAGTTCCTGCTCAATTTAACATTTTTACAGAGGCACCTCGGACACTGAGGACCCCCCTACTTCCGGGACCCTTGCTCGGGCCACACCCATCTTTGAACTCGGCCTTCGTTTTGATCACATCTATACAGTTTCGTGACTGCATCTTGCAGAAATATAAACACCGAACCGAAGTACTTAAAACTGCCTCTGTGGTAGTTCCTACAGTAGGTGTCTGCAGGACCACATTCAGGCCCGCTGACTCACACTCAAGACTCACAAGGTGAACAAAATACCAGCTTCACTGTCTGGCTGGCAATCAACACAACATCAATGATGTAAAAAAAAAAGCATTTTTCGTACGAAAAGCTCCCACGGTTATAACTCATAATTAAGTTTGCCGAAACTACCCGAGGTATCTAGCTTTAGGATCTGTTGTAAATGATTCCTGCAGGATGGAACACTGCACCGAAAGCTTCAAAAGCTCTGTATTTACTTTAAGAACCTCGAGCAGAAGCCAGTCTTCAAGGCAAGTCTGATAAGTTCCAGATCTGCATGTCAGAGGAGAGATAAGGTGGTCTTCTATTTAGAGAAGCTGTGCAAATAAACAAGAAGCAATATTGCACTTGCCCTTCCAGCCCTTGTTTTGATGAAGAGTGCAGTGACGTGTGCTGTCAAAGTTATGAATCTAACAGCAGAGCGAAGGCAGCATCTGGAGCTTTTAAATAGCGCAATATTGATGAAACCATAATCTCACACTGATATAAATGGCTGCAAGTCTGCACAATCTGCACAATCGAAACCTTTTGTTATCTATAAAAGAAACTAACCGTCAACCGCTTCAATCAGCCATTGCTTTAATGGGAGCGTTAAAAGGCAGTTTGTTATCGAGCCAGTCGCCAAGAGGTTTGTATTCATACACTTGTTCAACACACAACGTTCCATTAAGAATGGCAATTTTCAAATTGAGAAAAAATCGGCTAATCTTGTTTTTATAAAACCACCTAAATTGTGTTTTGCCTCAATTGGACACAGCTTTTAGACTAACACTTGTTGAAGAACTCCTACACTCAGCACTGCAGCATTAAGAAGAGAGCAGCTTAATCAAGGCTATATACACGGAGCACCTATACACAAGCAAACAGGGGTTTAGAGTCAGACTTTAGTGCAAAAGGGAAAATGAGAGCCGACGTGGACAGAATGCAGAGCAAAAGAACATTGATAATGGGAGTAAATCTGCAGGTGTGATTACATTGTTCGTTATCCGTGTTGCACATCTTGATGCAAATCACATTTTAATAAAAGCCTAAATGAGGCCTTTTACTCTGATTAGACGATCACTCAAGAGTATTAACGGAATATCAGCCTCCTTGTAAACCCAGTTATTGATCCTAGCTGACTCAATGTGATTTATCTCAGGGCTGTCTGATTCGTTTGGGGAGTGCCCACATTTTTGGATTGTTTCTGATTTTCGCACTTGCCGACAGACACAAACAATCTCAAAAACATTATGAGAAAATCACAAAATGGTCTCTCCGCGGTCCCATCTGCAGAGTTTGTTGAAAAACCAGAGCTGACTTTTTTTCATCGAAACTTAAAAAAAAAGATACACCCACTGTTTTGCTGTTCACTCCCACACACACACATAAATACGCCCGAATACACACACACGCCGTTCAAATCCCCTGACTAGCATACAGACAAACTAGTGGTGCAGAGCAGATGCAAGACGGGAGGAAAGAGAGAAAGGATGGTGTTTAGTTTTCATTATCCACACTCTTGTTGCTTGTAGTGTCACCTTGTCTTCTCTCTCGCACTTTATCTGGGCTGATGGAACGTGTGCACAACGCGAGGCGACGACAGCCTGCGCTGCACGTAATGCAATCTCATAAATTGAATAAGAATATTCCTTTTTTTTGTTTTTTGACAGCTTGAATATATTCACTTCTTTCGCTGTTTCCCCCGACTGAAAATAGCAGCTGAAATCCAGGGAGGGAACGGCAGGAACCGGTGTGATTTATGGTGTGACTAACTGCTCATGTGATGCTGTGGCCTAGATGGGACTAAATAGACTTTTAGACATGCAGCAATATGTACTGGATGAAGGAGCTTTGTGTGTGTGTGTGTGTGTGTGTGTGATAGAGAGAGAGAGAAGAAAAGAAAGGGAGATTAGAAGTGAGGCCTGTTGCTGAACCCCTCAACCAAAGTCATTCAACCTAAAGCCAGTTTTTTGAAGATTTAGTTTTATTGGCTTCAAAAATACAGTCCTCTCTCTCTCTGTACCTGCTGCACACAAGTGATGCTTCAAATTTTCATAGTAAATCAACATTGCTGTCAACGGAACGCAAACGCTACCAATTTTAGACAAATGGTAGCACTAGAATCAAGACAAACAATAATCTTGGGCACATACTGTACTTTGCAGCCAGAGATCTCTCCTGTGACTATTTGAAAAAGCCTCCCAAAGTAAATATTTTTTCCCAATCTCATTTTCTTTCTAGTCTTATATTTTAGAGTAATAACTACTTTTTCTGGCCGCCAGTAAAATTGGAGCATAAAATGTGCTTTTATTTCTCATTTGCAAGGTGCAAGATCCAAGATTGGGAGCATTTAGATTGCCTCTCAAGGGCTCTCAACATGTCGACAACGAGCCAAAGGCTCATAGCTAACGTTGCTAACAATGCAAACTACGACAAAAGTAAAAAAATCAGACAGCATTATCAGCTGTAACCGCCATATGTTCAGAGCAGCTAACTAGTGGAGCACGCTCACATGCACTAAAAACTGTGCACGGCCAGCCCGGTTATGTCAACAAAGCAAAGAGAAGCTCGGATAACAACACACACAGAGGGAGAGCGACTTACTTCTCTGCTCAGGTAGACATTACTCCACCATATCTTTACATATATAATAGTTGTTTGCTGCTATATTAATGCTATGAATGTTAAATACAGCTCCTTTAACATTTAGCAAGTTGAGTCTAACTGAATAGCTTGTCACCACTTTTTTTTTTTTGCATCCACAGAGTGCTCAAGTAGCCCCCTTGGAACTGGACCAGCGGGCCCCACGTAATTTGAGTTTGAGACCCCTCTTTTGAAAAACCTCATATTATACCCTGGGTAAATGTCTACTTTAAATGGGACCAATTTCATGTGAAAGGATACAAAACGTTTAAAGTGTTAGCTGTTAACTCCAGAATTGTTCTGAAAAACACTAAGAGCCTCTTAAAAAGCATTTTGACCATCCTGGCACAATTAAACCCTTCCACTTAAAACCATGCTGCTTATGTGTGTGTGTGGATGTGTGTTAACAACACCCAGCAAACATCATATAGATCTGATCAAGATATGGTTAAAAAATGGCGTGTTGTGAGAGGCACGGGAGGATGGAGGGAGAGAGATAGAGGAAAGGAGGGATAAGTACTGAAGTCAGCTTATTATGTGAAGAGCAGCGGTGTATAAACATTGGAGGGTATGTACGGATGAGGGCGCTTGATGAGAGAGAGTGAAGAGAGAGAGGCGGCATCCTCAGGGGAGAACTGAGCACATCTGCTGTGTTCCACACAGCCAGGCAAGAAACTCCAGAGCTGACACACGTTTACACACACACACACACACACACACAAATCAGTGCACGTCTGAACACACACATAAAGTTGATGGGTAAGCTGAAAGACACATTGCATTTGCACACACACACACACACACTCGCATGCAGAGTCCTGGATAGTTCTCCAGGGTACCTGCTCAGTGACTTGAGCATCTCTCCACCAACAGAGGGAAAGTTTTGCTCCGAGTGGCTTGTTTGAAGTGATCAGCGGCTCTGTCATTAAGAGGCGATACGGGCAGAAGCACTTACCATCTGCCACCACTCTGTGGCAGCCCTGAGGCTACCTGCTGTGTGTGTGTGTGTGTGTGTGTGTGTGTGTGTGTGTGTGTGTGTGTGTTGTAACCTGAGTGGCTGTGGGTGTCTCTGTAACAGACACAAGGCTGTCCACACCTGTGGTTCGTCACTATTTATGTGCAAGTGAACAAGTATACATGTTTTTTTTGAAGGGACAGTGTGTGAGTTTGAATTTATGTCTACATTTATGTAAACATCTGCAGGTTTAACACAAATCTTATTCGATGTTTTCACAGCAGTGGAGAATTGAATGCCAAAATAAAAGAGGCAACCCTCTGTTCTAATAATGACTGAGCAGAAAAGGAAAAAAAATCAATGTACTCCAAAGAACAAAGGATGCATATTATACAACTCGCCTTGCATTGAATATACAGCAGTGCAGCACACAACACTGTCCTTCCCCTGATTGTGAATCAGGTCTATATATACTGGATGGAAGATATTTGAAAACGGTTTAAAGCTTTTAGGACTGTCTTGAGAGTCTTTCCATCATTTCAAGGATTTTGTGTGTGTGTGTGTGTGTGTGTGTGTGTGTGTGTGTAAGAGTGGTTTAGGTTAAATTACAAGGCCTTTGATGCTTCTAGACAACAGTTTGTCGGAAGCAAAAGAAAAGAGGGAATATAAATAAACGAGCATGAATAAGGAATGGAGGGCAGAGACGAGGAGAGGCATAATGAGTCCAACAGATGAGGGGAAATACAAACAAAAGGGTAAATAGAAAGCCAGAACAGAAAGGGAGAATACAGATGATAGACAACTCAAAAGGCCCGACCGAGGTCAGTACCACTGGAAACAGAAATGATCAGCAATGTCTACAAAACCTCTCCACTGGCTGTGTGCGTGTTTGAGACTGTGATTAAAAAAAAGTATGAGCATTTCTGTACGCAAGTGGGTGGATTATATATTGCTGATAACACTACGCATATTTAAATGAAGAGATGTTTGGGATTTAAAAGGGAAAATGTTTAACACTATTTTCAGTCGAAGTTTGGAACAAATACATGGATGCATCATCCTAAAATGTTTGCTCATTGAGTAAGCTATTTGCCTATAGCTCTGGGCTAAACTTGACATTTCTTCTTTTGGATGGATTTCCTTCCTTTCCGACAGCCATTCTATTCCGTTCATTTCATTTCTACTCAAAGAGACCTGAAACATGCTTGAGAAAGATAAATCATCACAGTGAACCTTTTTTGCCAAAGACCAGTGACGCTTGACCTCCACCAGCAGCCGGTTAGCTTAGCTTGGCATAAAGACAGGAAGCAGGGGGGGAAACAGCCTGACTCTGTCCAAAGGTAACAAAGTCCACCATACCAGCACCCCTAAAGCTCCCAAATAAACATGTCATATCTCATTTGTTTAAGTGGAAAAAATGACAAGTTATGATATAGCTAAGCTCACTGGCAGCTGGCGGAATCTTCATATTTAGCGTACAGACATTGTAGAGTGTGCTATCAATCTTCTCATCCAGCTCTCGGCAAGAAAACCATTAAGCATATTTCCCAAAATATCAAACTATTTCTTTAAGCAAAGAAACAAGACCATTTGCAAAAATGTCTTACATTTAAACGTTTGCTTAAGAAAAAGTGCAAAAGTATTTAAAGCAAAAATGTCAAAAGTAAAAGTGCTCATAATGCAAAAAAAAGTCCCCTGCATGCCGTATATCATTATCTTTATATTATTCAGTTATTATTAGTGATGGAAAGATGATGATGTGTGTGTGAGCAGCTTGTTAATGTTCTAGCTTGTTGAGACAAAGCTTACACCTTTATACTGTTGTTTAGCTTATTCTTATTCTGGTGAGTTTATTTAGAAGATTATGATTAAACATATTATGTATAATCATAATCTTTAAAGTAAAGGTACATTTAGTGGAGTAAAAGGTCCAATATTTCCCTCTGAAATGTTGAAGCAGGACAACATAGAATGTAAGTATTTGAGGAAAGTTGCACTTGTACTACTTTTAACCAGAGTCAAAGACATTTCGTTGAACAGGACTGTTTGGAATAACATCTTCCGACTCGGGTCATGACAGAGTGTGAAGCCTTTGCTTGAGTGTCCTTGCATGCACCACACGGCAGAGTTGTCACCCAGTACCAGTTTATACAACTGCAGTATCATGCAACAATAATGCAACTGCAGACAAAACATTATCAAGAGGACTACACACCGCAGGCCTCCTGAAGCTAATCAAGCTGTGACACGATGTGACTCTTAGGAAAGCGGGCAACAACTTAGTTAATACTGGTAGCTTGGTGGTGACATCAACAGGTGGAACTCAGCAGAAAGACATTTCGGGTATGTGTATAATGTGCTTGCATGTGTTCATGCACGGGCACTCTTCCTTGTATGTAGGGTATCTCAGGGTCATGTCACAGCTGCACCATCCAGCTCAGCCCAAATCATACCAAGCCAAACCCAACAGAACTCCAATGTGGGGTTGAGGAGGAGGACGAGGTGGTGGGGGGGGGGACGCCTGTTGCTTCACGGCCGGCCTCGCCTCTGTAATCTGCCTCCATCAGCCTTCCAGCGGAGCTCCAGCCTCCCTCTCCCTGTCTCCTATAAATACATCCAGCCTCTGCATATAGCTCGCAACCGCCGAGCCACGCACTCACCAAACTATGATTAAAGGCCTATTTTAGGGAGAGCTTTGAAGCAGCGACAAACACCGAGCGAGAGGCAGAGACAGACAGACAGAGGAGGGAGAGACGTTGTGCAGCGCCCACACAAACATGCAGATATACCCGAGCGTGTGCACACACAGAGCCCCGTCAGATCCTCATCTGAGCAGGTACCCTCTTTGAAGGAAAAACAACAACAATATGCACACAAAGGCACACACACTCCCACGTGGATGCACAAGCTTTGTCTGCCGAACAGATGACAAGTTCACAGGAGAGTCAGGTGTACGACAGAATGAGAGCATGGATATAGAGAGACACAAGAAAGGGAAAGATATACATGCCCGTACGAGCTAGATCGGCAATAATACCTTTCCGTCAACTGTGCAGTGAATTTAGGTCATTATGGATGATCTGCCATTGTAAAATAAGAATAAATGAGATTGATAGGATTATTCAACACAAGGAATTCATGTACTTAAGTCGCTTGTGACTGGATCAATATGCCATAAAGAATAATAGCAAGTACACTGACGAAAGTGCATGTTTTTAAGCCAAATAATTACTAGTCTCTGCATGGCTTATATGTGTAAGCTGTTGTTTGTCGATTATGGAGCGTTTGTATTTCCCTATTACAGTTTTTCACAAACAGTCATGGCAATGTGGAGCGATTGAATTCAGCCAAATTGGTAGAGCGAGATGAAGGGATGGGAGAGTGGGAGGAGAGGAAGTGGTAAAAGTGGATTAAACACAAGGACGGAACAAGTGAGCCCAGTGGGGGGATGGTTTTCGAAGGGGGGGGGTTTGGAAGTTGGAAGATGAAAGCGGAAGGGGGGGGGTTGAAACAGCCGAGCTCGATGGGGGGGTCGCTATTGCAGCCCACAACAAGCTGAACAAATCATCAAGAGCTGGTTGATGCCACAAAGTGAGGTTTTTCCACTCCAGCGTCATGGTGTAGCATGTATGACTGGTACAGCAGCGGGCACCAGCTGGGGAGACTCAGGCCTTTTGGTACAGTGTTGTGGTGATGACACACACACACACACCCAAAGAGAGATAGGCGGATGCTTGTGGAGCTCAACGGGTGTAGCATTGGCACTGCTGTAGTTTGGGAATTTGATTCACTGAACTATTTACATTTGTTGTTTCAGAAGAACAGTGAATTGCGTCCTCAAACTGGAGACACTCCAGGCTGGGGTTTGAATCACCAAACCCTAAAAAGCTTGCGATTTAAGACAAAGCCTGTTCTACCACCTAAATCAGTAGATTTCTGTCCAGCTGAGTACTTATGACTCAGTACCGCCCCTTTTGAATGAAAGGTACTCATGGTGTAGTTATTCTGCGCACAGGGCAAAATAGAAATTTCCTGCTTTTAACAATCAGTGGAGGAGGCAAACGTGTGCAGCTATGTGAGTCACAACATGTGGTCTTGTTCATTCAGAAAGCTACTCGGCACAGTAGATTCCTGCTTGTGCCTCAAATTAATTATTCCTGCACATGATTTGTTTCCCCATATGCTGCATGAACAGGTTAACCTTCCCTCCAGGCTGTTGATTTGTTTCTTTTAACGTCAATTCAAGAACTAAATGAATGCATCAAATAATTTAGTCCATAAAATAGCTACAAAAAAACAATCACAAACTGTTCAAATTGCTTGTTTTTTTCCCCAACCAACAGTCAAAAACCCAAACATATTCAATTTACAAAATACAAAAGTTAGAATGTGTCGGTCAAATGCTGCTTCACATGTGATAAACAAAATTCAGCTGTTATCACATGTCAAATGTCAAAAATTACGCTTTTGAGTTACGGATAGGGATTATGAGCGGCAGTGATTTTTTTATTATAATGTCAACGGGGCACTGCTACTACAAGAAGGTGCTTCGGATAAGAGCAGCCTTCGAGTGGCATTTTCATTTTAATCCACATGCCCACTTGCTCACACATCAGGTTTCACAGAGTCAGTGTGACAACAGAGAGAGTGCTCCAGCTCCTGACATCTGGTCCCGGCTGTTAATCTTCCCTGACCAATCAGCACAGGGTCAGGGGATGAGTGACACTCAAAGCAGATAAAAAGCGGTGATGAATCTCCTTCTTCCATCCCTCCCTTCCTCTCCTCCATTTATCCTCCCAGTCACGCACAGCCCTCTCTCTGCCTGGCTCTCAACCGCTCATTATTGTAATTGGAGGGTTTGGGGAGATACGGCAGAGAGAAAGAAAGAAAGGGAAAAAAGAAAGGTAGAGAGAGAGAGAGAGAGAGGGAGAGAGAGAGAGAGAGGTTTTTGGAGGTCAGAGGCCCGGCCCTTTTCCACTCTCTTTCTGCTCAGTTATTTCTCTCCCGCCATCTCTGATTCTATCCTTCTTTTTCTAAACCAGGAGAGCATTTGCTAAACTTTTCTTTAAAGATGCATGTGCTGCATCAAAGCTGGCTAGATTTTCAATCAACATATCAAGTTTCTAAGGGCTCTATTTCTCCTTCTCTCTTCACCTCCCTCTTTCTCTTCTCTCTCTCTCATTCTTTCCTCCTTTCTTTGTTTAACCACAGCTGCTGCATTTTGCCATAGTTTCAGCTTACTGGCCTCTGTCTTTGGGCTGGGTTAAGGAGTGTTTGTGTGGTTGAGTGTATGAACCCAACAGGAGGAAGCCAGAAAGAGAGAAGGACAGAGAAAAAGAGAGAGGAGGAGTGGGAGAAGACAGCGCTGCTATTAGCTGGAGTGTTTTCTGTCGTCAAAAGGCCAGGTTAAGTGCGTGAAAGCAGCTTAAAACAACATAATGGATGCTCCAATCAGCTGTGACCAATTAAGTAAGAAACAGGAGGGAAAAGACTAGAACAGGTCAGTCTAAGAGACAGAATGGAAAAGAAAGACAACAAGTCAGAAAGAAGAACTTTTACCTTTTTTCTTATTGCCAACAAATCCTATGAAAAGAAGCAACAATGAATTGATCCTTGCAGGGGTGTAGACCTGAGTTATAGGACTTTGACTCAAGTCAGGCTTTTTTTTGTAAATGTGGAAAAACCCTCTAAAATAGGCAATATGCTCCTTTCCCAATTTTCGGTAGGAGTATACCTTTCTGTCTTTTTTTTCTGGTGTGATGTAACGATCGCTCCGGAAAACAGGGTCAATAAACTTCCAGGGAAAATCTTACAGTCGTTACTTCAGCCTCTCCTTCAAACTCTCAAACTAGAGTTGGTGATTGTTGGAACAGTGGAAAGATAAACAAAGACGTTTTCGATTCATTTCATTTTGTATCTGTTGCGTTTGCAAGAAATGCGTTCTACGACTATTACCGAGGTAGAATTGCTGTTGTCTGACTGGAGTGTGGTGCTATGAGGAGAGCATTTGAGTCTTTTCCTGGCATTTGTTGCCACTAAGAGAGCAATGATTTAACATCAGCCTTTTCCTTTAACATTAAGTGAAAAAGTGTGGATGAGAGGACCTTTAGCAAAACAATTATTACAGAGAAACTTGTACAAAATGAACATAAATTTGAAATACAAAGCACATAAATGTGAAAAGAAATCAAGATACATGCACTATGTCAGTAATTAGAAAAGAAAAGTATGCAAATTTATAGAGCTCATTAGCAGCTCTATGAGGGCCATACATAATGTGTGTACATAAAATGTCTCATTAGGAGCCAACTGTTATGTTTTCCTCCTCAATAACTGTGACATGTGGGTGGCGAAGAATAACAACAACCTAAAATTCAAAATGTCAAAATGTGACTTTTAAAGAATAAAAGGTGGAGAAATAGAGAGAGAGATAGAGAAGATGATTGTATTTCTTCTTCTGCAACCTCGTGTAAGCCTCATGTAATTGCTGGGTGGGGGTGCTGGTGTTGGGGGAGGGGGGTAAATATTATCTCTTCAACCATCTCTGCCCCAGCATAACCCAGCCAACACACACACACACACACATACACACACACACACACACACACACACGCACACACACACTCCTGCACGGTCCGGAGCTCCAAATCCCTCAGACTGCCAGCCTAAGCAGTACACACACTCACACACACATAAAAACAAAGGGGGATTAGACTGATAGACACACAGCTACACACACACACACACACACACACACACACATAAAAACAAAGGGGGATTAGACTGATAGACACACAGCTACACACACACACACACACACACACACACACACACACACACACACACACACACACACACACACACACACACACACACACACACACTCTCTCTCTCTCTCTCTACACAAATAGGTATAAACACACACGCCCTCTGTGCCCCCACATTTTCTCTCACTCTGGTTTTTCATCGCTTGTCTTCTTATCTCTGTCTTGTAAACTCACACTGCATGCAAACAGCAGCTCACACACACACACACGTTAATATGGAAGCTGTGTGTCTGTGCAGGGAGATGCCTGATGTAAAATGAAGCACAGGGCAAATGGCCTGCTGAGAGTGTGTGTGTGTGTGTGTGTGTGTGTGTGTGTGTGTGTGTGTGTATTTTCCTTTCTCTGTCGTTCCACTGAAGCTACTTTCTGTCCTTTTAAGGCAGTTAGTGAGTGGCCTCTCTCTCCCAGTCTTTCTCTATGTCTCTCCTCCTTTCTGAATCTCTTGCTTTCCTTCCATGATATCGCTCTCTTCTCTCTTCTCATTTCTCCCCTCCAATCCTTCCTTCCCTCCCTCCCTCTTTCTGCAGCTTTGTTTTTCCATTTCGTCTCTCTCCTATCTCCTCCTCAGCACCGTGGCAAGAACCCATCCATATAAGTCATTTTACCCAGTATTGAGCCTGAAAATCAAATTTTTCTTCAACCAAGTGGAGAAATCTGTCAACGGGTAAGATAATCCCACTTGTTTCCAATGCAAATCAATTTACGTCAAGAATCCTTCTGCACTCAAGTGTCGTACTCGAATCAAGTATGAGAAGCGTTTCATGACAAGGCTTTTATTTCGAAGACATTAATGACAAAAAAAAGTTGAAGCTGCACAAGAAGCGAAGGGAAGTTATCTCATCTCTACAGACAGATTTATTCACCATTTTTTTCCAGAAAGATACTGAATATTAGATACTTTTTGGAAATGTATTTTTTTTTTTGCTCCTTCCATGTGTGTGCAGCTGTCCCAGTTTGCCCTGTCTGGCGTGTCCTTACCACAAGTGTGTTCTGGCCAAAGTGCAGCAGGGCCACTCTGCCAACGTTGGCTCACACTGGAGCATTTCCCCAGAATGTATCGTCATCCTATCGATTGTTTCCCCCCCTCCCCCGACATCCTCTGTCCTTACATCCCAACACAATGCCAGTGATGACTGCATGGAGGGATGAGAGGAAGGAGGATGGCTGTAGGGGGGGGGGGGGGGGGGGGGGGGGGGGCGTGATAGCGGCATGAGAAAGCTGCATTTGAAATATCTCCACACCCCACCGCTACCCAGCACCATTCTCCTCAAGAGCGGCTGAAATCTGAGCTCTTTGTGAAAACGCCATAAGAGCATTACGAGTTCATACGATGAGCCGCAGCATACAAAGCAAAGAAGGGGAGGGGAGGGATAAAAGGCAAACAGAAAAAGGAGGAAGGGAAGGGAAAGGAGAGATAGATATGGGATGAAAGGTGGAATAGGTGGTACACAGAGGTGAGAAAATGTATCTTTTTTTAATCCCATATATTGTTTCCTCCCTCTTAATACAATTTCCATAATCCCCAAGTGATAGAATGCAGTACTTCTCCTTTGAGGGATTAAAAAAAAGACATTTTCTCAGCTTGCAACAATTGGCATTGTTCAGTGAAGACAGTCGGGTTTGGCTGCAGAGGAGGGCCGAGATAAAGAGTGCAAATGCAGTTGAGCGCTAGGATTAGACTGATGTATTGTTTTACTGGGGGTCGATCTCTTTACAAAATCTGAAAGCATCCACCTCTGATTTAATGCAAAATCCTCCCCGGTAGTTGTAACGGAATACATTTTTGCAATTACTGGTTTTGTATCGGATGTCTGACCAGATAAATCGTTCCAGGGCCAACTTGGAGGATTCCTCCAACAGCTGTCAGTCCTTTAAATCCGTCTTAAGGTCTGGCTTCAGTGGATTTGGTCGAGGCAAGGAAAGTAAATATGCATTCGTGTTTTGTGTCAGGTTCAACTTTGGTGAGCTTTGACATGCAAATTTGGATGTTCACCAATAGTATTAAACTTTGAGAAAGCTGAAGATGGAAGCTCTGTACGCCAGCTGCTGTGTTGCTCTGTGTACTTTTATTTACAACCCCTCTGTCTGACTATAAACTGCTCCAAAAAGGAGGAATAGTTTGAGACAGTTAATCAGACTGTAAGGAAAGAGAAGTCAGTGGTACAAATACATTAAACAAACTGTGTCAACTTGTTGTCCCATTACCAAACAAGCCTACAAGCTTGTAACGGACAGCTGAGCCCAGCAATGGCCCCAACGGTACGAAGAAAATAGAACGAAGCTTAGAGTCCTACGAGTGCTACCTTATTCCCGGATAGCTGGTGTTCCAGCGGTTAGTATGCCAGCTACAATAGTTCACCATCTAGCCCTGCGAGTAATCACTAATTAACCAAGCTTCTAGAATCACATAGTTCCCTTCGTCCTTAAAGACATGGTCAAATAAATAAATATAACTTCTAACTGTGTGTCACTGTGTTAATTGTTTAATCTCTTAATCTCACTCACCCTGGTATCGAACAGTCTTGCGTGGTGTTGGGTTCCAGTTGAGACCCAGCGACTTCTCCCATCCAACCAGAAACACCAGGAGCAAGACCTTCGTCCCGCCCATAGCTCCCATATCAGCTCCCATTCGTTGGAACTGGCGTTGTGTGATGGATCGGGGGATAAATCAGTCGATGAGAGGGACTGGAGAGCGGCCCAGCTCCTGGCAGCCTGCCGGGAGAAAAAACAACAACACATCAGCAGGAAGCAGCAATTCACTTCTTTTATTGGCTTGGTTGTTTATCAGAAACTATTTTGTCAGAACAACTTGCATGTTTTTCAAAAAGCCACACAGAATACGGTTCACACATTCAAGCTGCACTGAAAGATAAATTTGTCCCTTTGAAAACATGTACTATAAAATTTCACATGGCCATCAAAATCCACAATAACGTAAAACAGAAATGAGTTATGCAAATCATTAAAGCCAATAAGGACATAGCTGCAATCAGTGTATGTGCCTCTGTGTGTGTGTGTGTGTGTGTGTGTGTGTGTGTGTGTGTGTGTGTCTGCCAACAAAAACAAACAAAACATTTTAATGACTTTTGGCCGGGGGTTATGCAGGAAAGTTTTCTCTGGCCCTCCCTCACTCTGAGCGATAATCCAGCTATCGGCGCTCAAAAAGCTCAGAAATAGCTTATCGCCGCGCTCTTGTCAAGCCAATTCAGCAGCAGTATATTAAACTGGGGCTGAGTTATCAAAGTTAATTGGCGCTGGCAATGCATCAAACGCCAACGTGTTGGGAAATGAATGTCGAGGCAAGGACAATCCAATAGCGCTGTGTTGTAAATGAATTGGTTTATACCTAATGAACATGTCAAGTGTGCGGCTACAGAGTGGCAATAGAGTCCAATAACAGCACAGGATGATTGACTTGTTACGGTGCTGCAGGTGAGACTGATGCGCAGGGCGAGAAGAGGAATTTCACGTTAAAATAGTACTAACACGGATATAATGACACACAATCAAGTTTTTTTTTGTTATATGCTTGTGAGGACATGGCAACCCTTAAACTTTTAATGTATGTCACATTATCATTTTGTATGACCTCAGGGACATCAATTAGTGGCATTATGTGTTAATTCAAGATGAAACATGTCACTTGTCAAATCAACCATGAACAGCCTGAGATAGAGTAATTCATTTTCATTAGCAGTAAATATAGTTTTTAATTAAGTCGGACTGGTGCCATCCGTAGATATCCTGCAGCCACCTGTGCTGACAAACATCCTCGATCAATGATGACAAGTAGGAGATTAAGAAAAAAAATCTATAATTATTCTTCAGTGACTGCTCGTGAACGGTCATATTTATAAAACAATTTATACTGATTTATTGGGGGTTGAAATTACAAAAAAAAAAAAAGTCTCCCTTTTCTCATTGGAATTTATTTGTGTTGCTCACAACAGTGAAATGCAACACCAACATCCAGATCCTGTCCCTGGTAAAGGCTTCAGTTTGCTTCAAACAAACTAGGTTTTACAACGTGTCATTTAAGGACAAAGTGTTTGTGCCTATTCTAAATGACCAAAGGTAATGTGTTAACCTCCTCCTGGCTGCATTCCTGATCCCTCTGTGTCTTTTGCATGTCTTTGTAGTCTCCCAACGCAATCAAAAGTACAAATACGGAGCGCAATCTCCCCTCAAAGGCATTCATGGTGTTGCACTTGAAAAAGACACCATACGATTGTGCCATTAGAAATTGGGCTTCAAAAACTGTTCCATTATCTGAAAAGCACTTTGTTTGAAGCATATTAAACATATGCGTCACATATGAACTTTCTTTCTTGGTAGAAAGTAGTTCTAATCTAATAGCACCTGCATGGGACACTGTGGGCAAAATAATGACACACATGTAACACAAGTTACATTTAAATGCCATTTTAAAATGCTGTGAGTACAAGAACATTCAGTTTGCTTCTGTTTTATTCAAATGGCAGCAGAAATCTCAGATATATGTATATGTCAAAACCTCAGTGCTCAAATTATCTGCATGACTATATAGCACTGGGAGTGGTGAAATTAAGTATTTTTTCTAAAAGTGGGTTTAATTTAAATGTAAAGGTGACCTATAGTAAGCCCACTGCGTCTCCAACTCACGGACCACAATCTAAACCGAGTCTAATTACTCTGACCATAATACTAAACCAATTACTGAACTTTAACCTAAGCACTGCAGAAATAAAGCATGATGGATCGTTCTTAATGTTTGCATTCTATTGAGGACCAAATATCCTCATAATAATTGAAAAACTGAGTTACACGAACACACACACACACACACGCAGGCAGAAATGCACACACACCATTGCTAAAATTTCCCCTCTGCACCTGCTGCTGCATATCAGCGAGTGAAATGACGCCTTCGATGATGCACATTCATTGGAGATGGGAATACATTGACTTTTAAACAGACACAAAATGTCAAACTGTATTTACCTTAACCCAGAACAAAGACAGAGAATACCTCTGTACTTGTAGCACATTTTATGTCTCCGACTCCCTCTCCCTCACCTATTCCCACAAGTGAATACTAAATTCCAGTGCTGGCAAAAACCCCCCCCAAAAAAAAACAAACACTTGGCCTATTTGGTGGATTGGCAGGAGAGGTAATTGAGATTTGGAGATGTGTGTGTGTGTGTGTGTGTGTGTGTGTGTTTGTGTGCCAACGTCCAACCAATGTGACTGTTATTGATTCGACTTTTGATAGGAAAATAAGAAGATGCTGAAAGAAGAAGAAAAACAACACCTCCCAGACTCCCTCCAACCCCAGATCAGATCATAGCGACGTGCGGTTAAGAGAGCGTGCTTAAATGCTTGGTTTGGGTGAAAGCACTTCAAGCCTTGCAGTGCCGAATACCAGCTTCATTGGATCGATGCTGGAGGCCTCGCCGGCCAACGCTTGAGTGAGCTGAGATTGAGATTGAGATTGAAAGGTGGGAAGGGAGGGAGTGAGGAACGGAGAAAGGGATGAAGGGTTGAAAGAATGACAGAATTGGAGGGGAGAGTTACAGAGAAAGAAAAGAACAAAAACATGTTGAAGGAGGCTTACAGGCTTACTTTTTTTTTTTTTATCCCTTTCATCTCTGTACTGAGAGGTAACCAAGTGAAGTGGGCATCCTGTAGGCCGGATTAAGAGAAGAGGCAGCATGTAAACTCTACAGAGGAAGATGAGGAGGAAGAGGATAGCGGGGAAAACAGAGAAACAAGGCGTCTGTCTGAGAAAAAATCTTCAATGTAAACATTGCTATCATTTCCTCTTCCTCTGCTTTCTGTCTCTCTCTGCTTTTCTTTAATTCCGTCTCCCTCTCTTTCCTTTTCTCTGCAAGTCGTACAGCTCAAGTGTTTGTCACTATCAATATTGCCAAAGCGTTAAACTAAATCCAGGAAATAATGGTTTATAAAATCCTTGTGAAATATCATTAATATAGGACTACTTTAAAATATTGTCTGTCGAGGATGTTCTCTTTTCAACTCGTGCATGCCGAGGAAACCCTCATTGACCAAAACAGCAAAAAGTGGATTTAAAGAAAGGTCATCGTGGCCTACTTATCTGTAGACTCGTTGACGTGTCTACTTGAACTGTAGAGCCAGTTACAGCATGGGGTTAACAGGAGAGCCTTCATAGATACCTTCGTTGCAGCTTTCAGCATCAGGCCGTATTGCACAAGGATCACTTCAAAATAAATCTTCAGAATTCTTTAAGGTAATTGATTTTCTGGATTGCAGTCGGAATGTGATTTCAAAAAATAGAACAAAATAGTTTCTAAAATATATTTGTAACCCTAGCTTTAACTCAGGTTACATTATTGGACTGGAGAAATAGTAGATAATGAATAAAGAACAGCTCAATGCCAGTGGCGTAAAACGACATAATTTTACATAATAAATGTCGACTGAAATGTATCCGTTGTATTTGACAAAAACAACTCATACCCACAGGCAGTGTGGTCCATAAGCAGATTATTTACTATCCTTTACTTTAAAGTAAAAGTAGCAATAATACATTAAATGAATAAAGTACTTGGTTTCAAGTAAAAGTCATGCATTTCAAAATTGTACTTGAGTAGAACTGTACAAACCATTTAAAAACCAACAAAGAAATATTCTCCAGTTGAGTGGGATTCATTTAGCTGCTTTGATAGCATGTAGCAGAGGGATTCCACACAGTGCCAATACAGGAAATTGAGCCATTCAACACAGAGCAATAACTCAGTCAACTAAGAACAGATGATTGCTGAATTGTTTTCCATTGAGTGTTGTTGACTACTTCTCTTCACTTGTCACCGGTGTGCTGCTAAAATTGCACGATGAATCTGCAAGCCACACCCGCAGGGAACTTTATAAACGCCAAGGGGAGACGGCTAAATTCGGCCTATGATGTATTCTTCTTTTTCTTTCTATCAAACTGACTTATGATCCCTCGTTGTGTCGTAAGAAGCGGGATTCAGCCTCGCTCTCCCCTGACGGCCATATGAACACACTTGCTCGGTCTCTCACCGCCGTCTCTTTAAGGTCCTGTGGTGACACATAACTCTGCAGGTGGTATCAAATCATCTTTTAGCTGCTGGTGTTGTTGTTGAGCCTGGTTTAGCTAATGAGCTGAGACACGGCAGCCTAATAATATCAGTCAGCACTCCACAATGGAGAGCTCATTAAAACCTAGAGAGAAATAGGCCACATGTTCTGATTAGCTTGCCGAGCTCCTGTGTGTGTGTTTTGGCTGTGCTTGTGGATTTGTGTCATTGTATGCGCACATGTGTGGGTGTCTTTTTCTCTCTGCCTGAATGTGTGCATGAGTTTTCGGTGCGTGTGTTTCTTATCAGAGTGCATTGGGAGGTAAGATGAGTCCCTGTAGGGAGAAGCAAACCAGGGTCGTTTCTTCGAAATGAGCGAATGTCGGAGGAGAAAAAGGAAGACAAGAACGTTTTCAAGCCCCATCCCTCTGTCCTGTTTCATGTTGTCCTCTTTCTGCCCTTCATGTTCCCCACCCCTCCTTTCCTGACAGCCTTTTCCTACTCTTCCTTACATATTACCACACACACACACACACACACACACACACACACACACACACACACACACACACACACACACACACACACACACACACACACACAGACCTCTGGTGCAGTCCCAGCTGATTGCTAGTCCTTCCAGGCATTGTTTGACTTGTAACCCCGACCTTTGACCCTTTTGTGGGTTAGCAAGCCAGGGCGCATCACCAACCGCCCTCCACCTCGACTTTCACACTGGAACAGACTTAATGTCCATTAACCCGTAAATGCCCCTACACGCACACACACACACACAACCACTCCCTCACAGGAGGACGGACAAAAGGACTGATCCCACCCATCATCTCCTCTCTCGCTTCCTTGCAAAACAAACACAGCAGCTACCGGCAGCTCTCTTCCTTCCTTCCTTCCTTCCTGCAACCCCGTCCCCTCCCATTTCCCTCCACCTTTTATTGCTCCGGGAGCATTTGAAAACACACACAAATACGCACAAGTGCAAACTCTCTCACACACACACACACACACACCGGAGCTGTTTCACCTAAACAGAACAAAACTGGATCAAACGATTTCACACCTTGTGGATGGCGGGATGAGAGCGGCTCCATGACTTTTATGCCGCGCTAGCCTCACTATGAATCATAGCGGGAGGTTGGAGCAGCACTGGTGCATGAATGGTTGGACACGTACGAATTTCTGAGGCTGCCAATATCCGTTTTTCAACATTCATTCAGTTGAAAAGTTTAAAAAAGGATCCCAACAAACTAACTGTATAGTGCTGAAAGCCTCTGAAATATTAAAGAGAGCATCATGGGACAATGAAACTCAGTATTAACTATTATTAAAACCAAGGCTTATAGCTCTCTAGAATGGAGAATGAATAGCAGTAATTACTTGTAACATGTCTCATCAACTATAGAACAGAATGTCCTGAAACATTCATGTATTGAGATCAACACTCTTAATCACAATTATTCATTGATTTTTGGTACAAAAACATTCAGGTTTTTTTTCTTCACTATTTTGGCGATCCCCTGACTTTTAATCTAACGCCATCATTATGTCAAAGTTTGCTTGTATAAGTGAGAAACACGTACAAATCAACTTGTTTCAATCGAATGACACTGCACCAACATGTGTTTTTGACTTGTACGACTAAACAATAGAAAAGAATAACTTTAATAGCGTGATGGTGTTATTACGACCTTTGACCAGGGAGGGATCACACATCCAGAGGATGTCACTTCAAAAGACAAATGGGGTCCTATAGGAGGAACAGTTTAATCGTTGCCACGGTTCAGCTTTTTGAACTTTACTGTCAGAGAGAGCTCTAGATCAGTTGTGCAACAACATGATATCTTTCCACACAGAAGGATTCACTGCCAAATGATAATTTGTAACCCGAGTTCAGCTAATATTCTGGTTGTTCAGATGTTATCTGAGAGTCTGTGAACCCACCAGACAGCCTTGGAAGCAGATGTATCATATGATAATTTCACCAATTTATATGATTTTATACAGCTGAAACGTTTTGATCAGAGATGAGAGATCAGCCCTCAAAAAACCTATTTTGGTGATTTGAATCTAAACTCACACGGTTTAAGTCGCTCAGCAGCTCTAGCTAAATAATGCCTGAAATATGAATGTAAAAATATACAATGGCTCGGCTTGGGCAACATATCAAAGAGGAGATTTCAGAGTTCCCGGTTCAAGTCCAGAGCAAAATGGCTGTGAAACTGGAATGAAATAAATATCATGTTACAGCGCTCCCTGGTAAACTGATGACTAGTCATCAAGGACTTTTGTTTGTGCTATTTCTTCGCACTTATTCACAGTCTTGCTGAGCCATGCGTGCAACAGGGCTGTAAAAAGGTTCCGCATTACACTGAGTAGCTTTTCCCCATACAGTGACAAGAACGATGAAGACAACAGAGCTTTTATTCAGAGTGAGAAGTTAATGGAGCAAACAGGGACACTCCATTGACAGTGAAACACACACCCACACCATACTCAGCATCTGAGAGTCTTTGTACAAAGACACGCGTGGACATTTAAAGCAGGTGGAGTGTGTGTTACGAGTGAGCCTGCATCTAAGTGATAGCATTAACTAGCATATCTCCATATTAGATTCTCCATATCTGCCCCCTCCCTCTGGAACTCTCTCCCCAACACATCCGAGACTGCACTGACCTTTGCACATTCAAATCTCAAATCAAAACCCACCTGTTCAAAACTGCTTTTAATGTGTGACCACTATTGTGTATTTTATGTTTTTAGTGTATTGCTTTTATATATGATGATTTTAATGTAAAGTGTCTTTGAGTTTTATGAAAAGCGCTATATAAATAAAATGTATTATTATTATTATTATTATTATTATATCTGAGAATATAGGTGGGAAAAAAACAAGTGTTGCGTCTTTATGTTGACCGACTCACATTAAAGAGCTGTGTGTTTATGGCTGCGTGTGTGGGTGAAGTGCTGGCACAGATGCAAGACTGCTTGATCAGCTGCATGCTGCAGTGTGTGAATGTGTGTAAGAACTAATTTGAAAGAGTACGTGACTGTGCAAGAAGCAGAGTCCTTCTGAAACATCCAACGCGGTGTTATCATCTTCTAAAAAAAGAGTTTGGAATACCCCTTTAAAACTGCTACCATCAATATGCGAGCCACCCATCAAATTTCATGCACCTGAGCACATGATTTCCCATATTTGCACACAATTAATGATTTGCTAACCAGCAGCGGGGCATCTAGCAATTCAACTGCATCAAGTTAATGTCATTGACTTTCCTTTCAGATGGTGATTGGAATTCACCTCCCATCCTAATTACCTCAAACTGAAGCGGAACGGAGCACCGCATTTGACTTTAAACAATCTATTTCCACTTGATGGAAATGTCAAAAAATAAAATAATGTCCTCCCATGAGAGTGTGAAGTGCAACATCTTTGCCTCCCTCGCTGCCACCTCCCCCCACAGCCCTGCTCTTTCATGTCTCTCCCCTGGGAGATTCTGCAGGCCTTCAAATCTTCAAATCTCCATCTTCTCTCCTTTCATCCCTGCTGTAGCTCTTGCTCGCTCGGCCACATCACCCCCCCCCCCCACAGCTCGCCTTGTCCGTGTCATGGCATGGTTGGCCGGTCAGGCGTGGTCGGCTTATAATTCTTTGATCGGCGCTCTGATCTCGTCCATCAGTGCCAGGGGCTCCCGCTGATTACAGATGAAATGGATCTGATTTGGACTCTAACTGCGGGCCAAACACCTGCTCAGACCCGAGGAAGTGATAGAAGAGGAGGTGCTGTGGAGATGAAGCCAGAGAGACTGACGGCCAGCTAATCGGACCGCGAGACCATCTGTGCCTTTGGTCTGTAGCGGTGAACGCACGCCTGATGGAGTCAGACCTTAATCCAATCATTTGGGGAATGGACGTGGCATGGGGGTATTTAATTTCAACTATTGAACTTTCAGTACAAAGATTCAATTATAGTTGATCCCCAATTTTACTGATAAGACCATATTTGATGCAGTAACCAGGAGACGTGTTTCAGAGATTTAGATTTAAATTGCTGGGCAGGATAATATGATAACACAAACGTTTTTGACAACTTTGTAAAGCTTCTAACCAGATATTCAAGCTGCACCAATACATATTTAACATTGTGGGCCAAATGGCTACATATAACTTGAAAGGGGCCTCTCGCACTGATGAATTCATAGAGAATTATCACAGACTCACAGTTCCATTCGGCTTCAGTGTTTTAGAGCGTCTCGTTGTAACTTCAATGTTATACTATGTTCACCAGCCGCTAGCTGGTGAACATAGTGGAGCAAAACCCCACAAAAACACTTTCTTACCATCTGCAACTGGCTTCATAAATGAAGCCCGGGACCCCCACTGACATGGACTCTTTTTTCATTTTTCATTATTTATGTTTCTTGCTTTTTGTAATGACACTATGTTTATGTTATGTATCAATACACCTAAGCAAATTTCTTGTACGTGACAACCATACTTAGCAATACACCAGATTCAGTTTTTCTATATTTGAGAGGTATTTGACTGAATCTATGAACTCCCTTTGCAGCGATCATTATCTACCTCGAGGAGCTGAAAACCAAGCTGAAAGAAATTCATTAGTTTGAGTGGAGACTTTTTTTTTTCTGTTCGCAAATGCTTTTAATCATTGGGTTTCAAGCCTGTACCCGAGACGTTCATGGTTTTAATTCCAGCCAATCACTACAGCAGCTAATTTCACTCAGTATCAGTCTCTGGTGAAAGGTGCTAATCAGTAAGAAGAGCAGATCTGGTCATGTGCTGTTTGTAGAACTCTACTGTCTGAAACTTTCCACCCTGTTTCCAGTTTGAAATATTATTTAAAAAAAACCTACATCATGGTATATAGAAACAAATAGAACCTAACTAACCATGGTTAGTTGAACGTATACTTAGGTGTCACTAGTTGTAGTTATTCTCAGTGTAATATATGGGACACGGACTATTGCAGTAAGAATGTAAGCAACGTCAGTTAGTGGTGTGCGATATGACAATACTATATCGTAAACGGTTAAAATGTCTCTAGGATCTGCCTTTACAGAGGGATCGTTAGCATTGTGCAAAAGCAATATACAGAAATGGGAAGAGTGGTTCATGTGGATATTGAGAAATCTTTGGAAAGGTAACTGGTGAATATTGAAGGACATTTTAAACAAACTTTAAAGTGTTTGAGAGTGGAATTTGGTGTGGTGTTATGTCGAAAGGGCATATATTTTTAGACAAGAAAAAAAATCATATAATATTTTTTCCACATCGCCCACCCTTAACATCAGTGATAGATTCCCCATTTAGCTACATCAACCAGATTACTCGTAATCCTTTAATCTGATTGTGGAAACCATGTTTTTCGTTTACTTGAGATGTATGAAATAAGATTACCTCAGAAAAGCCACATTAACCAGGTTACGTATGTGCAGCAGACACAGAGTCTGTGTTTCTCTCTCTCTCTCAGTCTCTCTATCAAGGGCTCCCTCTCCCTCCTTTCTCTCTGGTCGACCTTGTGCTGTCAGCGCTCCGTATGTTGTGTCTGATGTGCGCACATGAGGGCAGAGAGAAATGGTAAAACCCACGTGCACTGTGCCCTGCCTCGACCTGCCTGCATGGGGGAGGCTGGGATAGCGCTCGGACCTTTCATCAATACACATATCTAAGTGTGTGTGTGTGTGTGTACTACTCAATGATCACCATAAAGCCACAAGCCGATCAGTCATGCTCAAGGCGACACACAAACGCACACACTTTCATCCAGACGAACTAGTTTTTTTGGTGCTTATTTAAATACTAACTAATAATAACTAATAATAACTAATAATAACTAATAATTGCTGCACAGATATATGGACTATACAGAAATATATCCGCATAAATCCACATATTTATGTGGATGTAACACTGTGCACACATGCACAACATAAAAAGATTCTTTATCACGTGCCATATGCACACCCGCTCATAGGCTACACATCTTCAGTCTCACCACTCGCATATGTTGCAACCTGCTCCTCGCACGCCAGCGCACTAATCAAATCACTCCCGCAAATATGCCCTGTTCCCCCGCCGGCCACATTCAGACAAACAAAAAAGCCGACAAACTTTCTCTGTTGTCTTTCAAAGCTCATTAAAAAGCATTCACTGCTGTACGATTTAGCGCTGTAATCAGCTCTGAATAATAGAAATGGTCATATTGACGCCTGCGGGCACCCGACGTACTGTCTCATTTCGGGAAAAACAACCGCTGGGCGTGTGAATGCAAAACACTGTGACACACACACACACACACACACACGCCCACGCACACACTATCTCCCTCGCGCTCTGGTTTCACTCTCTGCCTGCCAGTCTCTGAAACAATTGTATTCTGGCCTGGGGAGACCGCCTACTATGCTCCTAAGGTGTCTAATTGTCCGTCCAGTAGCACTCTTTCTCTTTCCCTCCCACTCTCTCTGTTTTCATCCCCTCTCTTCAGGTCACAATTCTTTGTGCTTCTCTTTCTGGAAGAATTCAGGAGTTCACGCTGAGCCCAGAGCCCTGGATCCCAGTGAGGTGCCATGGGGCAGAAAGGTTACACCTAGCTGGACTCCTATAGAAACAACCCACACACCTCAGTAGCAAGTCGGCAGGAAGGGAGGGAGGGTTACCCTGACAAAGAGATGAATAGAATGACAGCAGATAGAGAGAAATACAGCACTGAAGGGAGGAGACACGGCAGACTTGTGAGAGTGACTTTGTTGGCTGAGGGATAGTAATGGTAAAGTTTCTTATTTAGGCACATGGACTAGCTTTTTTGATAAACTTATACGTAGCATTCCGGGGAACTAGTAGAAATTGAATATCTTATTCATAACTACGTTTTCATCAGCGTATTATCACCTAAAACTAAGAATTCTTGTTTTTTACGTTAGCTTAGAATGAGCCTTTCATATCTGCATAGTGAGCAGGTCCTCTTTACGGAGTCCGCCGTGTTGCATCGCCATGTTTCTACAGTAGCCCAGAATGGACAAACCAAACACTGACTGTAGAGCGAGCCTTTTTGTCTTTTCTTGTTTCCCGCAGGTTATCCGGTTAGTTACCTGGCACACTTGTGAAACTGTGGTTACGTGAGCTGCAGAGTCCCCACACCATTGTACCACCAGCCGCCGTCTGACTTCCGTTGCTCCTACGACTTTATTGCGGTTTTGCAATTGCCGGCTCACGTTCGATCCTACACACTGGACCTTTAAGGTTAAGTCAATGAACAGCCATCACTGCATGCAAATAAAGCACCAACGGCTCACAGCAGAACTGTTTAGACAATTACACTTTCAGAAGACAAGTGACTTAATCAAACTATCCACCAGCCTGAGAAACAACCGACCAGATGTGAGCAGTAACACACTGCTTTATAGTTAAGTATCAGTGATGTTGTAGCACACCTGCCATAGTAATCAACTGTACATACCGCGGAGCGCACAGAATGGCCAACAACTTTGGAACGTGCTCACAGGCCACGTGCACAGCTGTGTTGTGTCCACTAGTGCTGGTTGACATGAACACCGACAGGAAGCGGGAGCGGTTCAGCGAGCATACAGCATGTTCTGCAGTTGGTTTCACACTGAATATTGAGGGGAGAACATTAACCTTTAGCTTTTGGAGGCATTTGGTGACTAGTCATTACAAATATGGAGGTCACCACCCGTCCCACGGCGATTATGCGCTTGCACTTTCATTCTTTTACTTTGCTGTTTTACTTTTCATTCATAAGCCATTCAAATCCCTGGAAGGCAAGCAAAAGCTGCAAAAGCAAATAGCGAGAGACACTTTTCCCTGACTCAACAACTACTAATAAAGAAATTGCCCTTGAGCAAAGCACTTAACCAAGCTAGGTTCAATGTGCTCAGTGACTGAGAGAAGACTGGACACGATGAACGAGTTGTGCTTCTGGTGCCGGGCAGTTCCCAGTGGCCAAAATTAGCAGACTGTGGTTGTACTGGGCAGCTCCCAGGAATGAATGTGCATTTACTGTAAAAAAGAAAAAATGCAAAGCAGGACATTGCTAAAGAAGCGTGTGCATACTCAGCAGAAGGAGATCCTTCCTTGGATGAATATATGTATGAAGAAAAATCTGCCAACGACAGCTAAACAGTTAGGGAAATCAACACCCATCAGCTAAAAATGCACCTGGAAGACATACAGTACATTACAGCGAAGACAGATATTTAATGAAGAGAAGAGAGGCGCAGTGAAAGGTGAGAGGAGTGAGAAGAGAAGTGGTGGGCCTCGGCGCCCTAACACAGGGTCTATTAGAGCCTGAGTGGGACCATTAAAAGGGAAAGACGATACACGAAACTTCATACAGCGCTCCTCTGGCCCGGCTCTACATTAACCACTGCCTGCTCTCTACTTTGTTGAACACTCGGGCTGATCGATAAGCAATGAGGAGGAAGGAGAGGAGGGTATATAGGAGGTGGCGAGGCGAGCAGGAGAGAAAAAAAAAGTCCAGGTTTACGGGAAGATAAGCTGGGATCGATAGAGAGACAAGGACTGCTGCTGCTGGGTGGAGAGAGAGAGAGAGAGAGAGAGAGAGAGAGAGAGAGGACGGAGGAATGCGAGATGCGGCAGGCACACGCCCGTCCACCTCATCAAACCCGACGGAGGGGAACCCGTGTGTGCCAGGACACTTGGGCGATGTCAATATACTTACAAGTAGCAGCAGAGGCCTCTTGCGTGTTTACTGCAACAGAGTTAATATACTGTAAGTCTCAAAGGAAAGCCGTTACTCAAATACTGGCTGATGTGATTAACGAGCCTAAAAGCATTTCAGCATAACGTACATTAATACAGCACTGATTTAATCAATACAACAACCATGATATAGAACCATATTTTTAACCAGGCACAAACGAAAGACATTGGTGGTGGTTGAAACACTTCCTGGAGAACATTAACAGCCTACCAGGAAGGAGCAGACATGCTGTATGCCCTTTGAGGCACTGTAAGTGTTTTAACGTGAAACATAATTGCAGGGAGACAGGGAGTTGTGCCACTAAAATATTATACATTATACAAAAAAAAAAAAATGAAGATTCGGAATAAAGTATGTGGTGTTATATTACATGAGCAGTACATTTATCTGTGGATACCTGACACCTGTCACCCAGCCTTGATGTACATAACCTCCACCTTCCTCTTCCTCCCTCTATCGCTCTCTCCATCTCCCTCCTTTGACCGTAATGTCCCTCTTTATTTTTCCTTTCTCGCCCTCCTCTCCTCCCAAAGCTCTCGGTGGCCATGATAGCACCCTGTCAGGGGAAAGCTATTTTGATCGTCAACCAATATCCTCACAGAGATAAACCCGCAGTGTGAGAGGTAGAGAGAGAGAGAGAGAGAAAGAGAGAGACACTACCAGAATTATTAGAGAGAACGGGGGATATTGTGATAGTGTGTGAGAGACATACACACACATACACACACTTGCAGAAAATATATGCATTGATTAACAGAACAATGTTGCCTGAGGCTGTTTTTTTTCACGCCTCTGTGTTTGCAGTATGTGTGTGTGTGCACGAATCGGCCGTTGTTGTCACGGTATTTGTGTGCGCTTCAGTGCATCCCTCTCTGTGCTCTGTGTGTGGAAGTTGGGATGCAAATAATTACTTGAGTCTAGTACCACTCGCTTTGACCAAACCGACAACGGATTGTAAATCAGACGGCCTCATACACCAGTCTCTCTCACATACACATCATACATGATGATATCCAGCGTTCCACTATGACAAGGGCATGGGCCTGATTTTAGGAGTAAAGGGGGCACAATGGAGTGTTGGTTATGGATTACAACTCCCGATTCTATGGATATTTGTTCCTCAGATCTTTCAGACAGACTGTCCTTACTGTTATTTACAATCGATCACATTGGATCGCACTTTAAAATCAGATTTGAGCGAACAGAGCATCCGAACTGAGACGCGTCTGTAGAAATACGATTGGAAACGCATTCCAAACCACCTCAAATGTGGTTTGGATCCATATTTCGTGTGTTGTTGTTTTTTTGCTGTCCACCCTTTTGTAAAATCAATCTGGATAAACTCTGGATATGGCAGTCTGAACAAGGCCTATGATTATAAAACGTGTTACCACAGCCTTAGCTGTCTAAGGCTGTGGTAACACGTTTTTCTTTTGTTGCCAGGAAGCATTGACTGTCAAATCCGTGAGCTCCAAGATCGGTTCTTGCACGCATTGGGATCCGATCAGCCAGAACGCATGCCGAGGTGGCCCGGCTCGCATTGAGTCGGGATGTGGACAGCATGAGGGAACAATCTGGACAATTTGTCAAAGGTAGGTCCCCAAAAATGTAAGCTTATTGTGGCACATTTACCTGACATATCAGGATTAAAATTGGTTATTGTGCTTTCAAATGACGGTAATCTAAGAAAAAACCTTCATTGCCTTATCTTTTTGATTGATATCCAGCTTTATACCTTTTCAAATGTTAAATCTAGCTATAAATATAGAGATAAAGTGGAAATTACATTATATATTTTGATGCATTTAGACTAAAACTATAAACTCATAAAATGTATTTTTAGTAAACCTTAACTTTAAATTCTGTGCATGGCCTGCCGTATTCACTTTGCTAGTGGCAGTGCTGCAATCCATCAATTCCTCTTTTCTTCTTCTCTTTCCTTTCTTCCTTGTTTTCCACTTTTACCCTTCGCCGAAATATGGCCGCCCCCACCTTCACTCACACATACAAGAGGAAAGGGTGCGAGCATCCCGCTCACACACACTCTCAAACCCATAACCATCAGCATATTTCTGAAGGAAAATGCCCTGAAATCTGAAATCCAATATCCCACTCAAATTCTACTTTTTGTTTACTTTCTTATTATCTCCCGGCTCAAGCACGCTCTCCTCTGCTTTCTCTTTGTCTCTCTCCAGTCTCATTTCTTTCGAGGAGTACCTCAAAATACCTGTAATTTCCTCATCCTGTTTTGAAAATGACCACTCCCGTCCCTCCTGCATGGTTTTCCTTTCCTATTCACTTTCTTTTGATTCTTCGCTCATTTTACATGCCCCCCCCTGTCTTCATCCTTCATTCACACGACCAGTACTGCTTTTTGCAGAGGAAGGTTTCAGGGGAGGCAGAAAAAAGATGCTGCTGTTTTTCTTCTCCACCCGTTCTTCTGTTTTTACGGCCTTACTTGTTTTTCTTCTCCTCCCTCGTGCGTCTGTGTGCTTTCTTCTTGATCTCCCTTTCAGGTTGTTTTTTCTGCTTCTCTCTCGTCTTTGTGAATGTTGAATCGAGACACTTGACTCAGATGAAGTTCACATTGGGCTAAAGGAGAAGAGGAGAAGAACAAGAGAAGGTTAATGAGTGACGGGGGTGGTTGTCTGTGAGTCTGTGTCCATGTGAGATTGGCACGGCTGCTTTAATCATGTTAATGTCTCTCTCAGAGGAGATCTGGCAGCCAGTCTGTGCACACGCATAAGTACACACGCATACAAACAGCTGTTCTACTCAGATGTACACAGACAGTTGGTGAACTACTGAAGCTGGCGAGTTAGCCACGAACACGCTAGCCAGACAGGGACATGGCAGCCCTAGTCAGTCACAATAGAGAACCAAAGTAATAAAGTGGGATTTTTCTATGGGAGCTGTAGTTTTAGGCAAACTATTTAATTGTTGTTTAGTTTTATTAAAGGTTTCAAAATGCTAATTGATAGATAGCATTGAGTTACGGCAGCTAGTGGAACAAATGCGTCTCTTGAGCATTTTGGTAAAAAAGATGTCGGGCACACTTGTATCTATTGTTTTTTTTCAAAATTTTCAGAAGTCATAGATGAAGCCAGCTTTGCGAACCAGTGAGAAAAAAGAGGAACAAAAGGAGAGCCGACCTCTGCAAGTGGTTTGAGTGGTCGTTCAAACTTGTATTCAGAACATATGGTACCATCAACTCCTGTCTGAAAATCATCCCTCATTTGTGGAGCAGATTGTACAAAGGGAGGTTATATAAAAGTGGATGATGCAACAGAAAAACAGCTAACAAGCTACAAAAGCTTCCTCCATTTGGCACTCTCCGTTTCCTTCAAAGATAAGCTATGTTGCTGTTGGTCAATGGCAAATGGCATGAACCATACGTGCCGAAGTTCACCGAAGTTGAATTTGATGCGGAAAATGAGCAGACATTTTCTGTTTTAATTGCTGTTTTGTGTCCTAATACGCACATCAAACACACACTCTGACATACAAAGCCACACACACACCTGGACGCTTAAGGCTGCTCACATTCATTGGATCCCACTGCAGATCACATAACTAACTGCCAAGTCTCAGCCAGTGTGTGTGTGTGTGTGTAGAGGCTAAGATTCATGTCAACATCAATGGCTCACTAATCACGAGGAGAGCGCCGAGAGCCAAGCAGATACTGTCGGTAACGTATGGGCCAGCTAGTGTTACACAGAGGGCGCATACAGAGCCAACAAAAAAAAACTCCGACACATCATATAGTTCATTCACTGCTGTCAATAAACTAGACACTGGAAACCCTGCTACACTGTGTGCACACTGCTCTGCACTATATCGACTGGAAAAGCTGTGACGTCCATCAGACTTTATTGATTGAATGCGAGAAACCCTGACATAACTCACAAAAAATAATTCAGAAATCTGTGAAAAGCGTCTCTAATTTAGACTTTTTGGCAAATTTATGTGAATGGCATGATGCCCTTGTTACATGAAAACAAAAATAAAAACTGTGTCTCTCCAAAATGTCAACTAAAACAGCTGCGTTTTGATCCTTGTAGCAACACAGTAGCTTTTCAAATGGCCTATTTATCCAAAGAAGTAGAAGGATTTTCTCAACCCAAAAGAAATCTATTAATCCTTCATCACTGGGAGGGGACAATGTGAAACCTTCCATTGACTTGCTTTTCTGAAGAAAGAGAGCAACCAGAGACGAGATGAATCCTCTTTTCATGGTTGCAAGAACATAAAAAAGCAGGCTATGTAAAAATCTATTTGATGGCAGGTCCTTCAAAATCGAGTTAGTTTAATTAAATGCGCTTGAAAGTGAATTTAGACTAAATGAGAAACATCACAGCTATGAGTCACTCACCATATGAGCGCGAGTGTGTATGTGTGTGTTAACTGCTTCTGGTAGAGCGTTTAACCCTTCAGTGAGAGTCTCCACCTGGGACTGAACCGGCGGCGTGTCTGCTGAAGCTTTAGCGGCAGCAAAAGAACTTTAAAGGCTGTTTGGAAAAAAAAAATCTCTCCGAAATGAAATATACTGCTTCTACTGAGGCCACTGCTGTGCTACCTATAGGACTGGATGAACCCACACACACACACACACACACACACACACACACACACACACACACACACACGACTATGTGACAGCACAGCAGCATACTGGCCATCTCTGGTAGATTTTTCCTAAATAAGTAAGTCATCCAGACCTCAGCTTTCCATTGGCTTCATCCAGGGAAACACAGCAGCCAAATGCCTGCAAGGCTCCACACAAACACACACACACACACACACACACACACACACACACACATATGCAAGCACGTTGTCTACACACAAACCAATGCGCACACATATTCTTCCAAAACACAAACACACACAAGGAGGAAAAGGAGGAGGAGGGTCGAAGTGGAGGGGGAGTAGAGGGGTCTGGTTAAAAAGCAGGATTTCAAGAACACCTGCACATACACACACACACACACACACACACACACACGCACACATCTCCAGCTGCCTGTGTTTGACAGGCAGCACAGTGAGGAGCTGTGTGGAAGCCAGCCAGCCGCTTATGAATCAGCAATGACTAACAGTTTAAACCTGTACTTTCTGAGCTAATCGCCTGCATGCTTATTGTAAATGCATGCGTTGTGCGTGTGTGTGCGCGTGGGTGGGTGGATGTGTCGTGTACCCACGTCGTGTGTGAACACGGCAGAGTGTGCCGGACTGTGTGTTGCTGTTGTGTAGGAGCCTTCTTCATCAGGCCCAGTTGTGACAGCCCGGGCCTATAATTGCTTTGCAGCAAATTTGACATTGTCTGAGCTGACAGCACCCTGATGAGCAGAATAAAAGTGGAGTGACGATGTACCCGTCACTTCCTCCAAACTGCCTCGACAAGAGCACAACTCTGCTCCATTTGATCGGTGCACAAGACAACGCAATGGGATGCTAATGGCATGCAAAGGCCCGAGCTTTGAGCGTGTGCCAAGGTGTGTGGGTTGGCCTGGTAAGCGCGTGTGTGTGTGTGTGTGTGTGTGCCAGTAATGGCAGCTCTAATCAGCGACAGGATTGGAAGAGGCATGTGGCAATAAAGCCCAACAAAATGCCTGCCAGTCCCTATTAGAGCCGAGCACTCTCCGAAAGCGTGGCTGACAACACACACACACATATATATATATTTACACACACACACATACACACACTCCATCTTGGTGGACATCTGGCCAAGGTCAGAGTGAGATCTGTGCAATGAATGCCAACTGCAAACCCCTTATCACTCCACCCGCCCACGCCTCCTCCACCACCACCACCACCACCACTCGCACCCCTTTAAAAAAGAAAGCTTGAGCTGCAAAGCCTGACTTTACGGTCTTTGTCGCCCCGAGTGATTCGGTCGTAAACTGTGACGCCTCTAAGTGCAGCCTGTTACCCACGGGTTTGGATTTACGGGCTAAAATTAGAGGTGGCCCCCATTTGCTGGAGTCATTATCAGCGCCGAGGCACGACAGAGTCAATTGCCATTGAGATCCCTCATGAGAGACGTCCATCCGTACTCTACTGAAGGATCGATTATTCAGTGTTCTGTAGAAATGACTGATATACAGCTGGCCGTTTACCATTTGTCTTCTTCATGCTTTGCCCTGTATGTGAAATACTGTTTCTGCTCTGTGTTACCACTCCTTTCATAGGCTTTGAGAGACATGTGGCTTTGACAATTATTGTTGACATTTTCACAGAGATGCCTGATGTTTGATCAACGACCACTTTTATAAGCTGTAATGAATAGCTAGACTCTTGGGTTGCCAGATCGCCTTTAATTGATTGGACTGTAGACTAAAACTAGCAAACATTTCATAAAATGAAGAGTTGCATATTAGCCTTCAAAGCTTTTAATATCTTTGGGTCAGAAAAAGAGATGGAGAGTGGTTGCACACCCATTGTTAAGATGGCCAGTAAACTTTTAGCTATTTATATTTCATGACTGCTCTAACATTAGCAGTACCAGAGGAAAATGCTCTCTTTGCCAGCTCCGAACTTTGCAACTGCAGCCCACAGCACAGATGCTATCAAAGCCTTTGGCACTGCAGTCGGTCAAAACGCATCGACCGAGTTTTTGGCAATGTGAACGAGAGGGTTTGAAGTCCTATTGTCTCTGCAGCGTGACACGAAAACCCCCCAAACTCTGCATTTGTTGATATCAACACATAAAGTGATTGTGATTTTTCTTTTTCTCAGTGAAGTGGGACCTTTCCACTATCATCCATTCATTTCCTCTGCTTGCCCGCGTTGGATGCTTTTGGCAAGAGATATTGGGTTTGAGCTGAGGAGCCGTGATTATTATTCTCACTGTGCCAGAACACACAGGAGCCGCCACGGACACAAAATACTGAGCAGCACCTGGTGTGTGAGCTAAACCCAAGAAGACACACAGGAAGGGGAAAAAAAAGCTCACATTTGTCAATACATCCACAACACACCCACAACCGCTATATATCACAGACACTTGACATCTGTTTTGAAAGTTAAAAGAGATGACATCACCACATAAGGGCAGAGAGTGAATTAGTAGAAGTATTTTTGACTTTTAAGGTGTTTGTGCACGAGAAGAGGAAAGCCCTGAAAAACGAGAGGGGTGACTGCTCTGTGTGCACGCATTTCTATGTGTGTGTGTTGTGTGAGACATCTGTTGACATAAGAGGGAGGACGTGATGGTAAAGCACTGACTTGGGCCCTGGCCTTTTCATAACAAGGCCCGGGCTGGTGAGGAGATTTATCCCAATATTTGTCTCATAAAGGAGTAAAGCCGGACAAATCCGTCGTGCTGAGGCGCCCTCTGATAGAAACGATCTACACAGGCCTTTTCACGGGACCACTTTCACTTTGGATTCCTGCTTCTCTCACGGCACGCTCTTTATGGGTGTCAAAACACAAGTCAACTTTTTCATCTTGTGAAATGTCAGATAATGATGTGAATGCTGAAAAAGCGCTGCTGTCAACTTTACCGTATTGGTTCACTCTAACAGGTCTCATCCCCTCTGTTTTCAGCAGGCAGCTATTTTAAGCTATGCTAAACTCGTGGTACCCAGCGCCAAACAGCAGACACACACAGTTAGCAACAGGCTACTGAGAACGTAGAGGAGCATTTAGCAGCTAAAGAGCTTTCTTTCTTTTGTGGAGACCAAAACAGAGCAACAAAGAGAATGAATACTGCACCTGAAACATGACTCCAAATGAACGCAAATGTTGCTAAATGTGGAAATGTGTGAAGAAGTGTTCCTAATATATCATGGATATGTTCACAGCTTGCCACGCTGACTACGAGCCGCAAATAATGAATAACTCAATAAAAAAATAGAGTTATTGAGGTCTGAGATACTTTTTCAGATTTCAGAACGAGCAAGACTTGGTTAGTCACAATAACAAACCGTTTTTTTCTCTGCGGGGTCAATGCTCTATATTGCTCTCGCTCAATACAAAACTGCTGTCCCTGTTAGTACCCTCAACAACATGGGAAAATAGGGTCCAGGTTAAAAAATACAGAAGTTACCCTTTAAGTTCAACTTTTTCCACTGAAATATGGAGATTCAACCCTCACTATCTATTAATAGGTAAGGGGAATATTGTACTTTGCAAATCATATTTTGATAAGTTGATCCTGATGTTGATTCTGTATGTTTTGGTCATTTATGTTTCAAAGCAAAGTCACGTGACTGAGTGGTGAAATTGAGCTTGAAAGTGGATAAACAAAAAAGTAGACACTAGCCCGTCTCTTTATTTCTTTTAAGCCTCCATTTCCCGTTGCTGCCGTTTCTCTGCCGTTAACAGATACCTACGCGTACTAATACACATTCGATGCTTCTTTGGTTGCGCGTTGACACCCATTTATGCAACAGCTAAGTTGCATGGCATTCTGACCTGTTAGAGAAAGACGTCTTTATTTTCTTAAATGCATGAGAAAAGAAGCATCCATTAAAAGTATACTTTAAAAAGTTTGATTTTTTTCTGTTTGTAATTTCACAGCGTGGGTCCTGACTTGTGTGATTGAACTCTCCAAAGACGACCAACCTTCTATGACTCAGTGTCTCCTTGAAGGAGACCCTGAACCACTGCGGGGGAACATGCAGCATTTCAGGTCTCGCGTGGGCCCTGAAGAACAATGGTGCCTGCCAGTGAATCAGTGAACACGCAGCCAGTCTCTGCATACTCTGATATTATAGACTCATTCAAGGTCAAAGCCAGAGTGATTTTTCTTCTTCTTCTCCTGTGGAATAACCAGAGGCAGGGATATCCTGTTTCATTAGCTTTCCTCTCAGAGCTGCTGCCGTCTGTCCAACAAAATGTATCTGGCTGAGGGTCGGAGCTGCAGCTGAAATAGCAAATAGCCAGGGAACCCTACATGGGGGGGGGGGAGGATTATTGACGGAGAGAAAGGTTAATATATGTGAACGTGGTTCAATTCACGCATCTACTCCTGTTAGCGTGTGTGTTCATCCACCACATGCATATTCCCATTGGGTGATAGCTTAATATGTGCACATGTGCGTACTTGCATCTGTCCTCTGCGCGAGCGTGTGTGTCTGACAGTAGCAGCGGGAGCTCCATGCATTATCTCATTACGTGGCTCTCCCAGGCTGCAGGAGGGTCCTGTCCCTAATGGCCTCTGTGTTAATCGCGGTGAGGCAGACAGAGGGCAAAACGAGGGCCACCCTCCCCCTCCATGGTAACTGCCAGGACCCCTGGGGGCCCATTGCTGGGCTTGCTCTCCCACTCAGGCGGCAGCTCCAGCCTTGGGGGGCCGATACAAAGGGGAGCTCGACAGCTAAACAAATGATATCACCTTCCACTACTGACCATGTCTGCCTCAACCTCACCTGACTCCACATACAGCCTATCATACTCACCCAATTCTGCTAATCCTAATCCTATCTTCAGTTCACCCAAACTACAAGCACATATTTTCTCCCTTACCTCTAGTGATACAGTAATGGGACATGCAGATATTTGGGGTTTTATTTTCCCCATGTTTACCACAGTTCTAAAGTGCTCTTGCATGAAAACTGCATTACAACTTGAGTATCTAGTGAAAATGCTGGAGAAGCTGTTTGAATCCTGCACAAACCATCCTGCAGCAACAGAAAGCAATGCAAATATATGGACGGAGAGGAAATACAAGTGAACTGACCCTTTAACCAAGTCACAGTGGTGACAGGCAGAAATACCCTGCACTTTGAAGGAAATGACTCATCTTCATATTCTTGTGAGGGGGACATCTGTTGTATAACACACACAGCAGGTAACCGACGTCTACACACACGCACACAGTGGACTGAACCTGCTTAGCCCGACATAATGAAGCACATAATCACATCCACGTACGCTGAGACACAAAGGAGTTATATCAAGACAGATTATCCCTGTTACACACACACACACACACACATAGATGAGACTGCATGCACGCAAAGACACATTATGAGCCTGAGCAGACAGAGTGCAACAACCTCAGACTGTTGCCACAAGATGACAAAGGAGAACGAGAGAAGACAGGAGAAGGTGTTGAAATTCAGGTATAAATACATACAAATTAAATTATTCTTCTCGAAATAGGAGCCACAAAGAGGGAAAAAAATAAATAAAGGAAAAAGCAACTCTGGCCGAGGTCATCTTTATTAATAAACCCTCTGACAACAAACACACTCACATCAAGGCCCTCACCCACCCTTCATCCTTACCCCACACTCCCTTCCTCCCTCAGCTCCTTGAGAAATGCCAATTGCCAGACTGACACAGTAGGGGGGGGGTGGGCGGGGGTAACCACACACACACACACACACACACACACACACACACACACACACACACACACACACACAGTGCAGGATGGCCTAGACATGGCATGTCAGTGATCTGTCAGAGGGTAACAGCGCAGAACAGGTGTGTGTGTGTATAATGTGTGTGAGTCTCTTTCTGTGCTTGTGTTTTTGGGGGAAGCAAAAAAAAGAGGAAGGCCAGAGGAGACGCACTCGCACCGACACACTAAGAAGCATGCCTCGGCTCATTTGTTCCCACTGACAGGAGAGGAGAGGGATGGCTTTCTACTAGACATGCCTAAGGGAGGAGGAAAGGTGTGTGTTGAGTGTGTGAGGGAGTCGGAGGAAGAGGAGCAGAGGAAGGGAGCTAAAAATCTGCATCAAAGAGTATGAAAGAGTGCATCTGCTCATGTGCGAGCAGCAGCAGCAGGCAAAGCACAGCAGCCCTTCTCACAAACAACCTCCTCGAGTTCTTTCTGATGGATCACGTCTACGTATCTCAAACAGCATGTAAACAGAACCATAATTTGCTTTGGACTAAGTCTGTCCCTTACGTTTGCTGATGAAAACAGCTATAGGCAGCTAAGTAAACTAATTTCAGCAGTTTATATTCTACAAGCTTGAGCTTTCTGTATACCTCATGAGCATAAGTCTGGGACACAAATCGACCTGTAAATCAAGAGTGCTGCCTTCAGGTTAAGCTCCCTCTTCAACCCGGCAGTCTGGAAGAGCCCAGTTCATCTTTTTTGACCGGGCGAACCCTTCATCTTTTTCTTTTGCTGGAGCCCTCTGCGTCCAGACCCCCGCTGTGCCACAGCAGTTTTCTCATTTAAATGAATGAAGGGGGCTGTGTTTTTTTCCATGCAGGGCTAATGCCAAAAGAAGGATCCTGCTGAAGTAGAATCATTAGCTGACATGATGTTTTTTTTTTTTTCTTCGATGTTCTATTGAAGTATAAGCTTCTGTAGGTGGCACTCTTTTCCTTTTTTTAAGCCACTGCGGCTGTCACTAAACAAGATGCGTCTTCTTCAAGTTATTCCAAACAAACTGCTGTTGCTGCTGCCAAATACAAGACACAGTACATCCCGTGATGTTGCTTGTTCCAGAGGATTCTTCCCGGGAATGAATTACATAACTCAGAGTGTTTGCTACAGCAAAGCTCAAGTAAAACAAACAAATAACCTGAATAATCACGCGTATGAATCCCACCATGAAACACAGTATTTTTCCTGTTGTATAATCGTAATAATAATAAGTTATATATTACATGATGTACATTCTGTGACAGGTTCAATTATAAACCATGACATTTCTTCAAGGGAGCTCACGAGAAGAACATGTGACACACTTCAACATCAGTGGCTCGTCTTGATCAGTAAATGCAGAACAGCTGGCGAATTTCACCATTCGCTGTGGTTCGGCTGCATTAAACATTCGGTTAAAAAGCAATTTCTTTTTCCACTTCAACGAAGCTGTTTTATGGTATTTGTGCTTCTTTTTGTTGCCGCGGAGTGGAGAGATGGCAAAGACAGCGAGGGTACGGAGCACACTGTGTTGTTGAATTATAAAGTTTAGATCCTCTGAAGCCCTGGGACATCCCAAAACACTATTCTTACAGCGTGGGTCCACCTTGTGATGCTATCCCACACAAAAAGAAGAACGGAAGTGTCCTCAGGCTCTTGAGGGAGACTACATTTGCTATCGTACCATATGCTTACATATATTCTTACGTACACATAGACGGGATGAGACACCAGGCATTCATATTCATCTCGGTGTTCTGCGGCGCACTAAATGGTAAACAACTGGCAGCCCAGACACCATGACCAACAAGGATTATATCACCTCGTCATGAGATCACAGCGGGCCAGGAGCCAATCGCTCGATGCGCTTTAAACTGTCGGGACCGGTGGAGACGAGGTGAAACTCTCCACTCAAACCGGCTCACTTACATCTTATCCAATTCCAATGTGAGCCTTACTGGAATCAATGATGTCGTAATGGACAGTGAGAAACCGTGCTGAAGTGTAATGCTACCTGTTAAATGCAGTTGCTGGCCGCTCGATATGGGTAGAATGCTCGCCCCGTAATGTTGTGAGGATTAATTCCCTCTTTCAAGTAGGAGTGGGAAAGGGTAATGGAGTTTGATTTTGAAAAGGTTGAGATTGTCTGCACTTCAGCTACATATTCAGGATTGAGACGTGTAACAATAGCTAAAAGAACAACATTGATTCAGAGCTTTCTTGTGGGGGCGTAAAACTCTCTGAAGCTGCTTTTTACACCGTCCACATGTGACATCCAATAACATACAAACAGAATTCTTTAAGGTGGGTTAAAAGCTCCTTCGGGCAAGTCTCACTGCAGGCTTTTACAGGCTGACAGACCAAAAATCATTATTTCATCTACATGACAATCACAGATGGAGACTCAATAAAATCAGCTTGATATTGTTCTAACCAAAACCTAAAGATCAGCTTTTAGTAATTTATTCATACCAGGCTGTCATCACATGCAGCGTTGTCACTGGGGAGCTTTTTCAACTTTCCATCAACTGTCACTAATTGCAGACCATTTTGAATAACATCAGCATAAACAAACCTGCCTCCGAATGAATGCAAAGCTCACTGGTAGCCGACACATGCTGTCAGCCCTCGAATCAAAAGCTCAGCAGTCAATTTGAGATGGAAAAAACGTCTTCAGTCAGGCAAATTGAAGCCACATCTGCCCATAACCAAACCCAGCGGTGGGCCGACTGTTTACACAGGCTGGCAGCATGCAAATACATATTGGTATATTTAAGAAGGACGTGTCGAATTCAAGAAACATCTCCGTATTTTGTTCATTGGTTTACCTCAAAACTGACCGCAGCACTCTGATCAACGGTAATGGAACATATATATGAAAAATACTCAAAAGCGCAACTCAACAAAAGCTCCGGAAAGAGTGAAAGAGCGTTCCCTGGCCCTTTAAGTCAAGGTTAGAGGAAAGAACTAGGCCATTTTGTTGCTGCAATGGAAAAACAAAAGCGGCAGGGTGTCTGGGTGGCAAACAGGGAGGGGGGGAAAATGACAGCGGTACAAAGAAATCAAATAAAGTCTGACAATAAATGAGGTGCAGAGGAGGCCTGTGGTCAACGAGCAGAAGTCAGAGAGCTGCTGACGACAACGATCACACTCTCTGCCTCTGTCTTTTTTTTATCTGCAGTATTTGCCGCTTTCCTATTCCTGTCTGCATCACTCTATCTCACTTTTTTTGATTCTCTTTCATCATCTCAGACACTTCTCCGGCTCCCGTTCGCTCTATATGAGTTTTCTCTATTCTTTCATTTATTTCAGCCTCTCTCTTTCTCTTAGGTCTGTCTGGCACTTTCTGACTTTCTCTCCTTTTCTGTGAGTATTGGACTGTCTCTCTGCCCCCCCCCCCCCCCCGACCCCCCACCCCCACCAGTCTATTTAGCTGCCTGACATTGTCTCTCTGTTTCAATTCGGTCACTTTTTTTTGAAGGAAGAATACAAGACAATTTGGGGAATACACTTTTTAGCTTTTCTTTCAAAGAGTTATGAAAACATTGACGCCACTTTCATGTCTGTACGCTGAATATGAAGCAACAGCCAAGAGACAATTAGCTTATCATAAAGACTGGAAGCAAAGGGAAAAAACTAGCCTGACTTAAAGTGATAATGTGGTTCAATCCAAACAAGATGCATATGCGTAGACAACAATTTACAGATTTACAGAGGCTTATGGGCGGGACTATGTCTTGTCCAGGAGCAGAGACTTCCTGGGCGACAAGTATTTCCCAAAATGTCAAACCACTGCTACAAATAAATAGTTCAATAGTTGGAGAAACACGCTTCTTTGCTTCCTTTCGCGAAACACAAACTTTCGAAAATATTGTTAAGGGCCTGGGAGCTGGGATGTGTTAAGCCTAGCTTAGCATAAAGACTGAAAGCAGAAGAAAACATCTAATCTGGCTTTGAAAAAATACACATACCACAGAATGATCACGTTGTTAATCCGCACAATGCCAGAAATGAAAACAAGGGTATTTTTGATTTTATCACATGCTGAAACTACTTCTTGAGGAAAAATACATTCACCACATACTTTTGTGCAACATCTCTGGATATATGATGGGTTGCCAGATATGGTTTTTGTTACCTGACTGGCAACCCAAATGTGACAACAATACTTTAGCATTTTGGGCACAGTCATCGCACCATTCTGTTGTCAACCAAGACATACTTCCATTATGTAATTCCTCAAAGAAACCACAATCTGTTGATCCTACATGTCTGTTTCTCTAGGTTTACTGAAATAGTGCGCGTTTTAATTAGTGAAACTGAGCAGTATTAGAAGGCATATGTTCTATTTCTTTTATAACTTCAGCCAAGATTGCTGATTCCCGCCTGTTTACGGTCTTTATGCTAAGCTAGGTTGATCGTTTACAGACTCCGGCTCCATACTCAACGCACAAACATGAGAATGATGTACTTTCATGTCCATGTCACTCTCTCTATTCCTTTATCTTTTTCAGGTTGTTTCTCCTTGAATCCTTCTCTCCCTCAGGTCTGAAAAGTGTCTACCTTTGCAACTTCTCCATTTAAATGAGTGATGGGGAATCCAATCACACGTTCCCTTTGCTAGAACCAATAATTCGATAAACCCACTCCAACTGCTGCCACTGCACCAGGGAGCAAACGCGCGCACACACACACACACACACACACACACACAAACAGAGATACACATTGATGTCTTCATAGTTTAGTGACAACCCCCTGGTTCTCTTTCTCAGGTGTTTGAGAGTGTGTGTGTGTGTTTGTGTGTGCATAAGATATGTGCATGAGGTACTTTGTGCTACAATTCAGGTGAGAAGAGACACACAAATCAAAACTGCAAACATCTGATGTGTTCATACTAATTTAAAACTGCCTGTGTGTGTGTGTGTGTTTTAGAGAATTCAAAATTGTGTGTTTGCGTGTGGGAGGCGTGACGCAGTATGTATGACAGTACAAGAAAATGTGAGAACGCACTGTGTATGAATGTGGCAGAATGCTACAGCACATGTGTTTGTTGATTTTGCAAAGCTCGCCCCCACACACACACACACAAACTCACAAACACGCACACACATCAATTGCCTCTCTTTCCCCAACCCCTGGTGCCTTTGTGAGTCAGTCTCGTCAGTGTGTGTCTGTGTGTGTGTGTGCGCACATCTTAATCTCCCAGCTTAGACAAACCCAGCAGAGTTTCTAGTAAATGTTGTTAATAAAGTCTAGCAGGAGCTCTGTCTGTCATACAGCTGTGGTAACACACACACACACACACACACACACACACACACACACACACAGAAATACAGACACACACAGTAAGCATATATATATATATATAATTAATAAGATGAAAGAAAACACAGACACAAAGCACTTAGACAAAGGCACACCCTCAAACACACAAACGCACACACATTCAGACACAAAGAGATACAGATGCACACAGGTTACCACACGCACACAAAGATGCAGACACAAAGAAACAGCCACTCTGACTCAGAGACACAAGGCAATGGCACAGACACAAAGAAACAGATAGACACACACACACTTAAACACAGACAAAGAAACACACACTGCGACAGACGACGAGGGGCCCGACGGCATGCAGCAGATCCAGCACCAGCGCTGTGACGCATAGGCTACAATGCGCGCCCGCTGATGAGCAACGCAACCCTTCGCGCTATGAGCGCTGAGGCAGCATGCTGCGCTGGCAAACGCAGCTCTGGAGAGGGCGGTTTTGTGAGAGACGTTCAGCAACAACAGCAGCTCTGTTGAACAAAGCGAGCGTCCACACAGCTGCAGAAGAGAGAACTCACACATGAACGCACAGAACTCACACCCTCACACTGGTTGATGATTATGAAGGAGTGTGAAAACTCACACAGACGTATCTAGAAGTTACCCGGCACAACCCTAACATTAAGTGACTTGCCTGCTTATGATTTTATATTCCAGAATGTTTTTGTCAGAATGGGCTGAGGATGAAGAGATTCATTCAGCTGCTATAGTTTTTTCTCTTCCACTCTGTACATTTGCAACGGTTTGCTAACTTGTGCAAAAAGACACCTGATACTCCTGATACTGTGCTTCACAAAAAAAAAGAAATGCATTGTGATGTATAATATTCACGTTCTGTGTTAAAGTACTCACGACAAAATTACAGTTATAAAGTTATATGTGTATATATATATAAATATTTAAATATATATATTGTTGTGTGAATAAATCGCACAAAAAATAAACTCCCTCTGTGAGTAAAGGCCTGCAAATGTAGACATTTCCTGCACTGCATAGATTAGGACGGACATTACATCTTATCAACAACAAACTTTAGCAGCTGAAGTAAAAAACACTCCTGGAGGAGCTCCATTGTTTAGCAGGTCGGTGTTGGTTGGGAAAAAGACGAATCGGTCCAACAGGTGAAGTGGTTTGGTGAAGGGATGTAGAAGCATGTAATTACCCTGAGGGAAGCTTTTTTTCATGTTGGCTCTGATCACCATTTATCACAGCAGCTCAGCACTGTTTGTCAAGTCTGAATCTGTTTAACACCAGTAATCCTGCAGCAGCAACTGTGGACGTTGCATGTATTCCCAAAAACTGCGATGGTGTGTCATTATGACGGTGATGTGTTGCAGGGTAACAATATAAATAAACCTTTTGTTGCAGTTAAATCAAATTGTGAGTTTTATATCTTCCTCAGTCACGCTGAAACGCTTACACACTGATGAATGTTGAGTGCGTGTGTTGCTGTGACTTTACTGTGCCGACATCGGCCAGTCTCCGGTCATAGCTGATCAGCTGCCAAAGGGGCGGTTTCAATGAGCTGCCAATCGATTGTTGATTCTCTGGTCATAAGATCCTGTTTTTCTTATGATTTCAGCCAACACTTTCATATTGAGCACTGACTTAGTGAGGCACTTTCCCTTTTATGCCTCCTTGGTACTTTGTGCTCAACTCCTGGTCCTTGTTTTTTTGGCGCATGCACTTCGTCTCTTTCCACTTGCACGCATTTTTTAAATGTATAGTTTGACATTTTGGAAAGAAATTTAAGATGAAAAAAATCGACAGCCAGCAGTTGATTATCTTAGCTTAGCATTAAGACTGTAAACAGGGGGAAACATGTAGCCTGGCTCTGTCCAAAGGTAACAAAATCCAACCTACCAGAATGTCTACAGCTCACTGTTCAAAAACAAAAGTGTAAAGAAATTGAAATAGACCAGAATATATAAAACCACAACATATTATATTTTTTACATTTCTGCAGCTTCTCAGAATACAGATAATCTCAAAAGGCACAGATATATGAATACAGGCACACACTCGGCCAAACACCCAGCCCCACCCCTCCACTACCGAGCTAAGTGTTGGGGAAAGAGAGAAAGAAACACTCCGCCACAACCACACACACACACACACACACACACACACACACACACACACACACACACACACCCTGTTCACCACACACACACACACCCATGCGCGCACACACAGAGAGCAGCTAACTTAATTTCAAAATCAATTAATTAAAAAGCATGGTCCTCTCCCACAGGGAGTGAAAGACACATTTGAGGAATTTAATCCTGGTACACAAAGCAGAGCTGTTCAGCCGCAGAGATATGAGAGGACAGGATGGATGGGGTGATGGAGGGACGGAGGATGGACGTTCAATGAATTTTAAAAAGGGAAGGCGATTTAACTCAGTCGCCTCAATTTGACACGACTCACACTTGCTTTTCCTACTGTACTGTACCGCTTCTCCCATTTCTATCTATCTATCTATTTTCTGATGGACAGAATAGAAGAAAAAAGCACAGTCAGCAGATAAACTGAGCATGATGGAAAGAGAGTAAGTGTGCATGTGTGTTGGTGGGGTTCATGAGCATCACTCTCTCACTCCCCCACTGTCTCTTTACATTAGTTTTCAGGCTTTTTTTAAAAAGAGACGTGTTATTGATTTTTTTGACGCGTAGAAGCAGAGGGGGGGGGGCTCAGATTTAGTTTGTGTGTGTGTGTGTGTGTCTCTGTTCTTACCTCAGGCGAAAAAATCATAATAAAGAGTTTGCCTTTCTCTCCTCCCTGGTGTTCCTAAAAAAAGACTTTGCCTAATAGGTACGAAAAAAAGAAAAACTCTGCAAGATAAACTGTTCCATATGCCAACAGAGTGAGAGAGAAGATACAGACAGTGTGAGTGTACAGTAAGTGTGTGTGTGTGTGTGTGTGTGTGTGTGTGTGTGCTTATGAAATGCGTACATTCGGCACTCAATGTGTGAATGTGCTAGTACAGGTAAGTGTGAGAAAATGCAAGTGGCCTTCCATATGTGTCTGCTGTTTGTCTGTTGAACAATATGAGTGTGTTTGAGAGCATGAGAAGTGAAAAAAGAAAGATTGAGTCTCTGCTCACTGAACCCCTTCTTGACTCCAAATCAACAGGGTATATTTGTTCTGGTAGTTTCCAGTAGGTTTATTGCCTATCGGCGACTACCAGAACGTACGTATGCCTCGGCTCAGCAAGTGAACAGTGTCAAGGATAGGGACGTCGCGGTACCAGAAATGTAGGAGTCTATACCAATACCAGAGAGATTACATTATTCTTGATACTCAATTTAACGCCACAGTAAAAAAACAAAACCTTTTTATTTTAATGTGAAAATATCTCCTTCAAACAACTGTATTTATTTGGGTTTCTTGCCAAAAACAACATTTTACAAGATTACATCTGCAAACATCATGAGCAAGTTATAATTGACCTCCACCTAGTCATCATTTTTACTGAATAGAGCTTGATTGCGTCAAAATGAAATTCAATGCAACAACATTGACTAGCTTAAGCCCTGCCAGTCTCAAGCTGTGTGTAAAAACCTAACCTCCAATCTGTTGATTGGTGGATGAACAGGTATACAAGTATTATTACAATAATTCCCTCTAACTGTAAATGTAATGGAGTAGAAGTATGAACTAGCACGAAATGATTTTACTCAAATAGAGTAAATAAAGTACCTAATTTATGCGTAAGTGCGCGAGTGTAACAGGCTGCATGTGGAGAGGTCTATTACAGAAATACAGCGGGAGCACAGCAGTTGAGATAAAAGGGGAGAAAAGAGAATAAGAGTGAGAAAGATTGAAAGAGAGAGCGAGAGAAGAAGGTGAAAGCCAGGTTTGAAATGGATGGTGTAATTGTTGACTGCTGGTCGACTCTTATCTTGGTTTCTCAGGGCTGTTGTCTGGGCAGACTGGCTTTTTCTCACTTTCCTATCTCTGTCTCTCTCTAGGAGTGGACCAAACCTGGCAACCCATATACTTTTCTCTATTTTTTCCCTTCTCGTCAACGCTTCCCAGTCTTTCTCCTCCTTTCTGCCATATTACTGTGGCCTCATCCATTGGGCAATTCTTACTTTTTTTCTCTTTCCATCCCTCTCTTCAGACAGCCAGACATCATGCAGAGAGCAGTGGCCTGGAAAAGAGCAGCATGAGAGGGGGGAGTGCAGCCAGCCGGGGGGGTCAAAGGTGAGTCTGGAGCAGGGTAGGGGCGGGTGAGGGGGCAGAAATAGACTCTCTCTCTCTCTCTCTCTCTAGTCGCATTTCCTCCAAGAAGTTTAGTCCTTGGATTGCATTTGAAAGAACTGAAAGGTTCCTTCATGCCACTGTTGTCTGCGTTTCCATAGCGGTCTATACACCTGGAGACTTACGAGGGCGGCTGGCGGTCGCTGGGGTGAAGACACCCGTTGAAAAAACCCGTTGAAAACAGACATCACTTGGTTTGGCCTCACTGCGACGACATTTGCTGCTGCATAGTATTTAATGATGCCTGTAGGACGTAATGAATGTAATGCTAAGGATACAAATGAAACTACAAGCGTCTGTCGCCACAGTAAATCATCTGGAGAAATCCCCCCCCCCCCCCCCCCCGTCCTAAAACGGCCCTAAATCGATACAGAGTACTTCCTCGTTTTATGAATGAAGTAGTTCACGAGTTGAAGCAGTGGCGCTGTGTGTCTTGGGCCAATCACAGTCATCCCTGCAAACCCTACCCTGAAGGTTCTTGTACTTTCAGAAAGTACTACCCCCTGACTGGTGCCTTAATGTCCCCCAGAACCTTATCAAGACCGTGGTCCCTGCGATCGACACGCAATTAATTCCTGAGAAGGTTCCTAGTCCCTTGGGAAACTTCCTGCGGTCGAAAAGGGGCTTATATCACGCCCTCCCAAACACACAAGTCAGACCAACACCTCATCAACAGGACTATTACAGCTGCAGCTGCTAATACGGTTGAGCTCAAAGGAGATCCTATCGTGCTGGGCTCCAGCTGAGGCCCATTAACAGAGCTAGCACTAACAAGTAAGCATTGTGCTTTGCTAGAAGTGATGTTTTTGATAAAAGTGTCTAGGAGCAGACCTGGAGAATGTGATTGAATAAAGTCCCACTGTAGATACCACAGATATGTAGGCTATAGTTGATAAGAAATCCAAAATGTATGTACTGCGTAGCTACGGTGGCTATATGCGTAGGATCTATGCCTTAACTCTGAGTGGCTCCCAACATTGTTGAAGAAGGATGTGGTATTCTTGATGTCTGCAGGACCTCATCCCATCTATCGTGGGCAATATGCAACGCAGACGAGTTGGTGCGGCGGTGGCAACGTCAACATAAACAAACGGTTCAGGATGTTGTGTCATGATACTGTGCTCCCTGTTTTTACTTTTCATTCCAGGCAAAGAAAATGAACACATCTTTCATAGCAGGCAACAGCAAAAGAGTTACCTTGCTGCAGCACAGTTGGCAGCTGCTGTAAACATTGTATATGAAGAAAAGGAGCAGTGACTCATGAGTTTAGATAATGCAGTCGTCAAAAAGGATCCATGAGGCAAAACCTGATTGGTCAGGGAATAAGGCGTCTCACTCCTCTTTATCGCACTTTCAATCGTTTTCTACAAATCATGCTGGGTCTTTACTGAGACATCTCCAATGAAACAGTCTTTCACACATTGTCCGGCATCCTCTTCACACTTGCCAAAAAGGGACCCATGGTACTGGAAAGGAATACTTACTTGGTCGTAAAAGCAACACAGGTCTAGCATTGATTCTTCAACAAAAAAGGGTAGCATAGACTTGATGGGCCGAGTTTCCATTAGGAAGTGCAACGCTAAGTTAACTTCCAATTAGAGGTGCTACACTGGGTAAACATCTACGTTTTCATTTAGGAGGGCTAACGACTAACTTTGATTTTCTACCAGGCCAAGATGACACTAGAGAAACACTTCCCGACACAAGCAAGAGTAGCTCTCCCGACAGCTACGAAAGCTAAGCTACTCCCAAACGCTAGCTCAGCTGAGCTCTAAAAGAGCGTTCCATGTAGGGGCCCTCCTGCTTCCGATAAGCCTGCTAGGGCCCCTCTGGAGTGCCTACCCTGGAGTGAGCCATTAGCCCGGCTGCAGCTCCTTCCTGGATAAGCTGCAGCTTACCAGCCTGCGAGCCGCAGGGCAACTTTTTATTGTCCTTTCAAAAGTTTATGTGTGAGTATGGGGCGATAGCTTAGGAGGGGCTGGACGTGCTGGAGTCTGCAATACAGTATGTATGTGTATGTTTCTGTGTGTGTGTGTGTGTGTGTGTGTGTGTGTAGGCTCAAGCTGGGCTCTCCCGGCACTTCCTGCCCACTAACGGCCAGTCCCACGGTAGGGAGGGCGAGCTCTATCGGACCAGAACAATGCCAAAAAAGGCTGTCATAAAAACAAACTACCATGCTCTGGTTAGCAAGGGGAAGAGGAGGGTAGGGGCCTACATACCCCCTAAAGCCCACTGCATCTGCATCACCCACACACATACATTAACACACTCATTCGCAGATATCCAGTCCATGAGCTGCTATTTTTTACTGTTATCTTTTGTTGGGTATTCATACTCATTTGCATACACCCAGGAAACAATGCATGAAAACAGCAAGAAGGAAGAGCTAAATATGCATAGGCCTTTACTCTATGCAAAGTACACACACACACACACACACACACACACACACACACACACACACACACACACACACACACACACACACACACACACACACACACACACACACACACACACACACACACACACATAGCATTGTTGTACCACTGACAGTAAACAATAGGAACCACTGCATTCAAACTGGGTCCAAACAGCTTTGACGTGTCACCAAAATCAGAATAACGAAAAAAAAGAGAACAATTCCGGCGGTCCTCTGTACACAAAACACAGTGCAGACGACTGAGCCAGAAAACATCTGCTGAGTTGGGACAAACAAAACAACAAGCAACCCACGAAGAGGTGCATCGGGGGCCTCAGAAAACATTCTGAATACCTTACAAATATGATGAAGACGTCTCTCCCTGAGTCTGCCTTTGAGTCAGTTTGAAGATCAAAACATATTGCATGGCCAAAGACCCTCTAAATGGATGGATACTGCTGTATAGATGAAAAGAAAAAATGATCAAGCTGAAATGATAAGGCTTTTGTGCCGAGAATTATACGAGAAGACTGCTACCACTCTCCTCAAATGCTCAATATGTATCTGGAGCCAGAAGGTGGGTTAGCTTAGCTTAGCAAAATGTTTCCTCAGACAACACGAACCAGCACCTTCACAATTGCTGACTGTCAAACCTGCTGTATCATCATATTCATTGAAATACTGAGTTGTCATCAATTTTTATGACATTGTTTTCCCTGAAACCAGCTTAATCACAAGGAGGCAAAAAAATCTATTTAATCTCTCGAACTTTATGTGTCCTATTTTACATAAAAACTTGGATGGAAACCCAGTTATTGATAGAAGCATACACAGAGAGCAGATCATCATAGTGATATGTCGTGAGAGAGAAAGAGAGAGAGAGAGAGAGAGAGAGAGAGAGAGAGAGAGAGAGAGAGAGAGAGAGAGAGAGAGAGAGACATCGGCGGACAGCAGATGGCCAACAGTGGTCAGCTGGTAACAAACAAGCAGGTCAGGGCTTTCCTCCACCAAATTCAACTACTCATAAATAATGCAGCGGACACAAGCCACCCAGAGCAGTGCCACCAAGCTTCTTCTAACGACCTCCAGAGTCAAATAAAGGCAGATAAAGACTTTGTTTGTTTGAAGAAAAGACCTTTATGTCATGTCATCTGTTCCTCCATTTATTTCAAACAACGGTGATTCGATTTGGCTGATGCCAATGATGACATTCTCATTCAAAACAACGTAGCAGGATGGCCAGAGCTGCGTCGTCCATTTTTTGTACAATCGGTGTTGCAATGCATTGCTAACCTCCATATAAACTAAACCAACTGACGACAAATCGTGGACTCGCTGACGTGAGATTTTGCAGTAACGACTAAAATGAGCAGCGGAATGATAAAGTTACAAGGCATAAAGGCCTCTGATTGGCTTACCCTGATAGTTGTACCCTAATCCTAACCAATCTCAATCCTCGTGCCTCAAACTAACCAATCCGACCGACGAATGGCCCCACTGAGTGCGTTGTCACCAAGCAACTAACAACAACCGCCATATTCTTTTGTATATTTAAAAACAATTCAATGTCCGTTCTACTCCTATTCTATTTCTAGGATTTTATTTTTTTTAATTACAGTAATCAGCCCGAAAGGGGGGAAATTAGAGGTCAGAATTATAAACACAACTTCCACATTGCAAGAGTGAAAACATTTGGTGCATCCAGCTGTACTCGCTCTACAGACTTGCCTCCAGGAACCTCAGTATATGCACCATATTGAATTTTCCACCAGGCTGACTTTACTGGAAACACTTTTTCTTCCCTCAGGGCTTATTTATTTATTGATTGCCCCAAAGGGGGGCTGCATCATTCATAGAGAGTGGCACACATTTATTGCTGCCTTGTGTTCCATTGTTTTGGAAATATTGCTTTTCTTTTTCGCAAACAACATTAAGTTTTGACAATAATGCCAAAATGACTTCACTTAATTTAACTGAATTGATTTTGAGAGAAAGAGCGAAAGATCCATGAAGGCTGCTTCCGGGGCATTCGGGATACTGGCATTACTATTAGAGCCACCAAAAGGGTTTACTACATAGTTTTCATTCAACGGGCTGAATATGCACTTGTCTGTTCAATTGAAGTTGAGCTGCATAAGTGGTAATGCTTACACTTTGGCAATGCAAAAATGACCTCATTATGCTACTCGAATTGAGCCGAAAAGAGCGAGAGAGAAGAAGAAGGGGAAAAAAAAAGTGTGTATAAGTGGGTGAGGGAGGCAGAGGGTGAAAGACAGAGAGCGACAGAGAGCTCAGGGGGAAGGGCCAAGTTGCAGAGGAGCAAAACGCTTCTCGTCTCGGAACAACGGCAATCACAGCCGCTGCCAAAACCCTCTGGATCCCTTTTTCAATGTCTGATGGAAACTTCTCAACAGGCTTTGAAGCCACTGAGAGGGGCTGGAGGTTGTGCATTGTGATGTGTGTGTGTGTGTGTTTCAGGCTTGTTTGTGTTCTATATTAGCAGCGCCTTCTGTAGCATTTTAACATCAATAAATGATACGTAGCTGCATGAACTTTGAGACATTACAAAGATTCGTGTAAACAAATTATAGCCAGGAGGAGCTGGAAGAGCTTAAGGCACAGCAGATAAAGAAACATCAGCAAACATCAACACTTGCACAATACATACGTCGCTTTGATAAGAAGTACAACACAAATTGGGAACATTTCACACCACATGCGCAGAATAAGGGAATGCCCGGCAAATACCCAATCTGATGTAACACTGCTGTGTCATAATTCCATATGCAGATTCTCAGAAGGTTTTTAGCACGTAATGTATTCACGCTAGAAAAGTGAAAAACTAAATTAAGTCTATTACGCATACTATAAAAAGATTGACTTTTGAGTGTGTTGATAGTGAAGACATTTATCCAACAAACCGAGGTGCTACAGCTGCAAAAAAAATGAAAGGAGTTGCAGGTGGTGTTTTGACAGCTCCAGGAAGAGAAGCATTAAATCACGAGAAAAACATTGTACTTTCTCTTTGTGAGGTGAAATTAGCGGTGGCCTTTCAAATCCTTTTGATAGTTGTCCTTGGATGTGCGCAGTGCATCATTTCCTTCTTACAAAACACCAGTTTGTTTGTATGATAACTGCACCAAGACCATTGCAATGTAGTACATACCCTTTGTAGTTACATGTAAGATGTAGTATGGAACTGGTACATAAGAATACACATCATAAACAAAGTTTCCGGGGGGTTACTAAGACACGGATGACCAGTTAGCAAAAGGTTAATGCTAGGTGAGTAGAAAACATCTCCAATAATATCAGAATTGTGAAATCAGATTGTTAAAAGGGAAATATTATGCAAATGTTTAGGTTCATACTTTACACACTGTCTGTCTGAATATTCCAGTATTCCAGTAGTAAAAAAACAGTCTGCTCTGATTGGCTGGCGCTAAAAATATGGTGCTGTTTTGCAAAGGCAAAGGAGTCGCAGCAATAGCGGCATAATCACCAGAGGTCCAGAGGTGAGGGAGGAAGGACAAGAGGCAACATCCTAGTTTGAGGAAGCAACAAGATTCATGCTTTTTGGTCTCAATTTTGACAAAAAGCACGACACTGAAATGAAGCCACGAGTTGATAATGGTTAGTACGGAATAATTAAGAGGACACAATATGATCAATATGCCAATGATACGCTAATGTGTAAAAATCCTTAATGTTCGTGTGTGAATGCGATTGAGCGAACCAGACTTTTACGTTCTTGTGTCACGGTGATATTTTGAGTCCACAGCTGTGCACATATCACACCTTCTCTCTCTCTCACACAGTACCTTGTCTCTATAGCTCCTTGATAATGAACTCATATTAATAATTATGCAGGCACATACGCAGAGAAAGCATGAAAACATAAGGTTTATATCACTTTGACCCTCTATCCTGCAAAAGCCCATTTACCACGACGGTCTTGTAAACAAGCTTCTTCCCTTCCTTCTTCTCTAAACATCAGCCTGTCCAGCCCATCCCCGCCTCCCGCTTGTTCGCCTCCAGCACACACACACACACACACACACACACGCACCCTCACACACACCCTCACACACACACACACGCCCTCACACACACACACACACCCTCACACACACACACGACCCATCTGCTTCTGCTCTCCAGACCTTGCATCTGGCCTGCCATGAACCATATCTCTGTTCAACACAAACACACATTTAAACACACACACACACACACACACACACACACACACACACACACACACACACACGTGTACTGTGAAGCATGAAAAAAAACGAGCAGGGCCGATTCTGTTCATGCAGCATCAGAACAGAGAGGGCACGGCCGGAGATGTGAACTCCCTTCAACTCAGCAGGAAACACAGAGCAGTTTGGAACAGCAAAAACAAAAGCAAATCTGCTACAGAGAGAGAGCTTTCAAAGGAAAGAAAGGCAGATAGAAAAGGAATTCAATCGGTGCTGGAATGAAAGGGATATTTTGAAGAAGAAAAAAAGCCTACTGTGGGAAGCTGGCACATCAACTGTTGCTCAGCGGAGAATGTGAAAAAAACAAGCCTCTCCCACAATCAGAAATACGTGATGTTGGCAAATTCAGATCCACACACTCCCACAACACCATGCATGAACACAGCCGGAATTGTCAATGCATGTGTTCCTGACATGCAAAGCTCTTGTGTTGAATTATCAGAAATCTCCGCGTTACCACGGGAGTTTACTGTGCATTCAGCTGCTCACCATGTGGGCTACAGTATCCGTTGCACTGATGCGACGCATGTGACACAGGGATGGCAATTAAACACACACACACACACGAGCACACGCAGCAGACAGGAGACATCTGGTGCACTGGCGATGTAACGGCTGTGATGCAATGTTGGCCCTTTGGTGTCATAAACAGAGTTTATGTCACATTTGTGCTCACATGCACAAAGATGGGCAAACGCATAGACTGACAAAGATGGCGAGGCTGAGCTGAAGTGATTGGTTGATTAATTGATTACTCAGCAACTATTTTGATAACTGATTCATCCTGTCACTCAACACAAATACTAGCTTCTCAAATGTAAGGATTTGCAGCTTTTCTTTGTTTTATACGATAGTAAAATGAACATCTTTAGGCCTACGGCTGTGATTCAGACAGCTGAAGATGTCATCTTTGGCTCTCGGAAACTTTGACGGGTATTTTTCTTTGTTTTTTGACATGCAATAGACAAAACATCGCTCGCTGGAGAAAATAACCAGCAGATTAGTCTTTTACGAAAGTACTCGTTTGTTGCAGCCCTGTGGCGAGTGAACGGCAGCAAGAACACATGTCCAACACAAGACCCAGAGGGGCACACAAACACACACACACTCACATGCTAAATAACAGGATTGTCTAACTTGTACTAAAATGCCCCAACAGAAAATTAAAACGCCATTATATGAGACACACGTGTATGCCTGAACCAGACTGTAAAAGCATTGCTGTTAACATGTATGCATGATGCATGTGGTCCTTTGTCTTCCTCACTGTGTGCTGTTTAATTGCGTGTGTGTGTGTGTGTGTGTGTGTGAGGAGCATATAGTGTGTGAGGGAAGATGGGAAGGAGGCTGGCTGTCAGGATGTGGAGTCTATTGTCTGTCCGACAATGAAGCGATCGAGTCGGCAGGAGTCCTGTGGCTCTCTCAATGGAGGCATTAACATCTGGGGCCAGAGGGCTGCGTGGTGTGTGTGTGTGTGTGTGTGTGTGTGTGTGTGTGTGTGTGTGTCTTTGTTGCAACTGCCCTGGATAAAACTGGATTTTCAAGGCTTTTTTCTGTGCCTGGGAATAATGCAGGATGTCAGGATGAATGTTTCAACAACCAAACTAGACTACCAGTGTTGTATAATCTTCTCAGCGTATTTATTTCATTATTATGTCCATTGTTAAAGGTTTGTGAACTTGATTTTACAAATGAAAAGGTGAGTAAAGTGAGTTTGGGTAGGATCATCCTCCGCTACATCCCTCTGCACTGCAAATGTCAACGAGCACCTTATCGCTGAATTCTACCAGTTACATTACTTACATTCATCTTTGCAAACGACACGAAGACATACACAAACACATCAAACAATCCGCCCACAAACCCTATAAGAAAGAAATACTACAAGCTTTTATGAGAAAATAAGGCAAACATCCAAGCAGAAAGTGGATCCTCAAGCACTCATATAAAGTCATCTGCCATCCCACATGGCAATAACATGACTCCATTAACTTCTCCCACAAATCTTACTGTCTTTATTTTGAAGGGCCACACTCCCCCTGTACAGTCTGTGAGCTAACTGGCAGTGGCACCATCCAGCTTGTAAAAAAATAAAGACAAGGCAAAGGCAGACCCCCCACTCCTCCTCCTAAACCACCACACCTTTTTTTACACAAATCCTTGCTCACTGTCCAGTGTGGACGCCTGCCCTCCTCCTCCTCCTCCTCCTCCTCCTGCTCCTTAGTAATTACAATAATCACTCAACTGAAGCTAATACTTACTTCATTAAGGCAAAAAAATCAGGGGGGGTAAGGGAAAAAGCACTTCAACATAATATTTCAAGTTAGTGGAATATTGCCACCATAAGCGCTTTATTTCTTTGAGTGTCAGCTGAGCAAAAGGGGAAATAGAGGCAGCAATTCAAGAGATGGCACTGGAAGTAAGCAGGGTTGTTATATACCACAACTACTGCGTAAAAATGAACTATTAAAATGCGTATGCATGTTTTCAGTAAGAGGCTGTCTAGAATCATGCTTATATGTGAGCATATAATAATTTGACACAACATCGAAACTGCAAACTTCTCTTTTCAGGCAGCCAACACAGCTCTCAAAAGTAAGACGGGAACATCAATGGGATTCTACACTGATGCCATCGAGGATGACAGACACCAACAAGCTAATAAAGGTTCTTAAAAGTTCAGCACCACAAAACACTCCAGAAATAGAAGCGATGCATGCAAATCATAAAATATGAAGTGATTTCCCCCTCGAAGTGGTGCATACACATACGCATGGCACGTTAGCGCACGAACAGCGGGATGTAGCACGTTATAGTTTATTACCGGGCAGTGATTGTGGAGCTGTAGATAAACAGACTACGGTGAAACCCCGGAGTTGATTCCCTTCCAGCTGCTCCTGACCGCAGTGCGCTGTGTTTACACCGCGCGAAATGAGAGATAAAGTTGCACCACATCGAGTCCCAAAAAGGACAACCTACAGCACCCAGACGACCCGTTTAGACGTCGCATTGTATCTGACGGCGTCCTATTTCCAAGAAAAGGAGGCTTCATGGCAACAGTTGGAGATCCCGGAGACTCCGGATCAGGATGTTTCTGCCCCTGCTTCCTTCGTCTAGCCTACTTTTAGTCCTTACAGCGACTGCAACCACCATTACGACAAATGAACGGCTACAAACTTACCTTGTGATTATGGTGATGGTGGTGATGGTTAAAATGAACGCGTCCTGCGCTTTTCCTCTCCGTGTTTCTCTGACGACTGATCCAGTATCCCGTTCTTCCCCCCTCTCTTCTTTTCCGTTATCTCGGATTTGTTTCTGAATTTGAGTTACAAATTATTCCACATCCTCATCAATTTCAGATGAATTCGCCCGCAGTTTCTCTCTTCTTATCTCCTCCAATTCTTTTCAAATGGTTGGACTATAAGGCAAATCAAGCCATATGATCCTGTCATTCAGTTTCTACACAGAGGAACTGGCTCTCCACGCAACTCCCTCCCAAGGCTTTGTAACACGAAACCAGAGGAGGAGGAGGAGGAGGAGGAGGAGGAGGAGGAAGAAGAGAAAAAAGGGGGAAGAAATAAAAGAAAAGCGTGAATTTAATCCACTATCTGGGACGGGCTAGATGAGTCTATCCGCCTCTCTGCGCAGAACTTTCAGCAGTAGTCCGTACTAAACAGACATACCGGTGTGGTCGCGGCGCTGCGTCTCTGTGCCAATCTCCACTGGAAACACAGTGTGTGTGCGTGTGTGTGTGTGTGTGTGGCGCTGCGGCGTGTGTGCGCCCCCAGCCTACTTCTGCAGTACGCATCACAGCAGGGACCTGGGAGGATTTCAAAAAAGGCACGCAAACAGGTCTCCGCCCATTAGCCTCTCGAAACAAGGCCCCCGACACAGACGAGGGGCCCCCCAGCAGCCATTACACTGCTTGATTAAGACCGTTTCATTGTGTGGAAAGTGAAGGTCTGTTTTGGCAAAGTGCTCCCCGACCTGTCTGACCTGAGACACTCCGAGGTCCTTTTTAACGGGGGCTGGGGGAGCAGGGTGGCCTGGCTGTCAAAGAGACCATTGTTAGATTGGAGTTCTTCACCACTTCCTGCCCCGCGGAAGAGCCGGTGAGCAAGGCAGTGGCTCAAAAGCTTCTGTACCTGAGCTGGACTTTTCGTCATGCTTTCATGGCAGAGAAAATGTTCCACGAGAGATCAATACAGTATTGATACAGCAATATTGCCTTCAAACCTTTAACCAGATGTAGCTTTTATATATTTTTCTTTGTCTCATAAAAATATCAGTAATCAGATTTGATAAATGCATGGTGGTCTAAAGCCTTTTCTTGACATGACAACACTTGGGATCTGTGTGTTTATAATGTATTATGTTTAATGTTTATTCTCAAAACATGACTTGCTGCTTATCTGCAGCTATTATCATAAATGTTCAGCCCTGAAAGAGGACTATAAAACACAGCAATAACACGCTATTGAAATACTCCATTACAGGTTAAAGTTCAGCATTCATTATTTTCCCCCTTACACACGAAACAACTGTTTTGATTTTCCAGTGAGGTTTTCAAGCACACCACAGGACGGGGACTGCTCTTGTTAAGGTCTTCAATGACATCCACTTAAACACAGACAGTGGCAGAATTCTGGTTTTAGTATAACTGGATCTCAGTGCTGCTTTCGACACAATTGACTAGAACATATTAGATTGCTTGGAAAAGGTGTGACTTTCTGGCACAGTACTTAACTGGTTTGAATACTAAAGGCCAGGGACTACTTTGTGTCTATAGTTATTACACATCTGAGCAGGCAAAAAAAATGACATGCAGAGATCCCCAAGGCTCCAATATTGGGCCTCTTCTGTTTTAACATCTATATTGTTCCACTGGCTCAAAACAACAAAGAAAGTTACCATAATTATGCAGATGACACAATAACTTACATAACCGTATCACCAGGAAACTATGGTCCAATACAAGCACTCTGTAAATGCATTGAACAAGTCAACAATTGGATGTGCCAGAATTTTCTTCAATTAAACAAAGACCAAAATGAGGGCATTGCTTTTGGAGCTAAGAGGGAACGATTAAAAGTCAGCGACAGACCAAGCCAGAAATCTTGGTCAGGTCTCTAAAGTGTATTTTAACAGCTGCAAGACAATTACAAAGTCAGCCTACTATCACCTTAATAATATATCAAGGATGAAAGGACTTATGTCTCAGATGGATTTGGAAAAAACGCATCCATACGTTCAGGTGAGTCGACAATGTTAACGGTGTCTTCAGGGCCCTCTAAAAATCTATTTGACCGCTGCAGCTTATTCAGAACGCTGCTGCTCGAGTTCTCACTAAGACCAACAAAGTGGATCAAATCACAACCAGTTCACAGGTCTTTATACTGCCTTTCTTTTTGTCAAATAATTTATTTCATAATACTCCTTTTTTTTCGTATCACAGAATGGTTTAGGGTCAAAATATCTGAGCTTTTGCTGAACCATACAGACCTCTCAGGTCATCTGGGACAGGTCTGCCTTCTGTTCCCAGAATAAAAACTAATCACGTAGGAGCAGCATTCACATTTAATGCACCGTTTATCTGGAACAAACGCACAGACTACTGCGGCTCTAACGTCTTTTAAATCACAGCTGAACACCTTTCTGTTTGCTGCTGCCTTTCATTAAATCATTTCTTACACTGCACTGTAACTTTTAAACTTTTATTTTATACCTGTTTTTTTCTATTTTAGCTTGTTTAAAATTTGTATTCTCTTTGCTCTTAAATTACTGTTTTTTTATTGTGTCTAAATACATGTTTTATAGCGTGTCTTTTGATGTTTTATGTAAGGCTCTTTAAATTGCCTTGTTGCTGAAATATGCTGTATAAATAAACTTGCCTTACCGCCCCCCCCCCTCCACTCGAAAATGTGTTTTGCTTATTGTTCCTTCACTTGGAGGATTGAGCTTCACTGTGCATCGTTTGACACTGGAAGGCTGTTTTCACCGGCTGAAGTATCAAAGTATTTTTATGTGTCTTAAAAGTCTTTATAGGTTATTGCTATTATAAGAGTAAAGGGCTTTTTTTTTTAACATTACCATGTTTTTAAGTTCTGGCCTGTTAATCAAGAGCATTTTGAAGTTAACTGTCCTGACTGAGGATCAGGTTTTTTTTTGCCATCAACTGAGATGAATGACGTACACGCGACGAAAAGTTGCGAAAAGCTTAAAACACGTGCTAATTACACATGAAAAGGTCGGGAAATATTGTGCTATTTATACGCCTTCATATGAGCTCTGGTTGTTGTGGCATATGGACTTATCGTTTAAAAAAAATATCCTATTATTTTGGATAAAGAAATAAGTACCAACATTAAAACTATGGCTCACAGAACTGGACACACTTCACATCAAGAGAATCACATTTTTTATTAAAGACAAGTTAAAAGACTTCTCATCTCACAGAGGCAATCGAATCTTAACTGTGGTCTGGGGTGGGGGTGGAGATGTGTAGTTAAGGGAGAGTGTGAGGCTGATTATGGGTTATAAGTCTGGTTAATTCTTTGATAAGTAGGAAAAAACATTTTGGAGGTGAATTTATACAAGTATTTTTGTATAAAATGTTTGGTCTCTAAGCTCAAACCAAAATAACCCTGATGATGTCATCAGAGTCATTTTTTCAGACTTTGGGAAGATCCCCCCCCAAAGCCAGCGAAGACGTTACACAACTGTTGACACAGGCTGCGTACTGCTCCATGTGACTTGTGAGCTGAACTAAATGAGTGAAATCAATGGAATGCCCCTTTAGCAAATAACTGCATAACAATATTGGTTTTGTGGAAAGCTGTGTAGAACACGCTGTAAAACACAATACCAGTCACAATGCAGGAACACACATACAATGAGACAATTGTCCATTGATTTGTTGCACTGGTGCATGCTGGGAAGGTGTCCTTTCAGGCTTTCATTGGTAATTGCAATGTAAACGCATACAAACTATTCAGTTTAGCCTACAAGAATGAAAAGATCCTTTTAAACTGTTGGAATACAACACATAGAATGAGTGAACAACAGCAGTGTTTGTTGATCTGACATGAAATTAATAATCCTGAGCGGAGAAGACAAAAGCATGAAATAACACACAAAACTAGGGGCCATGATCCAAATATTAAGTGTGCAGATTAAAAGGAAAATATTAGAATGATAATCTATTTGGATTAGCACAGAAAATAGTGCACATTATTTTTGTCTCAGTGTAAGTATTGATGTAGCTGCTGACAGCATGGGGCCTTTTAACCTCTGCCCAAATCAATAAACTAAGACCGACTATCGGCTATCTCACAAAGACGAGACCAAAACATCTTCAACTACGTATCTGTCGTCCTTACTTTCACTGCAGGAATACAATCAGCACTTTAGCTCCTGTTTACTGCCGTCTGCAAGCGTGTGTCTAGCACCTCGCAGACGATAAACTGTCTGCGTGAATTCACATGATGGAAACGCTGCGAAGATAGTTGCCCAAATCCTCACACAGACTAAACAAGGCTGAATTATAATGCCTATAATCTCTCACACACACACACACACACACACACACACACACACACACACACACACACACCAGGCTGTAGACGCTCTGGCACAGATTTGTGTGGTTTGAGAGTTAATGAGTTTGGATTTAGGACACTAATTTGGAGTCGGACTCTCATTCCGCAGTGCGTTAAAAACAGCTCAGTGATGAAAAGCAGAAGTAGCACGGCCTCGGGCCACATCAAGAGACACTGTTGAGAAAATGTGGGTTTCGTGCTCGAAAGTTGTGCTTAGCATGGTGAATATGGCCTTCAAGGAATTCAAATAAAAATAAAGCTTTTTTAAACAAGGAATCCCAAATAGACCTTGCCCTTCCCTTTGTCTATGCGGGTCAATAACACTTGAAAATGAAACAGTGATGAAAATTAATTTGCAGGGATTATTCACACCCAAGGGTAGATAAAATAGACTTCAGGTGTATTATGTGAAGACGCAGTCATGTGTGACGTTCTGTGGCTGACCTCAAGTTCAATTTGTTATTGATGTACTGCGCTGCCTGTTCAGCAGACGGCGTGGAATAAATAAGAGTTTCAGTACATTGAACAACTTTATATTGTGTTTTTACTTGTTCCCTTTCTAAATTTCCGAGACTCTGAGCACGTTTTATACCCCGCAGGCCTGTGAAAGCCAGCCGGGTCTTACTTTGGAAATCCGTGCAGCTGATTGGACATTATTATTATTTATGCCATGCTTTGACTCTTTGTCCAAGAAGCAACTCAACGTTTTTGATCATACATAACCGTTATATTAATTATCTGGCTTCAGTTTTTAGTAAGATGTTCAGAAATGTCTGTTTGAACTGTCTATCATAAGACCAAATCCAGAGTCACTCTTTTTTCTCGAACCTTTAAAAATGTATAAAGTTTCATGGAAAACTGTACCGCAGATTAATTTGCACCTCCACTCCAATGGGAGCATTTTTATTCCCTTCTTTTTAGATTTTTTGTTCGAACACCTGCAGTGTGCGTGAAGGAGCACTCAATTTGTCAGCGTTTTCTGTTTATCAGTGAATATACAGCCGTCAACACACTGAAAGCGAAAGCTTTTTTACATACAGCAATGCCATTGCTTTGAGCACGAGGCCTTGAGAGTGTGAACGCATAAATTATAGGCTAATGGCTGACAGAGCGGCAAAGAAAGATAGCGGCTGATAGCAAGTCAGCAGCTCGGAGCTCTCGCTTACTCTGTTTCTCACAGCATCTGATAAACAATAACAAGGATACGCAAGTAATTACAGCTTTCCAGTGGCAGTTATTTTATTTTTTTAATAATATGATGGGATAAAAAGAGGCAGATTTGCATTTTGCTTCAGAAAAGCTTCAATAGATTATTTTAAGATTATTAAGTATTTAAATACATCACAGGTTTCTTTAGGATGTGTGCCTTAGACTGCAGTGAGTATATGGATGTATCATGCTCTATTAACTCAGCAACAGACCACAGTGTGCGAGACGACAGGGTTGTTTGCAGCACAGGGGATCGTCTTCATTCCATTCCTTCTCATCTTCTAGACATCAGATTTTAGTTGGAGCAAACTAAACTGCCATTTATAATTTTGTGTCTGATGACTTAGTCGTTGTCGGAGGCGTCATTGATGGAGAAGAATGTGAATACGATAGACTGATATAAGACTTTTATTTTCAGAGTTTGAAGTGTGGGGGTACTGACCAAGCCGCCAAATTTGACGGGTTGGTAGAGAACATGTTGACTAAACACACCTCTGGTTTGTATTTATGCTGAAAACATTACTATTCTCACACAGTCCTCAGGTTATTATTCTTATTATCCTTCTCTCTCAGTCTTGATCCACTGAGAGAGAAAAAAAATGGCCGAACTCATCATGGACAACATCTCCCAGCCTCTGCATGAAATGCTCCAGACTGCTCCACCTGCAGACGCTGAAGTAGCACTGACGCTGATCTATTGTCCCTGCAGCTGTCAGTCTCTTCAATCACAACTGTTCTCGGACTAAAACAACGACTGGAGTATAAGTCAATCACACTGTCAAGTGTAACCTTTTCTCTTGCTACATCAGACACACACTTTACACACTTTGCTTCTGCTGCCGCAAGAGAAATAAGTGCATTTAAGCTGCAGACACTTAACACCCAATTTCATTTACTCAAGTCCAATGTTTGTATCAAACTTTTTATTACAACTTTATAGTCTCCTCACTCTATTTTTCTCCAATAACGATTTATGATGGTTACTTTTTTACTACGTTTTAGTTTTTGCATGCGTCACTTCTATTCCTGCCTGATCTAAGAATTAAATCTATTATGTTTCATGGGAAACATATTTTCTCCCGGATTGATTTTGTTTTTGACGTATAAATAACAAGTTTCTAATGAGTCCGCTGAAGTACGCGTAATGGAAAATAATACTTTGATCAGTGAGTACAAACGATGCAAAAGTTTCCTCATCACGATTCCACGTCGGCTCATGTCTGTGCAACCGTGTCCATGTGGAAAGCATAATCGACATTTAAGGAGGATGTCTGACCGCTGTTTGTGTCCCTTGTCAATCCAAAAGCCAACATCGACTAATTTGATGTTTACTTAAATAACATAACAAACGCACTTATTTTAAGCCAAACCACTGCATACAGTAGTCTTGTTTTCCAAAAGGTTTTCTCAGTTACTTACCTATGGATCTGTTCTTCTGCTGCTGTGACACTTGAATGCTCCTGTAGCAGTTTAATTTGGCAGCAGGACCGATTAAGAATAAAGACGTCTACAGTGTGCAAGCAGACATCAACCCGATGCAGAGTGCAGCTTAATCCACACTGTTAGCTTCCGGGACGGTCTCTATGAGGCTGGCTCGGGAAATCCAGCTCTTCATATGGTAAACGTAGCAGGGCTTAACTCTAGTGATTCACAATTCAGGTCAATCTTCTCCGGCAACAACAGAGATTTTGCTGGTATTGACGGGAACTAAACCCTAAAGAGCTTCAACTTCAAAGCAGGGCACACACACATACAAAAAAAGCTTTTAAATATCCCTAACTGGTGGACTCAAAAACCATTGTTTTGCTTCACTTCCAGCACTTACCTGTCTCAGAACTGATGGTACCAAGGTTGTATGAATGACAAGCAGCTGCAGGAACATTATTTAGCATGTCTGGCAAATGTAGAAAGCAGGCGAGGCGGTGAGAAAGTGGGGTAAAGTCTCATTATGAGGCAGAGCACAGGTCACCTCCCGCGAGCCTCTGCTCTTTTTGCATCGCTCTTCTGGGTTTGCTCTGTTTGGACTTTTCCATCACAATGAGACTTTGGCTTTACTTTGGCTGAGATTCATTCTGGGGAACGGTTAGAGCTGGGAAACCGTTTTTCAGAGAGATTACCTCATGTTACCTTTCATTGTCTGCTGGAGTTTTTAATAGCACAGAAAAAAGAAATTCACAGCTTTTCACCCTCACAGCTGGATGTTTAAATGTGTCGCACAATTCTATTGTCACTTGCGGAAGATGCTAAAGATGCTAAAGATGCTAAAGATGCCTGTGATGTCTTAATTAAAATCATTATCAACAAAATATTTACGTTTTCTCTAATAGATTTGTATAAAACTTGACAGACATCAGTCCAATTATAGTAGGCAGGATTGGCCTTATAACTGGATCGTAAAGAGATTGAAATGAAAAGTAATGAATGGTTTTAACACCCGGCAGTGGCAGTTTGATTCTAAACGGCGAAGAACCAGACTTGTCATAATCAATCTAAAGGTCTTTTCGCAACGTTAGCTTTTTGACAGAAAACCGCTTTCAGACGCTGCTGATCTGTCACATTTCATCTTATTGCAATTTCATGGGTAAACATTTGTGGAGCGAAGTGGAGAAATCTCCTGTCTTCATCTGAAATGAATGGCCCAAATGTTTCATTGCCTCTGCAATCGCCTGGTGGTTAATATCTATTGAGATGAGTGTATTAAAGCATGCCCCGTATGATGAGTAGCTCCCTCCTTCCCCTGATGGAAGAAGGAAATTACAGCTCAACCTAACATCATTTCATCCAACTTGTATATTCATTAAAGGGTGATATGAAGCGACAAGCAAGGTTTTAATCAGAGCAGTTTTAGGGAGATAAAAAAATAAATGAATCGTTTAAAAATTGCTTTTCATTACCGTTTCATAAACATTCCTCACCTTTTTTATCTGACCTGCAGTGGACATTTGGAGGTTTGATTAGAAAGGAAAGAATAGGGTGTGCTTTCATCAAAGCAAGGCAATTCAGTTCAGAAGAGTGTTTTTCACACACTAGAAAGCTTAATTTTCTAAAAAGTCGGGGTGATAGATCAGCTGGATGACAGAGATAAACGTCTGGATTAGCCCTAAATTTCCTTCACCTAATTTCACAAAGTCGCCGGGCCTATAAATCAGTGCTGGATCTCTGCTGCTTAAATTGGATATCTGCAAAGATTGACTCACCACTGTTCTTTCTCTCTTGATAGGATAACAGCATGCTAATTCACTGTCTTAAGTAAAGGGGAATGGCTTCAGGAGGTTATTAAATTCTACTGGAAACTGTAAAAGCGGGGTTACCCCAGTCCCCAAGTGAGAGTATGCCGCCTGTCAGCGCAGTGGGGAAAACTGCTGAGGGATGCAGGGTTGGGGCCCATGGGACTCCTGGAACCCTTGTATCTCTCCTCCCCTCTCCATCTTCTGCTGCGCCCCTGGCCCATAGCTGGCTTACTATAATAAACAGCAGCGAGTGCCCTCACTTCCCCTCAACTCCATCACTCTCTTTGCTGCAAACTCTGCCTGATGAGTCTTCTTCGGCAGCTATGCATATGCAAACAGGCTGGCAAGCATGAGCGAAATTATACATGGGCAGCTTAACTCCCACACTGTTCTGTTGTTTTGCAGGAGGATACACAGGATAAAGGCTCTGGTTATGCCCACATGTTGATGCTCTCATTTGGGATGCCAAAAGTTTGGCCAGCATCTGATTATAAAAAAAAAAATCCTTGGTTTAACAATATGGAGCCATTTTTATTGAAAGGCCATTATCTGCCTGAGGCCTGTTAGAGGTTGGCTATGAATGCACATCATCACATCCACTTGTTTGCTTGGAGAAAGCCAGCTCTACCAACTCCAGCACAAAGAATGTGTTTCTGTGACTGTGCATTTTTTATCCATTGAGTGCATGATCAGACAACAACAATACTGAATACTAAATCCAAGCAGCTAAACATACAGTATTCAGACTATTCAGATTGAGTGTGCTGTTGATGGACACTTTTCTCACTCAATGTAATGCACAAAGGAAACGGAGAAGCCACTCAGAGCTGCAACTAATTGTGGACGGCAAAAGAGCTTTTTGAACACCCAGAAACAAAAAATATCAAATCCGTAGAAAAATATTTTGTTGTCTTGTGAAATGTAATTTGTGGAGACAATCTAAGAGTGCAGTTTGGTTGACATACAACACGTTTTGTATAATTTCCTGTTAGTATCAAACGTCCATAACAGTGTGTTGATTTCTTTGTATAGTAATTGCAAAAACAGTATACCAACGGAATACGTATATAGTATATACACTCACAAAGTCAACACTCTTGCTTAGCGGGTAATGTATACCATGGTCACCAACTTGGTGAAGTGGGCCAAAACGATCTTAATCAAAGGCACCTTTGATTAATAAGCAAACAAATCTGATTGGCAGTTTCATACATAATAACACAGAAGCAAGACATGAGCAATCCACACTGACTCAAAGAAGTAAAGAAATCAACAGTAACATGTATTGATTTAATCTCCCCGCCCACTGTAGCGGATGAGGGAAATCCACCTGTAGTGAAACAGGCAAGCTCACAGACAGATGGGAGCCTTACATAATCAATGTAAATAATAGGATAGTAGGTTCAAAACACACAGCAGGATATGTGATTCAAACAGCTGTCTATGCAGATGAAGTGACAAAAATATGTAAAGAAATAGACTTGAAGCATAAAAAAACCTGCAGGGGTCTATGATCTATAGGGGGTGAAAGTAATGGCAGGTCTCAGGGGGTCAAGGGGCGCCAGTGCCCCCGTAATATAAAGCCTGGACTCCCCTTCCGCCCACCCTAACTGTGCTGTTCTAAAAACGCTTTCTATTTAGATTGGCCGTTGGGGTTCCCCCACCTGGCAAATTGCACTTTAACCCCTGCTTGCGCCACACCTAAATGTAACTACTAGCATACTGCTGAAATGAACGTCAACATGTACATCATTCAAATGGCACTGAGATACATTATCGATCACTGAGGATAATGGCTTGGTGAGCAACAGGGCAGAGAGGGTTACAATCCTGCCACATCGCTCAAATCAAGCTTGTTTTTGAGTGTATTTTCCCGCCCCGCTGTCACCTAATGCAATCATCCTTCAATCAGTGTTCAACAGTGAAAATCCAATCACACTGGTTTGAGGTTTCAGAAAGCCATCTGCTATAATCCAATTCTTGACAAATATCCCTGTCACGGCGCTCCCTCCGCCACCAAAACAACTACCCATTTCAGCAGGCTAATTTTACAGGTTCATCTTGTGAGGGATGAGACAAATATGAAGGGGTTGACAGTTTTTGAATTCTCAAGACACCGTCCAACCTCCCACACCCTTACCCATCCCAACGGGGGCATTTTCCACTGCTGTGACCCCACAGAAGTCTGGACAACCGGACAGACACTGAGCTTTTCTCTGGCTGCCAAAGTCCCCCTGCCTTATGTCGCATCTTGCATTCTCTGGAGCCTGGGCGTAGGAATGTTTTTCTGAGGCATCTTTGCAATCCTAAAGGGCAACTTGCTCAGCCGTGAAAAACAGTCGAAATACTTACACTTGCCATAAATGTCCATAAGCTAGGCAATCTTTCATGCTTTATAATGTTGTCCCGGGGAACAGAGCAACACTGAGGGCTTCTGATAGGGAAAACAAAAGACAAATGACTGGCCGTGCCCTTTTCTAATCTATAAATTTTTTCTAGAGCCCTTTGTCCTTCAAGCCGAGTGCCGCATGTGGGCCTGCTGCACCCAGCTGTGATTGTATCGCCCTGAAAATGCCTTGGTTAGTGTTTGAACTTGCTCAAACACATTTATTCAATGACCTTTAGTCAAAACAACCTTCAGTAAGATGTTACCAGACTTCCACCTGACATATCTGGTTCACCGTTGCAAATAGGGTTTGTCAAGTTCTTAGAAATCTCTATCAGACACTGCTGCACAAGCAAAAATTAGATGTTTACAGGAATTTGTATGGGGCTCCATATAGGATTGTTTAGTGATGTTTAGCATTTCCTGGCACGCCGTAGAGCCATTGGAGTGTATCCATCCTGCTGGGTAAGTGAGTGGACTGGTACCATTAGCAGACAGACTGTGGGCACTGGCTGGAGACTTAAGACCCATTGTTAGAGAAGCAGTTTAAATACCAGCATGTTGTTAATACCCCCACATGCTGATTCACACATACTGCCTCCTCTCATGCGCACGGAAATGCACATACACGTTAACACTCCTACCTTTGTCCTCTATCTTCAAGACACCACCACTGTTATTTCCAGCAGCTCCTGTGTATCCGAGTGTGTGGAGCAGTCAGTTCAGTAATATAACAGTGTGGTTCTTTCTAGTAAGGTGCACTGTGCTGTATAACCACTTAACCCTCACTCCCCTTTCTGCCACCATCCCATGGCAATCCCAATAAAACCTGGATTATTTTTATAACACAACGTATGGCTGCTGACTTTACAAGCTCCCCTCCAAGCTCCTGGGTGAGAAAGGGGGAAAAAATAAAGAAAGGCCAGGTCAAAACCACTCTGCGTCTCCAAAAGGGCAGCATATCCAAAACCATCAATGAAAGCCTTTTCTGCTGGGAGGAAAAATAAACACCCTGACTGATCCATTTTCTTTTGCTTCAGTCTGGTGCTACAGAGGGAACCACTGTATAGCTACAGTTTCCAACCAGACCTAGTGGCTTTCCTGTCCTGTCCACTATCATCTTTATCTTCTGCAAAGGTCAAGTTCAGATGTGTTTGTACAGTTAAAGAGCTCTTCCCTGTCTGACAAGACAGAGGGTGGAAAAAAGTGTTGAATCTATGAAACTGCTTCTCACAAATCCAACATTGTTTCAGTTTTAGTTATGCTATCACAGACAGTTACAATAGAGTGCTGCAGGGACGACGTGTTTTTATAGGCCAACCCTGAAGTCAGCATCGCTGGTTCCTTAGACACAAAGCCAATGGATTACTTACCGCCAATTTGGGATTACTGCAGAAAATAAGCTCTGTGGCAAACAAACGTTTATGATACTTGCATGTTTGTTCACAGAGATAATCTTCACAAATGATAATTTGAAGTGTAAATTCAATCACCAGAAGTAAAAAGCTGACGTTAGATCACAAACAAACTTCACCATGGGTCGCATGACTTCACATGATGTTTTGGGGTGATGACATTTTGTAATCTCATTACGCCACTTGTTAGCAACCAGCTTTTTAAGACAAGTAAAAGCTTCAAAATTCCAGAGTGGGGTATTAACTTGTGTATTTTATGTCGTAAAAGAAAACATTAATAAGTCTATTATTTCAGGTATCTAACCAAAAACCTTTTCAAAAAACCCATCGACTTTGAGACAAGGGGAACCGGAAGTTCAAAAATGTAAACTCATTCACAGAGTGAAAAGCTGGTGGTCATAGAGACGCGATAATCATTTAAGTATGGGTATAACAAACAAAAGAAGACAGCTTGAGAGAACATTGGCTCCTTTCTCACCTTTACACAGCTGGCTAATCACAGCGCGAAGTGGATGCTAATGTCGGATTGTCAGTTTCGGAAAGTTCCAGAGATTGTTGGACACAGCCTCTCCAATCCGATGTCAGAAAGGTGTCGGGGGAACGGGGTTTCCAAAGCTGTTAGACCAACTCACAAGCTGCTCGGTTAAGAATGTAAGCTTTACATTTAGTGTAATTCCCAAATCCAATCATTTTCATAAAGTCCCTAATTTTAGTGAGGGAACCAATTGCAAGAATATTTGTTGCTGTTTGGTTTCCCTGAACACTGACAAGAGAGTCAGAAGAGTTATCGGAGGCAGTGACTGTGAGAGAGCAAACTGCCAATGAGGATGATTAATATGCCAGTTAATGTAAGTCACAATGTCTTTGACTCCTTTCAAAAGGTACGAGATTAATTTGTTTATTACCCCTTTGGAAAAATATGTTTCCCCCACTATATTACCTGTTATAGCTGTAAAAATGTCAGTTGCATCCTCTTATCCTCTAAAATTGAGACTCAAGTTAATTTCTTGATAAAATCAAAGTTGAGAGAATATTTCCTCCAGGCAAAGACAACTTTTCTGCCATTTCTCATCTGAGCTCAGCACGATGTGCGAGGGGAGGATGACTAATTCTATGAATATTAATCAGCGCGACTTGGGTGGGTGGGATGTATTTCCTGGATAATTCAACTTTAATCTTATATTTAGAAGTGGCGATAACAAAAGTAACGACTTATTTCTGTGATTGGAAACTGTAATGTGGCATTACTCAAATTGAAATAGTAATTTGTTTCACTCCATTGTTGGGTGGCTCGGTAGAAAAGGCAGGACGGCGTTGGGATGAAGGGGGCTGCGGGAGCTGCTGCATCAGCATGTGTGCAGTAATGTGATAGCGAGGTCTGGCCGCACAAAGAAAACACAACCAGCTCTCCAACAACCCTGCTAGTAAGACCCTGAGAGGGATGGGCAGTGGGTGAATGGGGGCTGGGGGCCTGGCTAGCATAGCTTCAGTAATTATGCTGCCTTCAAATGCCGGTGGAAATATTGTAATTCTAAGTTAAGGCAAGCTTGAAGAACATTAAATGTTAGCCTGAACTGCAGAGAAGTGACATTCGGGAGTAATAAAGCAGGGAACCAGTGTTCCAACATCTGGCAAATATGAGGTAGCCTTTTCTTTTCTTTTTATCTCTTTTAGTACTGTTTTTATTTCATATTTTATATCATATCATCAATTTTATTTGGGATACACGTTATCTGCTATGTTTCAAAGTAGTAGTGTTGTTTTTTCTTCAACCAAAAGATCTTGACTGCTGTCATGCTGTAAGTCATATTTATGACTGGAAGGAAAGGCTTATGAGGAGCATTTAAAGGTAGAATTACCCTCTTTAAAGCAAGAACTGTCCCACTTTCATGGGATGCATGCATGACTTAAAAAAGTAGGAGATAGTTAGTAGGTGGCAAGGCACTACGAGTTTTATGACTTAAGTTGCTCTGCATGATAACATGGGTGGTGGTGGGGCTAGTTGGGGGCCTTCTTTTTTATAGGTGGGGATACTGAATTTGTGGTTAATACATGAAGAAACAAGGCACAAACGTATTAAAAGTCAATTTCAAGTATCATATGTCGAATAAAAGAAAGGTGTACTCAGCAGAGTGCAGATCTCTGCCAGGTATTCCTACTGCTGTAATGTTTGATCCGAAATCGTATCAGACACGTTTTTCCAAATCAAGAGAGCAACAATTCGGAAACAAAAGTCCAAAATGAAGCAGTTGTTGATCACTTGGTGCCCCGTAGGGACGAGTCAACAGCCAAGGACGGTGTGAAACAGTCAAAAAAGTACGTGTTTCAAAAAGTGTGAATCACCGCAACCAGGAGAAGTCCTTGACCATACAGTCATAAATGAGCACCAAATTAGGCTGATGGACCTGGTAGTATGCGAGATAAGCCGTGAAAATAGCTTTCTTAAAGGTTGGGGTACTTTCTTAATCCCACTATACATTCACATCCAATCAGTTTAATGTTTTCTAATCGTATTTACTACGGTTTTGTGCTGTATAAAATGCTCAAATCAGTTCCATCAAATCAAATTTCAATTTTAAGGTTTAAGTACTTGAAGGCAGGTACGTTGACTGGCGGCTGTAGGGATGTGGGAGTCGGGTGTGTGGTCAGGCCAGGACAGATGTGTTTAAGCTGGCAGGGAAAGTAAAATAGAGGAGGAGGGGTGGAGAAACTTCCCCCAAGACCCTGCTGCTTTCATCGAAACACTTCCTGGTTCTGAACTTAAATCCCCCCTCCGTCACTCCCTAGGGTGGTATCCCCTGACCAGACTCGGTTTCACCATGTGACGGACGCACATTGTGCTGGTGTTTTAAAATAGCAGGCTGCTCTTGTAGCTCAGTGAGTAGAGAGCTGGATAACACAGCACATATGGGACGAATTGGGTCTTTGACTGTGTGACATAACAGGCTCCATGTGACTTTCTTTTCCACTCTCATGTACACATTTTCAGTCTGTGTGTACACACAAGCACATGTGTTCAGACACACGGACTTGCACTGCTCTCTGTGCTGTCACACAGACTCTGGTGGGATCAGGTGGTGATGAGAACAGAGCATGCGGCCTGGATGTGAACAACACACACACACACACAGTGGGCGCTTTGTGAACGGATTCAAATTCTGCTCAAAATGCTATAATAAGCACACACTGCACACACACACACACACACCCACCCCTGTGTTGTGTTTGCCCTGATCCAGTTGGGTAGAAAAAGGAGAAAAAAAAACAACTTTTGAAATCTGAAACTCTTCTCCATCAGCAGCCCCTGTGCTTTCCTCCACCAGGTCAGGACCAGAGCAGCAGCAGGAGAACACGGGCCTCTGTTGTCTCAGCCGGAGCCCTTTGGATACATTTTGAACCCCTTCTCCCAATGGACGCAGCAGCATAGAGGCCTTGTTGTTGTACTGAGGAGCATGTGAACGCACTGCTGACTTGAGTGTGGTGAGCAATGTGACTCGTTACTGTAACAAGGTCGATCTGCGCTGACAGAGTTTGTGTGTGTGTGTGTTTGTCTGCCATGTGCTGTCCTTGCAGAGACTTACCATGCAGTATGTGTGTCAGTCATCTTAATTGTATTTTGTACTAGCTGTACAGAAATAACAAATACAGATCACAGACAACAAATGAGTACCATTATATATAAAAATGCAATTTCAAAATACCCTTGAGATTACCAGAATTTCTTCACTGAGTATTTCTATATAAAAATGTCCCTCTGGGAAAAGCCTTCATTGCTACAGTACAACAACATAACAAAAATAGTTTTTTTTTTGAAAGACACATTTTGAAAAAAAACTTTGCAAAGAACTTTTGATGTAATTTATTGCACTGTTTTTTAATGTGTTCCTCAGTGCTTCCGAAAAACACAAATTCTCACACATGATTGACAGGTATTTTAATACAGGAACGAACACTAAAAAACAACACAATCTAAAATCTACACAATCTATTACTCAAACAAATGCTATACGGCAACCTGTGTAACATAATCGTTGGTAGCTGGTTCCAGACCTTTGAGTTGCTGCCTACATCTCAGATTGGTTCAGGAATTCAAATTGTTCTGGTGTTGTGCCTATTGACAGCTGTTTCCTGCAGTTGGAAAGTCCAGTCAGAGATTTGAAGGAGGGACTAAGAATGAGGATGTTATCTCCTGTCATCATCCCATTTCCTACTTTCTAAGAAAGTACTGTAGTTTTGATTTAAGACCATTTTAAGGCAAAGGGAAAGCATCTCTCTCACAAAAAGTTATTTTCTGTAACTGTGGTTACATTCTTAATCACAAATAAATACCCATCAAACACTCAAAAGAAGATTTACTGTGGCGACAGGAGCTCTTAGTTTAATTTTCCTCCTCTGCATTTCATCAAACGTGCATCAGGAAATGCAGCAGTAAATGTCGTCGCATTGAATTCATAGCGTGGTTACTTTTTTAGATGAACGGGCGTGTAGACTGAACAGCATGCTGCAAATTGTGTTTACCAACCACCAGCAGCCCTTGTTAGTCTCTTTAGGCCGCTCTGGAAACACAGACAACAGTGGGCTCAAGGAACCTTTTACTTCCTTGAAAAGTAGTCACAGGACTGAAATGACCAGGAACTTCTTAGTGGAAACGCGGCTAAAGCTAGCTACCTACCCAGCAACACAGAGCTGAGTCTGAGCCTGAAATGTCCCAAACAGATAAACCAGCAATGCTTTTCCTGCAGCATCACCCACAGGCCATGATTGACTGTTGCCCCACAGGTGGTAAGGAGGTAAAAATGGAAAAAAAAAGCATTCCATTAATAGTCTCATTGTTCGCTACCATAGCTGTAGACTTAACCTTGTTCATCTTTATGTCAAACTCACTCTATCATTTATGTACATGGATTTATCTCATGGTTAAAAAATTGACTGGCTGGGCCTTTAACATGCTGTATTCATTCACAATAGTATCTCTACATGACTTTGCATGTGTTTACATGCCATCTGCATGTTGGCATGTGCCTGCACGTCTACTGCCTACATTTGTGAACATGTTTTGCGCACCATGATTATTTATCACATCTGGAGGTACTCGGGGGCCCTCTGGAGCTGCGATGATCTATTAAATGCACGGCAGCTATTGTGATCCCACTCGTCGGCTCTGGAGTGAGCAGCCTTAAACAGGAACCCCAGGGAGCCGGTGATATGTTAAACGATCTGACTCCGGTCCTGCTCAATCTCATCCAGCCAAGGCAATAAGAGATATGAGAGTGCTGTCTGTGTGCCCGTGCATGTCTCGGGAACAAGAGTCGTGTGTATGCGTGGGTAAGATGAGCACTGCCTTGAGACGAATGACACTAAGCCAAGAGAGAGAAAAAGATGGGGAAATGAGAGCAGCAGAAAAAGGGATGCAAATAACCAAAATCGGACTGGATGAAATCGACTGGAATTGCTCCTTTGGTGAGGCGGGAGAGGCAGAGCTGCCTTTGTGTGAACAATTCAAATGCGGAGGATATATCTCTCCCGGCTGTAATGCAGCCACATATTTACATAGATATGCTGTGATCCACGTACATACACACGCACAGATACCAGTAACGGTGTGTTTCTACCAACACCGGATCAGAGGGCAAATGATGGCTGCCGGTGAGAAAGTGTCAGACTGAGACTTATCAGCTTGTCCTCCACCTGTTCTGGTACACCGGAGGGAGCAGAGTGAGATAGAGGGAGCATTGGAGGGATATAGACAGAAATAATGATAGAATAGGGGATAAAAAAGAGTGAGGAGGAGATGCAAGGAAAGGAAGATTGAAACAGACGCACGTAGGCGGAAGGAGAAAGGAAAAATCAAGAGGTCTAGAGAGTCAGATGGAGCCGCATGGTGGGGAAAGAGCAGCAAAAACAGATAATGGCTGCAGAGAGAAGTGTAGAGAGAAAGAGATGGAAAGTGAATGAGAGGGTTATCTTAGGAAAAGGGATGAAGGCAAGGGGAGGAGATGGAGAGGAAAAGAACGCTCAAGAGGCAGAGGAAGAGAGAGAGTTCAAATGGACAAGAAAGATAGCAACAGTGTGAGAGATAGACAGCAAGAGGAGGGTGGGTGGCAGAGACAGAGAAGTGGATGTCTCAGGCCATTTCCTGTGATGATAGCCAGAGGCTTATTTTTCATCTCCCTCCAATCACCCCCCCCCCCCCCCCCCCCCTCCACCACACTCCCATCTAACCGCTCCTCAGCCACCCACTCTCTCCTCAGCCACCCGCTCACTCACTCGATGGCATACAATTTGATTGCGAAGCGTTAACCTCTGTCTGGCTACTGTAAAATGCACGGCCGTGCGATAATAATGAGTCCGCGAGCAACACGTGTCTCTCAGCCCATTCAGTCCAACAAGTGACTGCTTGAAAATAATTACATCCCATTTTATTCATTGTCAGGGAATTTCCTGCTTGAGTGGCTACGCATAATGGGACCCCCCCCGGTATCACCACATACATGGGCGGGGCTGTAGCTTTGGAGGGATTGTGTGAGTGTGAGTGTTAGTGTGTTTAAATATATGTTCGCGTGAATGGCTGCATACATATTTCACTTGTTTGACCGTTTCTGCTCTCTTAATATGAGTGCATGTGTGCGGGGCTGCTAACTTTACAATTCAGTTTGGAGTGAGATTGGTTTAGGGGATGATGGTGCATTTTAGGCTTAGGCCTTCTATGATATCACCAACCGCAGCGTACGGGGTCATCACTTTTATATGAAAAGCAAAGTCACTAATCATGGTCAGTGATGCATAGGTATGTGAGATCAGTATACTTGCCAACCTCAAGACATCAAAGCCTAAATGTTCATGTTAAAAAGTTGAAACCAGCCAAATGTGAAAACGTCCTTAAAGTTAACAGTCTGCTAAATGGGCATCTGGGAAATATTGTCAATCCAAAATGACTTTCTCTAGCAATCCGCTTTTTGTCTTTTTGAGCTCCTCATCAGGACATTTTCCGACAGCTGTTCTCGGTTGATGATTCAGTCTGGTCAGTTTCTGAGGTAAAGATGTTGGGAGACGCTTAAGACTTTTTTTTTCACTTGTCAGGAATTGACTTCCTCCTTGGCTGCAGACCACGTTAGGCTACATAAGACATCAGAAACTTCTCTCAGTTAAACTGGAGGAGCTAAACACCTTTATGGCTGACTAATTGTAAAACACAAGGACTTGACTTACTGAAAACAATGATTCCTCATTGTGTATTGTTTCATGAAGCTCTAGCATAAGTTCAGACAGAAGGACTATACTCGTGTGCTTAGGCTTGTAGTTTATTTCTCAGACATCTGCCAATCACTCCTCACGCATGTTCACTCATTATTTCCTTGCTGTCATTGTTCGAGGCTGTCGATCATGATATCAGCTGTTTGGATCAGCTGGTCTCCTCTATCCAATAGCACAACAAAACAATGACATCTCTTTGTAAATATGATTGTCTCTTTACCTTCAGTACGTTCATGCTGCTGTTACGCACCCCTCCACCTCCCCATCTCTGCCCAATCTTTGCAGGTTCATCAGCTTCATCAACTCATCATTCTATCAGCCACCACCACCACCGTCAGTGTCTGGACTCCACGGGGGGATTTATCTCGCTGCTGCTCAGGGCAGACACCTCTCGTTTACAGATCTCCCTGTAGAGTCCAAGCGCCAAAGACTGTGAAGACTTTATCATCACATATCATCTGGTAATAATAAACAATGATCTTTTCTTCATCCAACTTGTCTCTCCTGATTGAAATGTTATTGTGAGAGGAAAAAACCTTAGAAGTGAGTGATGGTGTACAATACCAGGTACAGTACAAGTTAACCTTTCTTTTATGTGTATGTGTGTGTGTCTCTGAAGTATGTGTGTGCTAGTGAGCTGTTTGTTCAGAGCAGACGACTGGAGAGGGGGAGAAGATGTAGTTGTAAATATTTAATGTCGTCCATGCGCTATCGTTGCCCTGCATTAGACCTGAGGCAGAAATGAGCAGCCGTCTCTTATGACCCGGCAGCGCCGGACAGCATTTGGCGAGCAGACAAGAGAGTGAGAGACAAAAAAGTGCAGGGGAGAATAAATCTAGAAAATTGCTCTTTCTCTCTCTCTGGATTTATTTTGTTGGTGGCACAGAGGCACAATGGTTCAATAAAGTGAGCAATAAAATGTGAGGGAGAGATGTGAGCAGTGAGTTGACTAAGGCTGTGGCAAAGTCCCTGCATTTTATCTGCTCCCAGAACTTTCAGCACCGCTGATAGCTGACTGCAGAGATTTCTTTGGATACAGCTGAGCAATGACTGACAAGATATTATTGGGTAAACACGATAAATGATAAGAAATAGAAATGGTCAGATCAGCTTTTAGGGAAAATTGTTATGGATTTTCTGGTTTTGAAAACTCCTTAACAAAAGCTTTTAAGGGGAAAGCTGGAGTGGAGTGTTGTAGCTCACCAAGTGTGTGACTTCCACCCAAGACTGAGAATAGCTTCCCATCTCCCACCAGACAGACATATAGGTTTCTTTTGCCACATCAAAACCTTAGAGATGACAGACCAGAACGCGCACATTAATCATTTTGGAAACGTCACAGTCAGCATGTCCCCGACTAAGAATTCACATAGTTGAATGTAATAGGTCTGGTCTTACCTATTATGGACTGATCGTTGAATCATTATTATTCATTTTGCTCAATGATTGGCTCGCTGTGTGTTGTGTGTGTTTGATGGACAGACAAACAGAACACAGTATCTTCCTTCGTGGTTGTAAATGGAACGTTTGGCGATCCATAATCGACATTGAAGCAACTCACAGACAGATGTGAAATGACAGAGAAGCAAACGGACAGTCAATGAGAGAGAGAGAGAGAGAGAGAGAGAGAGAGAGAGAGAGAAATGCAAGCCGCAAGCTGTTTCTATGTGCTGCAATTATCTTTTTCTCTGTGCCTCTGATTTTACAGAATTTGTTTATAAATTTAAAACAAGTTCATCGCTCTGATAATGCTAAGTTCTCGTGAGTGCTCTGGTTAGAAGATGTATTCTTTTGATTTTGAAACAGTAGCCTCATGTTTTTCTGTCCGGCAAATTTGGATCGTGCACCCTGGTCGACATGGTGATTTATTCACGCACACAGGAGATTGATAGAAAGCACAGGAGATATTTTTAAATTTTATGGCAAGAAAACTAAAAAATCGATGTCAAATTGGACATTGGACACCCCCATATAGCCTGAATGGAATCATCCTTTGTTTCATAACCACATATTTCCGCCACTGTGACAATTTGACAGTGAGATTGCGGTCGAATCAGGCTCCCTAGATCCAATCGTCAAATTGTCGACGATTGTTGTTGTTGTCATAAAAGGTGCAAGGTAAAGATTGGTTTGCTTCAACATCAAAACGCTCTATAGAGCTGAGGGGAGCTGAGGGGAGCTGCAGAGTCATGTGATAATTCTCTGTGAGTTCGTCTCTTCAACCAGCACCTTTCACCTTTATGTGTCGTAAACATTTTTTGCAGAACACCTGACCTGACCATCATCTCTCAACATTCTCAGTTTAATTTTGTAAACTCTTGAATACTCACAAAGCTTCCGCCCTAGAACGGCTGTCATTTTTACTTTTGTAATTGGGTGCTGTTGGTCAGGATTGGTAAGAACTGGTGTCTGCACAGCTGATTTTGGAACAACTCACGTCACTTTTTCCCCTCGGGAGAAGCTGTGTCATTCCCGATCTCTCAAGGCCTCTGCTGCATCAATAGGAGCCCTGCTGGCTTTTCCCTCTCCCTTGGCTGCAGCAGTGGGCCATTTGGAAAATATGTTTCTACCAGCATCAGTAGCAATATTACCACGACTTCTGTCTCCTCATCTACTTTTTTTTTGCTCTTTCCATGCCTTGCTTTGGGTTTTTTGGTAAACTGATATTGCTGATGTGATGTGAATGTCATGCATTTCTTTTGCCTTTGGGGTTTCTTGTCTGACCTAGCATTTTTTTTTTCTGTGTCCTATATCAAGTTGTCAGCCTTGGCTGTCCACCATCCAGTATGCTTGCTCTCACTTGCCCATCTGTCTCTGTCTCTCTAACTCTGTTAATCCTGCCCTCTTTCTTCCCTCTCATCAGTTTTGAACACTCTGGTATTAATTTGCTCCTACAGAGGACAGCCAGAAGAATAGATGCTTATGAACCTCGTTTTACCGGCCAATCTTTGCATGTTTTTAAGCACTTTCGCTTTTAATGAAAAACGAAGAAATAAATTTGAAATCACACAAATAAAACAATGCAAATAACAGTGTACATTGTAATATGACTAGCCATAGACAATGTTTACTTTGTATAATAAATGAGCAACAACTGGTATTTTGATCAGACTCCTATAATTTGTCCATAGTGAATATCCACTAACCAGACCTGATGTGTTAACCTTCTGCCATCAACAGAATGTATGCCTGGCTTGGAGAAACAGGTATAAACTGATATTACTAAATGTGATTCTAAAAAACCTTCCATTATCAATGGGCAATAGAATGCAGTTTTTCTAATATTTTTCCAAATGCCTCCGATTCCATTATTTTTGAGGACTCTTGCGTCCAAAGAGCAGCCAGTTACTCCGCACAGCCTGGCTGGCTCCCTCTCATTCGCTGTTCTTCCCTCGCTTTATTTTCCTCTCTGCTCTCTCTCTTCATTCTGCCATTAGTTCAATCACATTATTGGCATTTCTGCCAAAGTGCTGCACAAAATGCAGTTTCAATCACCAGTAATCAACAATTCCCTCTCTCTTTTCTCCCTCCTCCTCTCTTTTTTCTCTCTTTTCCATTCCAGACAATGACTGGCATAGACAGACAATGTACAGCTGTCATTCTAACCCCCTCTCCCCCTCCCCCATCCCTTGACTCCACCTCCACTAACATCTGTTGTGTCCAGTCAGGCTTTGAGCAGAGTGGTGAGTGGGTGGACGCTGAGGTCAAACCAATCTCTATGCAGATTGTTAAGACTTCCTATCCCACCCCCACCCTCTCGTCTTCCTCTTCTTCTTCTTCTCTCTCTTTGTGGCACTCCCAGGGGGCTGCTGGGAAGGATGTCTGAACTATGAATGGGTCTCTATTACCAAAAAAGCTGCAGATTCCCACCATCATTACCACAGCGAAGGAGCCCGAGAATGATACGTATACACATGATACATATGAACATGAATTCAAGAAATTGTAGTCAAGCAAGTTTATGGTCGGGGATCAGATGAACACTACACCTCTGGAGATGGTTTGAGCAATCTGATTTCAATCTGTCTCGAATGCTTCTTAGGTGCATTAGTTATTTTGAGATCGGATAGCTATCTAGTCTGCCCAAGACGCATGAAGTGAGTACGTGTCACGGACCATGGGAGAGGGGCAGATGAACAGCTTAAATCGATGTGTGCACTGGATTGATAATTGTAGAATTTACACATTCAATAGTGCCCCTATGCAACGGCACAATCAGCATTGACGAATTCTCCTCAACTCCAGACATTCAGACATCAAGGTCAGGTTTGTTGTAATCATCAAACTTTGTCAGTCTAAAATGTTTAAAATACTGGTTTAAGTTATGCCAAGGGCAATAATGTCCTGCGAGCTACAGTCAGCTATTTCAATTATCCACGTTAGTATATTGTTGCTCTTTGGCGATGTTGGTCACTTGGTCTGTCACCAAAATATCTCTGCAACTGTTGCATGGATTGCCACAAGAGTTGTGCAGCCATTCATGAAATTTAATGACGGTGACCTAGTGAGTAAAATGTCTCCAAAATGAACTGACATTCATTTTAGAACAGATGTTTGTGGATCCCACAGAATGTGGGAATATGTCCAATACTTTGGTTTATGATCAAACACCTGCCAAACTATTGACATGCCCATCTGCTAATTAGCAAATGTTAGCACACACAATAACCATGGTAAACTTTCCATCTAAACATCAACATGTTAACTCTGTCATTGTTGTTGCATGATAACGTTAGTATTTAAACGTATTTACAGTATGTGGTTTGATTTCAAGGCTTTTGTAGCAAAATACCGACGTCATGTCCTTGAATTCATCCCTGGTTTATGAAGAGCTGTTTTGAAGCTCAAAGTGGGTGGCTCTGGCTGTCGCCATCTTGGCAGTGACGACACAGCCTGACGACCTGCTCACCAAAAAATGGGCAAAAAGTCGGATTGTCAGTAGAGTTGAGGTGGGCCTGGGTAATGCAGCAGAGGAGACAGCAAGCAGCTAGCGACCTGAGAAGGCACATGTCACTCAAAGCACCCGCACCCTTAATTATGCATAACTTTTATTTTATAGGCATTTATATAATTTGAAGTAATGAGTAATATAAAAATTCACTGCCCGTACAGTCATAATTGGGGTATTAAAAACCCAAAGTGTTTTTGTACCGGGCTGTAAACATGTTGATTTCTGCCTTATAGTTGGGCATTTTAACATAAGAGTTCAAGGAGATTGACTCGCTTTTGGAGCCTGCTTCAAGTAGCCATTTGAGTAACTGCAGTTTTTCACTTTTTAACACCAGAGGTTACCTTTTGGTTTTTCCTAAAATGTGATTTAATTTCCCCAGAACTGTTTAAGCGACGACAAAGAATCCACTTAAAAGTCACAAACATTTCAATAAAACCAACCTTTTAATTTTTGCACATTATGCACAAGTTAAAATTGAATCCGTTCATCCGAAGTTTCACAGCAAACACACATTTAGTCTAAAGATCCAAGACTAACACCTTCCCAATCTGTTACTGTTGCATTCCCTCAGTCAGAGAGGGGATGTTTCAGCTCACACTGCCATCTAATTAAGGAAGAAATGAGTGCACCACAGGGTTCCGACTAGACATTTGAACATTATCATCTTTCTTTCAGACACCCTTGGTTCTCCTCTAGGAGCCTCATCTTTGGTTGTAGCAATGCTTGACCAACCCCTCCCCCCATTTGTCTGTCTGGCTAATCAGCCAGGCCATCCTCGTGGAGATGGCAGCTATCCACCAAGGCAACTCCAGGAAGGGCGAACTGCTCATTACCATGACTCTGTTTTATTCAATCAGTCCTCCTCTTCCTTTTTTTTTTTTTTTTTTTAACAGTTCTTTACTCTCAGCTCTTTCTCTTCATTTTCATTCTTCCTCTGGCTCCATTTCTGTGTCTGGCTCTAAAACCACTGAGGACCTGCCAGTTCTTGAAGCCATTCGGCTGCATCTTATGTGTCTGCCTCCGAGTCCCAGCTCGGTGGGGGGTGAGACGGAGGACACCGTGTTACATTTGAGTTAGCAGGCAGTGCTGGCGGGACACATCGCCACTGGCCCTTTATGCCAAGCGGCCGCGATTGCTTAAGCAGAACTTAGACAATGAATGACTGGTGACAACAATGACAGCACCGCGGATACCGGTTAGCCAGCTCTGAGGGCTGGCTGCAAGTGGTGCTGCTGTCTCATGTCTGCCACTGCAGCGAGCTCCTGTTAACACATCATGAAATATGCTGCTGATGGTGGGTGGGCGATGATGTGCTTGTGAAGTCTGTTGAGTCAGATGTGACTGTATGATGCCGTGAAGAGGTCCAAAGGGTCAGAGGTTAGACACACCTTCAAATATACATGTATAAAGACATACATACATACAAGCATGAACCTTTGTAACTACCTACACTGCCACATGTGTGTGTGTGTGTGTCCCTGGCTCTGTGGCCTTGGCAGAGGGTACAGCTGCCTGGTGTGGCCTGTGGAATGCAGGCTGTCAGCCATAAATGAAAGCCAATGTGTCTGGCATGTCCTCCTGTGTGTGAGACTAACTGTATGAACAGTTCAGGTGTATGTGCACATGTCTATTTATGTATGAGTATGAACCTCTATTGGTGCTAAAACTTCTCAGGGAGTTGAAACTGAAACTCACGTTTTCACATTTAAGACAAGTTAGGCGGCAAATTAGAGCAATAAAAAGGATCAAGGGAAAACAAAATATATTACCCTGAAAAGTTCTTCACAAATATTTACTGGAATGGAAATCCATTCTCTCCAAAGTGTGAGCATTAAACCGAAAACAAAAGACTGTTAACATAAAACGAAACCATCCACTCAGAATCATGTAAACTAGAATAATTGTGTGTGTTTGAATGTATTGATGTAACTTTTCTTTGATCAGGAAGACAAAGAAATGTTCCAAAACCCCTACGTCTCTCCAAATTTGATGTATGTGTGTGTTTGGACAAATAAAGAATATTATTATTATTATTATTATTATTATACACTGCCAGAGGATTGATGCTACTGCTGCGCTGTTAATGCTTTGTTAATTTCAAAACGAACTAAAGTTAACCGTACAGTGTTTACACGACTTCAGGAAAATTTGCATTTTGGATTTCTTACAGATGAAACGAAAAGGATTGAGGGGAGAATTCACAAAATATTGTGCAAATCGGACCTTGAGATGAGGCAGATAGTGACCGAAAGTGATACGCAATTCATGGTGCTATCTGCGGCTGCAATCCATTTTTTTTCATTTTCCAAAACCATTACTTTCAGTCAGTTCTGAGAAAATTGCTGGAGAGTTGTGATTACATAAACAAAAGTGACATCAGGTGATGTGTGACACACTTTTTCACTGCAAGAAGTGGGAATTTGTATTATATTTTGTGGTTAGTATTACCAAGAAAAGAAAACGTGAGAGCAACTAAAGATGCAGTCTCAGTGTGCTGAAGTAGAGCTTTTCCTTCGCTATATGCAGCCAGAAGTCTCAATTCATTTCTCCCTGTGTTACTGTTGCACAAATGGAACTGTAGAGAATTAATCAAAGCCTGTTTAGAATTAGTTTAGGCCATTTCACCATTATCCATAACTGAACAAGATTCTGGCGACCTATTTTTGACCCTTGTGCCGAGAAGCACAGTCATGTTGTCACCCTCAACAGTCAGTGTGTTAAAGTGACCCTGCCCCGCCTTTAGCACATGAAGACGCAACCACTTCTGAGGCATTACCATCCATCATGAGGAAACTGGACATAATGATGATTGGTGGTTTCACTCCGGGGATTTTCTAAAGTGACTTTGCTTTTGTAGCTAATGTAAAAGGTTTGAGAAGCTTTGCTCAACAGTGCCAGTGCGTGATTACAAAACAAGTGCAAAGTGGTTCTGCAAGTAAACCAAACTATGTAGACAGTGTTTACAACTAAGAACAAACTAAAATGTAATTGTTTGTTGACAGGTGTTATGCGATGTCTGACAGATGTTAGCATGTGTGTGTGTGTGTTGAGCAGCCTATCACAGTGGACAAGCTGATAGCAGCAGCAGAGCAGAACAGAGGAGACTCACAGTTGTTTACTCCAGAAGAAAAAAGGGGACTGAGAAGTGTTGAGGGCGGATAAGCAGCCGTCTCCTTAATACTTTGCTGAGAAAGTGTGTCTGGTTCTCTGAAACTTCTTGTCAAAAGCCTCTCTTAATCGCCCCTCCGGCCAGCCATGACTTTGTAATGTCAAGAGAGAAGAGAAAGAAGAAGATCAGAGGAAAAAAAGGACGAGCAAGGGAGAGGGAAGGAGAAGTAAATAGGCAAGCAGAAAGGAAAGATGGGAAGAGGAGACAAGAAGTTAGGGGACGAGACCAAATGAGAGATGTAGAGATATGTGGGGGAGGCCTCTGCTACTATATCAGTACTATACGTCCTTAGAAGCAGTTTAAGTGTAAAGAGGGATTAGAGAAAGCAGAAAACTAGGTTGTTGAGTATGAGTACTGAATTAGAACAGGACCCCGGAGAAGGAGGAGTGAGACAAGGGTAGGGGGAGGTGGGGAGGAGAAGAAGGAGAGGAGAAAGGAGGGAGACATGGAGAGGGACAGAAATAGAAGACAGGAAAAGACACCACACAGCTGGGCGGAAGAGGAAAGACAGAAATAGAGAAGGGGGAAAACAGATGGATAGAGGGAGAGACGGTGGGAGGACGGACAGGAGGCAACAGTGTGTGTGATGAAGAAGGGGGAGGGAGAGAAAGAGGGAGAAAAGTAGCCAACCATTACCTGGCACATACAGATGTGAAATGAGTTATAGCCCTGAGACATGGATTCACACAGCTCCCATTGCGTGTATGTGTGTGTGTGTGTACTGGTATTAGCCATGTTGTGAGTACAGAGATCTATTCCCACAGAGATGTCATAGAGACTCACCTCCGATCTGAGGAGAAAAAAGCCAGTGCACACACAGACAGACTATAAAGTATATGGCTAAGACTTTTGTTTAACAGATTCCCACACTAGGATCTGTTAACTTGCTACAGGTAAGGCTACTCAACCTTTGACAAATGTTGTGTAAAGTTGTATTAGATGCCTGAGTGCACACTATTCCCTTCAACCAAACAGGTTTTGCCATGACCTCTGCGATCCGATCATCTCGTTTCTGTCGAGCTTTAAAAACAAGTATTTTCTCGGCTGCTGTCAGTTTTCATTTCAGTGGGGGTGTTGATGCGACCCACCTCCACCTCATCCACCTCCAGTTTCATCAGAACCAGCTGTCCAAAGCGTCCCTCCACTGAGCTCATAGGAATCCCACTCCGCATCACATTTATCCAGAACTTCAGGGAATATGCATGGCTTATGCTGCGACTGCCCTCATAAAAGTATTGCGGACTCCTCACATATGTCTTCAACTTTCTCTGTTGTGCACAACTATATCAAATTAATTAGTTTCTAAATAACTTGTTATGCCCTTTTTTCAACTAGTCAGTAGAATATAAAAAAACAACAACCTGGAAATCCCTTCCTGTTACGTTAAAATATATCCATTCATTCATCCATCCACACCTGCTTATCCTCAGAAGTTTGCCAGAGGCTGGAGCCGATCCCGATGGTTACACTTTTCTTTTCAATGAGACTTCTGTGATCAGTTATTAAGCCAGATCGAAACTCAGCTGTGTCTGTTTATGTCTGTCGAAACTTCAATGTGACCTGCCTGATCGCATAGTAATCGAATACATTTTGTGGTCAAAGGAGCAACAGTAAAATGGCGGAAAAAGACATTAAATTTCCTATAAATGACATAAATAAAAAATAAATTCTTCCCAAAAATATTTTGTTATTTTAAAGCTTTTATTTTGACGCACCAAAATTGGACTAGTGAATGTGAACGGAGGACATGTCCTCAGCAACTCTATCAACATATCAGAGACTTTCATTAATTTCAGCTGCAGTGAAAATCACACTGATGATGCAGGTGGTGCTCTGCTGTGCTACCTCATGGTCAAACACTACATTGCATTTCATTTGCCATCACTGTTGACGGCCTTGCTTTTAGTGGCAGATTTTCTCATCGTGAGCCAATTAATGAGGTCATATTGACATCTACTTGCGGAAATATATACTGTGTGTGTGCGTCCACTGGACATCTCATTGAAGTGACTGAATCCTCACGACATTTATTGTACGTTAAAAACTTTTACACAGACAAATGCTTCTTGTAAATTTCAGTGTATTTTCACACATAAATACTTTTTACATCTGTGAAAATAAATAGAGGAAGAAGACGAGAGGTGTACAAAGTTGTGTGTCTGAAACCGCTGATGTGTGTGTGAGGGCTTGTGGGACCACATAGACACTTCCTTGTCTACACAGAATTTCTCTACAGTCTCATGGAGTTCACATCCTCTTACATACACTTACACAAAAATAAAACTGGTGCTTGTCAAAGTAGTGATCATGGATCACTGGGGGGGAGCTCCAGCAGGATCCAAAGTGTCTTTAAAATCAGAGGACCTAAAAGAAAGCAGCGAATTGTTTGATGTGTGTTTGTGAAAGCCTGCAGTGAAAGTGTAAATATAGTGCCAGTCTCAGTTAGGTTCTGTGTCAGTCAATCATCAACAGCAAGAAAATGTTACATGGTGAAAAGATGAACGTTTTTTTCCATTTTACATGGGAAAAAGAAAAAGGAAACACTTTCTAAATAACCTTGAACCCTTTCTTACTGTAACTGGCCAGTTACTGGTTAAATATACACTTCCTACTTGCGCAATGCAACCGTTTCAATTAACTGGCAGACAGGAAATAAATACTTTAGGGAAGCTCTGGTCTTGTTCTTCTGCTACACATGATTATGAATCTCAATGCTTTATCTTGGGGAGACCTGCCCTGCACAGCTAGGATTGCCAATTATTGACATCATTTTGACCTTTATTTTGACTACTAACTCAAAGGCGTTGTTTGCACTAACTAATTGCAACCTGTATTAGCTGTATTAGCACAGCGGCGTGCTGTCTAGCAAGTGTCTTTTCATTTTCTTTCTCTTTCATTTGAATTCATTCACCTTAAGTGTGCCATTGTGCTTACCCTATCCTTTTAATTAATTCGAGTGCTGGTGTTTTCATGTGGAATCATTGGGCCTTTTCCATGACAAAGTATTTTGCAATTAACTGCAGCTCACCTGTCCCTCGTTAGACCTGCACTTACCAGACCTGCTCACCTGTTCCCACTTCCTCATTAATCAGTCACTGACTGCTTTTTCCTCCCTGCTTTTTGGACTCCATGCCCGTAAGCCATTTACTACATCATTGAATTGTTCCGGCTGCCTCCTCATCTGTATCTGTGTTTGGGTCCTTCTCCTGCTATCTGCACTCCGAATCATAACAGGCTCATGACAAGTTATCAGTGTGCATCCTGGTGCATCCTGAGGAGATATCAGAGGAGAGAGTTCGATCCCTGCTGTGAAAATACAACAGATACAAGCACTGCATTACATGAAATCATACCTCAAACCATCACCCATACAGCTTCCTGCAGGCAGCAGTTAACCTTTTCAAGACAAAAAAACAAGCTAAATGTGTGAATGTGCGTCTCTTTCTCTCTGATAATGCCGACTCACGGTTTCTCGACGAATAAACAATGCCAAATACGTTGCATCAGATTTCAGGACATTGGATATAGATTCAAGTTTCGATACTTTATTGCCAAATCAACGTGATTGATAAGAATTTGTCTTAGTGAGCTCACTTAAACGAAGACAGAGAAAGACGAAAATAGTAAAGCTACATAATAAATCAGACGTGGCATTAAACACGTAATATCAATACCCATAAAATAATCATAAAAGCATCAAACAAATGGGTGAAATAAAATCCAACACATAAGAACACCATAGATAAAACACCAGCACCTGTAGGGAAATTAGCAGCAACATCAAACGACCCACTAGATAAAGTGCTGCAAGTGCATTAAAAACATCTGCCCTATTGCACAATTATTTATCCTGCCCAGAGGCGCGCAGTGCAATATTTGTAGTGTTGAGGAGGAGGTTAGCTTTGGGATATGTGCTTTTCTGGACTCTAAATGTTCCGGTTTAATGCTTCTTAGTCTTTTGTAAAGGGGTGGGGGGGGATCACATCCAATAATTCTGGATGCAGTACACCCCACCCCACTTTGTCCAGCTGTCTCCTGGCATCAGCTGACATGTTGCCAAATCACACAGTTGTTGTGTATAAGGATGCTCTCCACGGCTGCTCTATAAATCTGTACCAAACCATCTCTGGATATGCTCCACTTTTTGTCTTGGGAAATAAAATCTCTTGTGGGTTGAATCGTAGTGGTGGTGGAGATTTTCACTCCCAGGAATTTGTAGCTATCCCCTTGTTGAATCTTTTTTTGCTGTGATGACAAAGGTGATCCCAACACTTCCTGCGAAAGTACACTACTAATTCTTTGGTTTTGGAAACATTCCAAGTCGTTACACCAGTCCACCATGGATAAAACCTCACTCCTGTAATCTGTTGTATTGTTGTTTGAGATTAAACACTCTACTGTTGTGTCATCAGCAAATTTCAACATCAAGTGGGAGTTGGAAATACAGTCATTTGGGCAAAAAGTCAAGGACCCGTCGACACAGAGACTGTTAAAATCCCATATGAAAGAGTTTGTCTTACTGTCTGGACGAGAGAATGAATAGCATTAAAACCTAACCTATTATCGACAAACAATGTTGTGTGTGCAGTTTTCACTGGAAAACCCCCTTAAAATAGGTAATGAGACTCAGCCATTGAAAAATGTTATGGTCGTTTTTATCTGTTACTTATTCTGTCTCACTTCAAACTCGATGCTAAACTTATTTGGAACAATATTCGAGCGCTCCTCTCTAGTTAGTGTCCATGTTTCCATCACTGCTGATCGGAGAAGGGAGCTGATAAATACCCGTGACTACTGCAGAATCATTTCTCTCGGGAATGAATGCCGATTGTCACCTTTCCCACTAAGGTCTAAAGCCACTAAATCAAGTCAGGCTTACCATATGTTTCTATTCGATATTGCTGCAGTAGCTAATGCTAAACAATAAATCACAGCACATTTTGGTGATAACGGGTTTTCAACATCAACATCTGCTCTCAAAGAATCAATATGTTTTCAGAATGGCTGTTCACTGAAATCTTTTATGATGCTGGAACCTACATTTCTTTGTTAATGATCTCCACTGTTATGTAGACTATCACCCCAGATCAAGTGTAGACAGTTAGGCTCTTCATTACTGACTCGATATAAATTGCCTTGGACAAACTGCTATCAATTTACACCGTGTAGCCTTCTGTGTATCAATCTTAGGGTGTTCGATCAGCTGAGAAGCTCTTTGTTCACAGAGGATGGCTGGATTTTTAGCACCTGCACCTTAGCTGTAACTATGCAGATGGGAATCCCTCAGGTCACATTCCGAGTGCATTTACGGTGGTGAGATAAAAACATGATGACAAATTAATAAAAGATTCCTGTAGTATATCCGGGAAAGTGTCTGACTGCACTTAATAGTAAGTCTATTTTTAAAATACACCACAGCAGTAGCGTCTAAATGGGACTATTTGTTTTATTAGAGGAAATTGGAAATAAGTGTCTAAAAAAATATCAAGGTGGTACACAAAACCACAGCTGAATTTAATGAAGTACTGTAGTATGTGTACCCTATGAAACTTCAGAAAGACAAAGAGACACACGCACACACACACACACACAGAAACATGACATGAAAGAAAAAAAAAAGCAATAGGAAATAAATAATGAGAATGCTGGATTTACGAGATGAAATGTCAAATTGTAAAATCACTGCAGAGAAATAACTCCCTGCCTACTACCGAGGACTAGAGAGGAACAGAAGCTGCCATTTTTCTATTTAATAATGTTTTATTTACTGTATGTACTTCCCCCCCTCCAAATTCAGCTTTCTATATTGTTGTTTTGTCGCAGCTCTGATTATTGTCATTATCATCTCGCTTGTGTGCATTTGGAAACGTCAACTTTTTTTGTTGAACCCGCGCCAGATTGATTCTTCTAAATGTAATGTAATTAAACTGATTACAGAAGTCAAATTAACTGGATTCAATTTAAGTGAGAAATGGAGGAGGAGAGAGGCGCTTAGATAACTCGAAAATGCAAAACAGAAATAGAAACATAGAAATAGGGAAAAAGCTCCATAATGACTGTTGGTGAGGGTGTTCACCCTATTTTTGGCCCTTGTGCCGAGAAGCACAGTCATGTTGTCACCCTCAACAGACAAGTCAGTGTGTCTTTAGCACATGAAGATGCAACCACTTCTGAGGCATTACCATCCATCATGAGGAAACTGGTCATAATGATGATTGAAGGTTTTACTCCGGGGATTTTTCCAACATTCAAAGGCTGTGTGTGTGTGTGTGTGTCAAGACATTTCTTGCATTGTTTAACATATATTTGACTTTTTCCATTTGAGTCTTTGACAGATGATCTCATCTGGTGTAACTGTCAATATGTAAGCAGACAGAGGGTCTGTTGAAGGCTTTCCGGTGTTCTTGGATCTTACGATTGAGAAAGTTATAAAAGAGGCCGTTGACACACGACAAAAGTCATGTGTCAGATGGATGTCAACACTGCAGTACATGACCTACAGCTGACCTGACCTACTTAGCCTCCATTTGTAATGAAAAGAGTGTGAGTTTCAGCTGCAGTCATGACAGCCTTATTCTTCTGTCTAGTGGAGTCTCATTCATCCTATATGACAGATATTTGACTCAAACTTTTTTCTATTCATTCATTGTCATTCTTTTTCTCCGAAAAAAGCAGATAAAGGTATCAAATGTTAAAGAAATGGTAAGACATTTTGGGAAATACACTTATTCATTCACTTGGTGAGGGTTACTATAGTTGTATTCTATTCTATACAGACCTGCGAGAGGTAACTTATCCAACTCTCGAATAGGCCATTTCTTATTATAATAAAACAAAAACTGCTGCTTTATATATTGTTTGAACGCAAGCAACAGTCAATACCAGTTTGAATAGTAACTATGAAGCTGACACATTTTATTTTGTACCAAAAGAACTTTGGTTTATGTATTCCATGTATCAAATGCTTGCAGCATGTATGTAAAACAGTCTATGGTGCAGAAAATGCATCTCATAACTTGTCATTGACCATGTGATTGGATATTTTGAAACATGTCTCTGCTCCTGAAATGCTTTTTTTTGCATTTATGGATCTATTAATCATTGCCTTGAAGTGAGTGGAGGAGTGTGGAAGGGTGCGTATTGACACAGCTGATTAATATGAAAGAAACCGATGAAGCGTCTGCATGGCTCAACTCTCTGCTGCCTCCGCAACTGCTGCCATGGCAGCCGCACACTGACAAATGATAGATTCACTTAACTGATGAAGTGTTAATATGATGAATGCTTCCGTGAACAACACGAGGAGTAGATACGCAAATGTAAAGGTGACTCCGTCAGGAGTCCAAACACACAGTTCCAGGCCCTCATAGACAGGTCTGTTGGGTCCCAATCCCTGGCCTTCAGTTTGATGAATAGCACAGGGTGTAGTGATTAGTGGTCCCCAGAGCCTGGCTGATCAGAGCTCAGTTGTGCATTTCAGTCTCGGCCATCAAGGCTCAGATTTGGAGGGGATAAGTTGATACTGGGTCTATCCCTCAAGGGATTCTGATGCACCACACAGTCTGTCAGCGCGACTGTGTTTACAGGAACTTGGTATGCATGCAGTGTTATCCATTTCAGTGCTGTCTCAGTATTTTCAAATGATGGAATGAGGCACATATCAGCGAGACAACTTTTGTAAAAGTTGAACGACTTGCATCAGAAACAAATTGACTCACTGATTTCCGGAAAATGTAATGACTGTCATGGGTGGATATTTTTAATGCAGTGTGAGGTTGGTTTCTGCAGTAGGATAAAGTGCACGATAATCACTCGATGCTGCCTTGTAATTACCACCCCCAAACACCCCTTTACTTATTCCGCACTTTACTAATTTTACACATTGAGATGTTATATGATCTTTGAAAAATTGTTCCAAAGATAAAATAACCCTGGTGATGTCATCAGGGTTATCTTGGTTTCGGGCTTTTGGGAGATTGTAAGGCTCTAATGAAAGATGCTGTTCAGTTGCATTATGGGAATTGTCGGATCCAGTGTTTTTGCAGCTTTACCCACTTTGGGGACTAAAAGTCAGGATATCTCGGCCTCTGCTGCGTCAATTATGTTCTTCTTTTGATCTGTTTCTTGAATCAGAGCGGACAGCTGAATCAATTATTAATTTGCATATATATACACAGTATATATGTATATATATATATACAGTATATACAGTATATATATATATATATATATATACAGTATATATATATATATATGCAATCATCAAGTTATTTCTAGGAAAGATGTCATATTTCAACTTTTACTAAGAACTATGAACAAGTTTTCTTTATAGATATTAGTAGAAAAACAGTACTTACTTAATCCAGGTGGACAGGATTAGATTAAATAAATGATCAGTATTGTAAAATAAATATATTTAAGTGACCTATTATGACTTATCACACCGGAGAAGCTGTGCATACATACACAGTCGGTGTCACTATTATTCTAAATCAGTTGCATGCATTATTATGTTTCATGTCTAAATTGAAACAGTTTCAGTGCATGTTTGGATTTCCCAGAACATCAAGACCAGTGACCAGTGCAACCAGAGAAGATGAAAGTAACAACACAACAAGGAAATACAACAATTCAATTTCAATGTTAGGTGATAAAGGATGAATAAAAGAATAATGGTACGATACGATTTTAATTGAAGTCGGATGTCGATAGTTTTTTTTATTCTTTATAAATGTACTAGAGAAGAAATTCCTCTTATATGATTAAGGGTCTTCAATGATGGAATGCTTGTGAGATGGCTTTTGTATGCTGTAGCTTTGTGTATTTTAGTGTTGCATTTTGCTTGGTGGGCTTTATTGCTCTGAAATACATTTGATATACGTAACAAGAAAGCAACAGAATAAGGAATCAAAGGCTTTATACGGCAGCAGTAGTGGTGATGGTTAAATTGTCAGGGGTACTTCACATACAGTATAATCAGGAAAACATCGTGTAATACTAAAGTTGTTTTTGTCACTACTCCGTTCACTCTCCCAACGTCTGGCTCCCTGATTGCTGCCAAGCTGTCTCACCTGCACCAAATCACACACCTGCAGCACATCAACTCATCAGCCCAGCACTTCAACCCCGGCTCTTCCCACATCCATTGCAAGATCATTGACTACTTTTATATGCACAAAATATACCGGTTTAAGCCTTTATTCCAAAGAAGACAATGTTTCTACTCAGCAGTTTTCATGGCTAATGAATGAATATTCCACCAGTATTCCTGTTCAAATGCAGCCGTGCATGCTGCAATTAAAGTAACCTAGGGCGGACTTGTTCCACCATTAAACACAGCCTCCCTCTTTAATTTCTTCAATCCCTGTTTTGAAAAGGTCGGCATTGCCGTATTTGCACCTCCATTAACCTTTTGGTATCCAAATCTTTCATAATGTTTAAAAGAAGGTGCGTTCTTTTGGCACGCACTTCCGCAAACTGTTTGCTACTTGGTTTGTGTACAACGGATAGAGCTGGCTGTAAACAGGCAAGAGATCGTGGGGGCATATGTCGCAAACTGCTGTAAAATCCCCAATTGAAACGCATACTCAGAGTACGCTCCTATAAGCAGAATAATATCGGCATATCCCAGGTGTGCTGGTTTTTGATTAGTGGAATTTTACCATATTTGAATATGGCCATATTTAAGGTCGTTAAAATCGTGAACTTTGTTCTGCAGAACAGCAAGGTGTTAGGCAATCCCCTTCATGGTACACCAACATAACACCCATTAACAGGCTGGTTTACAACAACAACAATGTTGTTTGCCTGCCCGTCCACCCTGACTCCTCCCTACGTGGACGGAGTGAATGCACGGACGGAGCAGTTGCTATGAGCATCTAATAATATGAGTTTACATTGGAGTTAGTTGAAAGCCATACAGGGTGCCTAGTGCGTCTATATTAGACGCCAAGAGGCGCAGCAAAACGTGTTGTAACACACCTCTGTCTCCCTTTACTCGATAAATAAACCTTACTTTCACCTGCCTCTTTTGGGTCCACCTGACGGCATGGTTATAGTTTTTGGACTGAATGAAAAATCACAAAGGATTTTTCAAACCTTGCAGGTATCAATAGGACTGTACGTCCTGTTGGAATGTGCAATTGAGTTTGATAGATAACAATTAAATTACTTTGTAGGAATAGCATTTTCTTACATGAAGCAGGGGAAGGGAAATTTATTTTTACCTCACCTCAACAACAAGGCAACAAAGTGCTTCACTTAAGACATAAATAAACACTAGGACAAGATAAAATACAAGAAAAACAAGGCAACATAAAAATATGTATGAATATGATATAGTCAAATAAAATAAGTTAAATTTGAATGAAGCAGATTAAACACGAGAATAAAAATTACAAGGCAGTTAATGTTCTGTGCAAGATACAAACAAATTGAATTTAATAAAATGCTTTTTATTATTTAAGCGTTAATTTAACATTGAGATTTTGAGCAAAGTTTTCGGGGAGTTTGTCCTGCACAATAAACCACATAATTGCAGAAAGAAATGTATTTATTTATTCATTTAGCCCTTAATTTCATGACTGAATTCACCCATTAATTTTCTCTACCTCTTCTGCATGTTATGAAGAGGTCGGATTTTTTCCCAGCATGCCTTGAGTGGAAGGCAGAGAAACACCCTGGGCTGTACCCTCTACATTGACATGGCCCTAATTACTATGAATAAGTAAGACAAAATCTCAATTAGAATATTCATACAGTTTGCAGTAACCACAAGTTTATGTCATTTTAAAAAGAAGAGACTTCCAGATATAAAGCACTGTTGATAAAACATAGATTAGACTTTTTGGCATTACATCCTCTGTGGGGTTGATGCCCGATTATGGGGATGAACACGATAATCCTTTACCCCTCAGCTTGGCCGTCATCACGCTGATTCTGAATGTAGGCTTAAGTTAATGCTGCTGCCGGCTATGCTGCCGTCTGTATCAGGAGCTGGTGGCACAGAGTGCTACAGGTGCAGCTCAACAGGTTAATGAGGATCACACTGATTAGTGATTAGCTCCTTAGTGGGTAAGAAAGAGGAGTTCTAGGATTACTTGACTGGATTATGTGAACCAGGAGGGAGCCGCCTCTTGAACTTTTAGCTGATGAAATTGAATAATCTAGGTGTGACTTTCTTTCATTTCTGCACTAATTGTCATCTTAATAATAATTGGTGTAGTAATAATAATGTCTTAATGTGATTATATTTGTAACTGTCTAGCTTTGAGCATACCGGATATTACCAGCAATTCATTCATACCTCACAATTCATTTCTAATGCAGACATTCAGTAAAGTCCTGTATCTTGTGCCGGGTTTTGACATCTGATAAACCTACACGAAAGGAATTTCCAATTCTTACCTGATAACTACATGCCAAGGACTGGTGATGAATTGGAAGCCCCTTGAGTTGTGTTAATGCAGGTCTGTTTTCACCAAGGATGTGGAGGCTAGGGTGATGGAGTAGCATGTGGAGTTGTTGTCCTGTTGCATGCTAGCTGTTGGCAGTAGCTACATATTTAGGACACAGTTATAATATCAGTCATACTGATCATATTCAGGTTTGTGTGTTTACTTGTCTTAATACAACTATACATAGATGTCAGACAAGTGTGATTGTGTATGGTATGACTTTCCACAACCAAGTAGCATTTTTATGTTATATTTTAGATACTATACTACCGAAGGGTAAGGCAGGTGCAAGACCCGTCGTTTGGACAAATGAGCACTATGCAATAATCTTAAATTTGGTAAAGGTCCACAGTAGGTGGAGCTGCTAAATCTAAGGTTATGTAACAAGCCCCGCCCCCTTCAACCATATTGTAGCTGACCATGTGCAGATATGTGGAAAAAAAGCAAGAATTTAAAAACCCTTCAGCATTTTTAAACAAGGCACAGGGATCAACAAGAAAACTCCAAAAAGAAGTTGACTGAATTACATTAGAAACAAGTGAATTCATCTGTTTCACAAGTTTTTAGGGTGGACGTATTTGTACAGTGTGGGGGTTGTGTTTGGCAAGACTTGTTACATAAATCTAGCAAATCAAAATGACCTTAAAGCAGCAGGTTTAAGAGCAATATTACCATTTGATACCGCCTTGCAATGGAGTCAAAGCAGAACGCTGAACACATTTCTTTAGTGGAATTACATAATTCCTGTCAGCAGCTATTGCTTAATGAAAACATTTCACCACCAAACTGATGCAGTTACGCCAGAGTGGACAGACCCATCAGAGTGCCTGCGGAGTTTTCTAGTTAGATCTTTCACTTGTGCTGCCCTCAATGTCCTTCTGTGCTGTGCTTGCCCCAAGGAAGTGGAAGGACCATCAGCATGCTCTGTGGAGAAGTACACTAGGAAGGCAGTGGGCTGCTGAGAAGAAGTGTGCGCTGAAGAAGGGTATTTACTGATCAGAGCATTAGGGCGGCGGCAGGCGCAGAGATAGAGGAGACGACAGCAGGGGTGTCGGAGAATGATTAGACTGCCACTAAGCCAATTGGGGAAATGGGACCGTGGCCAAAAAGACATGAAGCAAGGCAGAGAGGGAGGGAGAGAGACATTGGAAGGGAGATGAGTGAGGAAAAGTAGGGAATGAGAAAGGAGGAGCGAGATTCACAAGACCAGCGGGGGGAGGAGGGTGATGGAAAAATATCTGGGGTGAGAGAGAGAGAGAGAGAGAGAGAGAGAGAGACGAGCGTTGACGACAGAAAGAAAACCATAACTGTGGATGAAGGACAACAAAAGAGGTCAGCGCAAAAGATGAGAATAAACAGAAGCAAGAAGGAGACGGATCAGGTAGTCAAGGTGAAAGAAGAGAACACAGCTTCCACTGGCATTTTGTTTTCGCCAACTACTAGGCGCTGCGGTCACCTTTCCGACACACTTTCCTCTCGTGCCAATATGTCCTCCAGAAACATAACTGTAGAGGATGAAAAGAGTGACTGTGGCCTGGTTTTCAAGGCTTGTTGAGGACAAAGTCTCTACATCCCATCTGTCATTTTGTCAGCAGGGGGTCAACTGTAAAGACAGAAGGTCTGAGGAGAGGCTGGAGAGGTTTGGGTGGGCGGCCATGGATTCGGCTGCAAATATGAGGGTCTTTTATTTCAAAAACTATGATAAGAAATAATAACAAATTCACAGTGCTAGCCATTCCAATACCTGATCGACAACTGTTTTCATGTAAAATATAACTGTAGCTCTTGGCAGTCTGTGCAGTTCCCAAACATATTTGTGTCTGCTTCCTTATTAGTTGCCCTCGAGTTTGGCAATTTAGGATTTCAAGTTCTGTTGCATTTTTATCAAGATCCAGATGATGCAATTGCTTTAGCTAAATGACTACAATTTAAATGTGTTTTGCAAAAGTTGAAATGGGTTGTGTTTTAGTCAGCCCAAGGCATAGCTTGTTAAATGTTTTGTCGGGAATAAAATAAGAGGTTTCCTTCAATCGGAGCCTTCTGGCAACTTAATCAATTCATTGTAAAAACGAAGACATCTTGCATTCACAGCTGGGCTACATGCCATTCCAATAGCACGACAGACTGTGTGCGAAGTCCCACAAGAACCATTAACTGTTGTTTGTGTCCAAGTGGAACAAATCTTAAAACTAATTAAGCTGCACCCCCATGGCAAGAATGTGAAGACACATTTTGCCATCGGGAGAGGGAGAGGGAGAATTGAGAATCGATGGCTGACAATTCCCGAAGTTGTCCCGAATTGTGTGTGCAGACGGAGCAGAATCAATCACAGCAAATTGAGTGCTGCGTAAACAGGGATAGAGTGATTGACCAAAACAGAGTAATTCAGACAGAGGGGAGCCAAGCCAACCTTATTGGCGGCACACTCCATTCTTTTGGACTTCCTGCCAGGGAAACGGACAGCCGGTGCCATTTCGAAAGGTTAGCGCAGTCTGCAAGGCACTGACACTGAAATGAAAAAGAAATTCCAAGCAAACAGCTAACTCGGAGATACCCACTAATATGAGGTATGTGACGAGGAATGCAGCGGTATATACAATCGGACACATTCTCCTCTCGTTACCACTCGCTGCGTCCTTGCATGCGTTATGTACAAACAACGGCTTTGATGAGGCAGACACTTGCGCGCACAGTCATACACACACACACAGTCACACACACACACGTCTTAGAGTATTTGAAAGGAAAAAGAACAATGCATTTGTCTATTGTAGAACTCAAACAGCAGGTAACACTAGCACCTGTCACAGGTGCTAGGAGTTAATTGTGATTGTAACATAACTGCATCCATTTTCAGGCAGCATCTGGCGTGCTGTTTATCTGTTTACCATGACATTTGGATGACAGCAAACAGTCAGCGCAAAAACGTTTATGAAATTGATAATGCTATTTTGTCAAACGATTTCTTTATTTTAGAGTACACATTTAATTGGATGTTTGTTTACTGGAATCGGACAGTCTCGTTGTCTAAATGAATGCTTGATGGGCAAATTGTGGTTCCTTTTTGTTGCCTCATCTTCCTGAGTCTGTTGTCTCTCAGTGCGCATAGTGCTGATTGGAGCCAGACTGCCATTTTGTCAACACAACCGTGTAGAGAAAAGGGTGAGGGATGAGGGGTTGAAGCCAAAACAATAACAGGCGTTAAAGAGCTTATTATCTGTGACCATCTGCGACCTGTGTGTCTAATTCTGGAGTGAAAGCTTCAGTTGGGAGGTTTTAAGCGGTACTCTGGCAGAAAGTCTTTGGCATTGTCTCTCAGATATTTATTTATGATTATAGTCTAAACTGATAAACATAATGGAAAAGTGTAAATGTCACCACAAACAAAAATGTGTCTTAAAAAGGTCACAAACAAATTCCCGCTTTAAATCCAGGTAAGAATTTCTAAGAATGAATGTAAAGAATATAATTTAGTAAAATGTGCAAATCAGTTTAAAATCGATCCACAGTGGTCATCACACTGGTGATGGAGGCTATAAGCTCAGCCATTCTATGTCATTAAGTTCAATATACTGGAAAATTTAGTTACTGAACCAAGGTGATGCCTGAAGCGAATACTTTTCTCAAAAATCACTTATACGTACAGTATATATCTTACCATTTGCTGTGGCAGTGCTGGCACGAAACAATATAATCGCAATTGTTACAGGCAGCTGACCTTCCAAATATGTCAAATGAATAAACACACACAACTCTTTAGCCTTCTCTGGATATCATTGATAGGACAGCACGTAAGATAAATTAATTCATTAATAAAGGATTGTTTGGTGTAAAATTTAAAAACAGCAAAACGACAAATGTCCATAAACATTCAGAGCTTATGAAAGGGCTTGCACCGCATCCTCAGAGAGTTAGGTATCCCAGCAGCAAAGACGTGAAATGGTCCGAGATGGTTCAATGACCACAGCCGACTATTTTACCGAGCGACCGTATCACTCTTGCAGCTACAGCTGCCATTTAGTACTGTTAGCAATGCATTTGTCTGTGGCACATTTTTTTATGTTGGTTGTATTGAAAACAATAAGCAGAAAACCACAATGGAGTTAAAGTAGCACGTGTTGCATAATATGTTGGCAACAGAGATCAACCCTTCTGCTCTGTGCATTCAGATGCAACGTGTGACTTGCTAGATAGATACAGTGAATACAGCTTGGTCTAATTCACCGAGCTGTATTCACTGTATTGCCTCAGGATATTGTTATAAACCCATAGAGGAAGTTTGGTTTTCCGACGTATCTGGGACTTCCACAATGTGTTCAAAGCAGCAATAGTAGTTATTTCGTCATTGGTTGATGAATAATTGTTGGTATCCATGGAGGTAAGCTCCTCCTCCTCTCCAGAGCGAATGGACACTTTGTAATCCTACATTCAAACTCTGACAAATAACGTGAGACAAACGTTTGCTTCGCTTTTGGTGGGAATACAGCATAAGAGACTACATCCACGCTGCTCTGTGAGGCTGTATTCAGGCAAAGCACACAATGAGAATGCTAACAAGGTTTGGCATGTATAATGATATACTATATGTTCACCATCTAAGTTTAGCACGTTTCCACCTCTGGAGCCACACTGCTACAACGGCTAATAACTCAGCTAATCTATTTTCTCAGGACTGTGTGGGTGTTGTTTGATCAGCTGTGATTGACAGTAGCTGGTAACATGCACAAACAACTCTCATCACATGCCACATTTTGATTCAAATATCGCTAACCTCTGACTGATGGAGAGAAGTATGTGACACATGTTTTCCAGCTGACTCCCCACTTAAAACCGGTGAGGAATGACAAAAAAACCTTCAACTTTTGGCAATTGTTATGTAGGCCTATAGCACCATTGGTCACAGTAAAAAGCTGATTGAAAAAAAATAGGCTCTCAAAAATCAACTTGATAACAAGTTTTATAAATTCACAGATTGAAAAATGAAGTGAAGCTATTTTTTACCTTGTTGTTGTTGTTGGTGTGCAAACCAGTCACTTAATGTGAACGCAAAACATTTACTAAGATTATTAGGTTTTACTTTCCTATCTTGAAGTGCCACTGAACTGAAACATGGAAGAATGAGGCACGTCGTTCCACTGGCAAAAGACACAGAGGCACCGTGTTCAGCGGCACACCATGAGTGGAAAGATCCATAGCGTCAGCCTGCTGGGGGTGTCAGCCCAGCCACTACCTCTCTGTGCTCTTCCCGTTTCCTCCAGAATTGCAGTCTGTCGGAGCAGCAGCACAACTCCTGCCATTGTGCCCTAATGGACTGCTGATGACGCCGACCTTCTGCTCAACCCTCAACGAGGACACGGGGGGGGAAGGGGGGGGGGGGGGGAGGTGCTTGTGTGTGTTCGTCTTTACTTTTGAAATGGCGGATGGGTGCATAAAGGGGACAGAGGACATCCAACTCATAAAACCAAAATAGTGATGAGAGAGAGAGACGCAAGGCGGGGGGATGAGGTAGAGTAGATGGCTTTGAAGAGGAGTTAAGTGTGATGGAGGAAGGGTCCCGGGAGAGGAGGAGAGAGACGGAGAGAGCACGGAAGGCACCATTGAGAAGGAGGGATGTGAGAGGGGAATAAAAAAAACTGAATGAGAGAAAAAGATGTTCTTTCCACCCATACAAATTAAGCTGTCGGTGAGGTAATGTTCCATAAGTCACATCCATTAGCTAACACGTTACACTGATTCTGCACAAATGCTACTATTTGCTGCTACCTGTATCGAAAGAAGGAGAGAGTTGTGCAGTTTTCATATGGGGATGGGGATTAAGGGAGCTCAGGTAGCTGTTTGAAGCAGGGGGAAATATCTAGAAACGGAATGTTCTCTCCACTTCTTTGCGAGAGAGGCGGCCGGTAACAAACCGAGACAAGCCTCAACGAGAGGAGATGAATCTGAAAACAAATCTGCTAACAAATATAGCTCCCCAAACCTGGGAGAAAAGGAGAGAGTGAGAGAGAGAGAGCGGGAGATTGAAAAGAGGAGAAAAGGTGCTTTATCAAATATGTGCCTAAAAGCTCAAAATATGTTTGAGAATATAAAGCAGCAGTGAAGAGAGACAAGGGGAGGCAAAATTGAGTCTCATCTTTACGAACAAGCTGGAATGAAATGACCAGAGGATATAAGAGATGCTGATTTGAATGAGAAATGACAGGTAGAGTGGGGAAGCTACAACCGCAAATAGGGAGGATGGTTAATGAGCAGGTGAAAAAAAAAAAATCAACCATCCAATGAGAGACGAGAGAAGCGGAAAACTCGAGGGTGGATGGTTGCTCATCACAGCCCGTTTGATGCCCAGCGTGGTCCAAGCATGTTAATAGCCACGTGATGTTGATCGATGGTGATGGATTACATTTGATACATGACACCAGAACTTTATTTATTCCTTTCATTTTCCGACTGCAGCGACTCCACTACGTCGAGTTGACGGGCCTGAGTAAAGTCAGAGAAAGTCATGTCATCTTTGAACTTGGACTTGACGGAAAGTAATGGAAACCTTTTCTGTGTGAGAGAGGCGAATCGACAGAGAGCGAGCAGCTGAAAGGAAACACAGACTGAGAGCGAGGGAGAGAAAAGAGAGAGGGAAAGTTGAAGAGGCTTGGATCAAACTCCCCCTCCCTGCCCGGGGATGTGCTGACTGGCAGAAAGGGACCGCCGAGGGAGGAAGGAGGTAAGAAGGGAATGGAGGGAGGAAGGGGGAATCGGGAGGGTCGAAACAGGAGGATCAAACTGAGGGAGGAGGTGGAAACGTAGAGAGTCAGCCTCTGTGACAAAAAGTGGCATTTGCTCTTTAGAGCACAGTACAGTAGTTAATCCCATTTTATATTATGTCATACAAGTTTGCAATCATGAAACAGCAAGTCGTTCAACATCGCAGCGCTGGAAATTAGGGGTCAGTATGTGTCTCGTCCCTCTCTGTGATGAGCTTAAAGCTGTAAACTCTTTAGGCTTCAGACATGGTTTGACAACACAGTATACAGACTTTTAAGCATACCCCGACCTCTACTGTTTGCCTAGTTCAAGGTAGCATGCTGCCAAGCTCGGAGCTCTCCACCTCCCACCGGAGCTCCAACTGCTGGTCGAAGGCAGAAGGGAAGCCGGATCTGGGTCTGTCCACGGTGTGCTTGAGACTGTTTCATAACCAGTTCCCGACAGTAACTTTAACTACGGAAAGGTTTTTCAAACAAAACTTATTGTTGCAGTCAATGGGCTTTGAGCCACCTCGACTTTAATAAAAGCGATGGAAACAAATGTTCGCAGGCCTGTTTGGTGAAATTGTGGCCAGAGATTGTAACAAAACAACCTTGCTTGTGAGGGCGAATTGTTTGCAAATGTAAATTGCATTTTCAAAGTTAGCCAGCTTAGCATGGACCTAGTCTAAGCTTAACAGCTCTTCTCAATAGCTTTAGGAAACTTGCCCCGTGTAGCATAAAAGCACCGTGTCATGGAGGCAGGACCCACGTAGCAGGGGAGAGTAGGGGGAGGGACAGGAAAGAAAAGCGGCTAGAGACAGTGAAAGGAAAGACTATTATACATTTTTCATTAAGTTTCCAGGCACTAAGCCACATCAAAGCCTCTCAGAGATAGAGGAGAGGGGAGGGAGGGGCAGGGGGGAGGGGTAGAGAGAGAGAGAGAGAGAAGTAGACACAGGATGTTCTAATTAACTTCACAGTCGCTTGCTCTCCCCCCTTCTCTCTCTCACACACACACACAGTCATTCTCTGTGTATATAAGTGTGTCGCTAGCCTGCCGACTGTCTGTATGCCTGCCTTGTAAATTCATCACGACAACCCCCCATCAAAAAAAGTTGGGAGTTGCAGCTCGTGTAGGAGCGATCAAGCAGCAAAATCCAGGGAGGGAGGGAGAGGGAGGGAGAGGGAGGGAGAGGGAGGGGAGGCGGGGGCGGGAGCAGGAAGTCAAAGAGAAGGGGAAAGGATCCCTGAGGTGTTGCTGCTGCCACGCCTAGGGAAGGAGGAAGAAGCAAAGACTCGCCCTTCCCACCCTCTGCTGTCTCATGGTGCATTCAGGTCACATGGGAGACACGACTTCCGCAGCTTTCAGGACAAACTTTTCTTCTGGCCTCTGAACTCTGCAGCTCTCACGAGAAAATGCTTGTTGTTTAGCAAGCGAGTAAAAGAAGAAGAAAGACAGTTTCTTTCTTCTTTTGTAGTTAAAAATGTTTCTGTTGCTGTATAAGATAAAAAAAAAAGTTGAATGAGAGTAAAAAAAGCTCACCAAGAGCAACGCCAAAGTCAACGCACGTATGAATATCAATTTATAAACCTCTGAGTCATTCCAACATCTTTTCCCACAGTTCTTCTCCCACCACTCCTTTCCCGCATGCGATGTGAGTCAACAGGAAGCTGCATGTGCTCTTCACATTGAGCAAATTGTACACCAACTGTACGTCTTTATACCGTCACTGAGCTGTTCCTCTCCTGCCAGAGTGCTGACGGAAATGAGCCCCATGTGAAAGAGAGTGGTTACATTAGTCTGTATAGGAGTACATCTGGCTGCCTGAAAACAGGAGAGAAAAAAGAGAAATACCAGTGAAAGTGAGAAAGAGAGAAGAAACCGAAGTGAGTCATTAATCTGAGTAGATATGGTTTCACTGTGAGTGCGTTTCGATCAGCCTTAAATATTTGTCAATAAAACGCAACAAATTGACCACTAATCCACTAATGTTTTATTGATGGAAATGGTTGCTAACTCCCTCAAACTCTGCAGGCACTGGTAATTGCTGGTGCGATTTGTACTGACGTGACTTTACACAGACCATTAAGAGTTTCTTTGGTCTCTTGGCACTGTCCACAGGGAGCTCTGAGGACTCGAGCAGGTAGAACGTCTTGTGTGGAGCAGGTACAGATTCAGTGCCAATTGTTTAAAGACTCTTGGGCTGCAGTTTGCAGTTTACTTGGATTCAGGAGTCCTGCAGTCATTCAGTTAAAGACTAAGGTTAATTAAACAGCTACAAAGGCACAGACGAAAAAGTGAATGCCGAATACATGCTTTGCTACACTATTAACAAACCGTGAAGAAGATTGTAAGGACGACTCTAAACAATATTTCTACATCAACAATGGAGTAAATTACTGCTTGTGCTTTCCACTAAGCAAGTGTGACTGAGGAACTGCAATCTGTTTGTAATGTTCAGAGGAATCTGTGAATTGAGACTTTAACATTGACAAAGCCAACGTGATGTGCTTATCAAGGTCAAAGACGACAGCTGTCCGCACACATTATTGTATGAGAAAATTGGTTTGTACTTATTCAGTCGTAGAATCGAACATCGGTACATCTTTCTTCACAAGGCCATATTACACAAGCTGCCTCCTTATTTATGTTCACTCGCTGCAAACTCATGCGGACAAATTATGTATTTATGTCATTTCTTTAACCCACACCGTTTTTTGGTGAAAGTGCTTTTAAAGTTTTGGCACCCTCATCTTGGTGTGAGCGAGATTCAGGATCGTTGGAGCACTGAATGTTCCTCTCCTGGCACTGAATGACTCTTTGGTTGATGAGGTTTGTTGGTACGTTTCAAGTCTGTTGTCTCTTTTATGCAAATGTTTTCATGTTCTTATGCTGATTGTCCCTATAGTCTGTTAATCTGTGGTGGTTGTGTGAATCGTTTACACTGACATTTTAGGAAGCCCCTTTGTAATTGAGATTAAAATATCAATAAGATTATCCTGGCTAAATAAGCGTTGATATGAAAGCAGTAATTCATTGTAATAATCGCCTTACTCTGCAGTTCCCTCTACAGCGCCTTTTACCCCATTTCAGCTCACTGTTTTTGTTTTACAGCCTTTTGTGTTTTGGTTCAGTTCCACCTCTCTCATCAACCTCATGTCCAAATAGAGCAGACAGGTACACAGCTAGCATCAGACAGACCATAGCGGAGCGTGTCTCATGCTCGGTGTTGTAGTCATCGAGATCAGTCTTGGTCTTTAGTCGGTCCCGTCTCGGTCTCAGACAAAGAGGACTCGGGATTTCATTTCAATATGTGCGGGCATATCATTAAATAGCCTGTGCATTGTGTGGTATATTTGTTAACATCATTACTGTGACTGCTAATAGAAAACAAATGAACATTCCCACACATAAGATTTGCGAGAGTAAAATAACTAATAGATAATTAATTCCATCAAACAGTAGACACGACTTAAGAAAAGGCATGCTGTGTTATTACTTTCAACACAATCCCCGTGAAAATAACTTCATTATTCACAGAATTTTCAGCTTTTTATTATTGAAATTATTGCTCATCATTATATTTGCAAATATTGCAAATTCATTCTAGAATAGAATAGAATAGAATAGTACTTTATTCACCCCCAAGGGGAAATTTGTCTGTGGCAGCAGCAAACAGGGTTACACAATAAAATAAAAATATTAAGTGTGGAAAATGCACAATATATACAATGTAATAAAATAAAATAACCGAGCAGGACCTATTAGATTTAAGAAGATAAAGTAATAAAAATGCACAGTATATACACTAAGTAGAATCGTATTAAGTTAACTAAGTATGAAAAAATAAACAAAACAGTAGTGCACAAGATCACCAGCAGCAGCAACAACAGTGTAGCAGTGTTATAGTCTTGTGTTTGATTTGGCCAGAGGTGATTTATTGTAGAGTCTAATAGCAAAGGGCAGGAATGTTCTCCTGTATCGGTCCTTGTGACAGCGGAGCTGAATCAGTCTGTTGGAGAAAGTGCTCCGCTGTCCCTGCAGTAGGTGGTGGAGAGGGTGGTCCGGGTTATCCAATATGGACAATAGTTTCTTCAGTGTCCTCCTCTCCACCACCTCTTCCAGATAGTCTTGTTTGCAGCCAATGATGGAGCCGGCCTTCTTAATCAGGTTATTAAGTCTGTTGGTGTCTCCGGCTCCATCTATTTAAGGTCATTGCAAAATAAGTGTGTGCTTTGGGGTTGGGCAGCTCAAAAAGGTTGACGTGTATTTTTGAGGAAACATTTAGGATAGTTACTCAAGGTTTAAGCAGAGCACTAGTTAGCATTTGTCTTTCACAGCCTTTGACTTCAAGTTGATAGACGGCATCTTCGAACACCAGACAAAACTCATGCCCTGCATCAGATTTGCATTAGCGATGAAGAGAAACACAACAGTGATTCCACAAGCCAACAGTTGACAACTGATTAGCGCAGATAATAAAAGAGCACAGGGGATGACAGCTTGAGGAGAAGCGGTTCGTCGTCCCCACAGGGATCACACCCACAGCTCTGCAAACATTAATTGGGAATGCGACCTTGGGCACAGAGAGGAAAACAGTTCTAGCTTGTGACCATGATTCATAATTCGTTTTTTTTTTGTCATCTTCAAATAAGACTCGGAAGATTATGAATAATTTGAGCTGTCTAGTCACGTACGGTAATCCTGATGATCCCTGTTGGTTTGCTAAATCCATAACTGGTACAAAAACAACACCAGGATTCAGGGAGCGCCTAATGAAATTTGGTGCGCTTTTCTATTTGATTAGTGAAATTTAGTTTTGCTTCCCTAAATGTCAGGACCTCAGTCATGTGCTGGTGGTTAGAGCAGTTGGAAGCTGTCTGGTAGTCAATAACCTTTGATTGGACAAGCTAGAGTACGAGAATGAGTTTATGTGAGGATCAATGCAGAGGTTATGAAGCCATAGAAGAAAATGCTTTTGTGAAATAACTAAACTAAACAAACAAAGAAAGTAAACACATCTGAAAACAGCATGTTATTATTGTTTTCAGTAGCCCAAGGAAACAACCAGTACAGTACATAACCATTTACCTCTTCAATTAAAATAAGGTTGCCGGTACGAGTTTGTTTCCCACAACAAAAGTAATGCGAGTTCGGCATAGTTGTAGCACAGAAGTCAGTCTCGCCTAGCTTCACAGACAGCTTGGCAATTATAGAGTGTTGTTTAAAATTGCAAACAAGCGAGATCCTGTCTCTGTATTCCCTTTGAATGGCAAACCAAAGATCTAAGTCATTCTAACAACATGTCAAATTCTGATCTGAGGCACAAAAAAGCTCTTTCACAACAACATAACGGTGCAAAATAATTCTGTGAACGCCAAAGTTTACTTTTTTTTTGTCTGGTCTTTAGATGAATAAGGAAACATGAGATTGTAAGACTACAGTTCTGAAACTGTCAGATCTCACCTCTAATAAAGCACAATGCTGTCTTTGACTAGTCTGGCGCAGAAGTGAAGCGAGCTGTGCTGTCAATGCGCTTCGCAGATGAGCCCATTAGCTCGTTGCTACTGTCAGCACCAGCCCGATAAGTATGGAGCTGACTGCCTTTGGCCTTCAAAGCCTTGCACGGACTTGTAAGTTTTTATCTGACAGATTTGCCTCTTCCTTTGTGAAAACTGCGTGGAGGCTGTTCTCAACATGTCTGCTATCTGCTGGTCCCTGGTGTATCAAAAACAGCATGCCCCTGGTGTGGTTCTCTCCCACAGTGCATCAGTGAGAAACAATTGGCCTATCAGGCAGCAGGAAGGGGGCTAGTGAATAGATTGTGTGACTTGCCTGCAGACAGACAAAGAGACGGCAACACTGAAGCCAAAGACAGAGACAGACGGTCATACTGAGGCGCAGCTGCAGAATCATGACTATGTGCTATGCAGAACAGTACCAGTCATCTGAACAACAACAAATGTCAGTATCAAGGTTTAATATAAGTTAAGGACAGTGTAAAACACAACACAGACATGTGTATCACACTGTAGCAGTGCACACTGTGGTTTAGAATAGGACAATATAGTGTGGAGCATGTAAACACAGTACAGCACTGCATAGCACACCGCAGTGCAATATGATATTGTATAGAGTCGTGCAGTACATGATAGAGCACAATATATCATAGAACAGTATAGTATACAGGAGATTAAAGCAAAGTGCAATATAGCATAGAGCAGAGTATAGTATAATATGTATAAATATGATATAGTATAGTGAATAGTAAAGTACAGCATAGTATTGTGCAGTATACGTGTATTATTGCATAGCCAAGTATTGGAGGTATTGCACAGTATAGGATAGGATTATATAGATATACAGTATTATTGCAATATTATATATATATAGCTATAATGTAGGGTATTAATTTAATCACATTGTACTGTAGGCTTTTTACAGTAGTTTTATAAAGGGGCCATGATGTGGTGTGTCCTCCATGAAAGATCTGAGACAAAGTCAGTGGACAGACAAGGCCTCAACTCTTGAACGCTGAATTCAGGGAGAAATCTGTTTCCTCTGCAGCGCTCTGCTTTCCCTCAAAGCTCCCTGTTGTCACTCATCTCATATCTCTACTGGAAAGAGACTGCAGCAAGAAGTCTGCACCTCATACACACTAATACACACAGTGAATGCATATAGAAGAAAAAAGCGTCTCTCTAAAGGATGCCCTAATTGGTTTTTATTGACTTTAGCGCCAGCAACAGATATTGTGTGATAGTGTAATGACAAAAGATTAGCTCCTCATGCGAGGCCGGATAATAACAGCTGAGGTGGAGAACAGCTTCACAGAAAGCCATCACACCAGATAAGCACTGTAAGCAATGTGATTATGTGGATAGTAGTGTAATCTGAGCCCTATTAATATGTTTAATTGTAACCATTTGCAACAGCCCTGAAGCTCCTACCCATGATTGCTTGGCAATCGTGCAAAATGTTATTCCATAAAGTACAGCTAAATTCTCCGCAGGCAGGCAGCAAGTATAATGCTCTTATACATATCTTGGCATGCTAATAAAACATGCTTTGTGACGGAATTTAGAATTCAATCAGGTTGAGGCAGAGGGGTGCTAAATGCCTCCTGGAATATGAATAGCTGTCTCTGTCTCTCTCTCGCTCCTCACCGTTAGATTGTACTCTCTGTAATTCCTTTCAGAAAAATCCTCATCTTCTCGCCTCATGTCCCTTTCTTCTTCTCTTTCCAGTCGCTCTTTGTAACCACCTTGTTTCTCCTCTGCTCTCATTCTCTCCTCCTCAATTTCTCATTTTCTCCATTTAATATTTACAACCTTGTTACTCTCCTGTTACCCAGTCTCCCTGCCCATCTAAACACCCCCCATCCCTCCCTGCTCTCTGTCATCAGATAGGGGAGCTCAGAGAAGAAAAGCCCGTCTTGACTTCAAACGCCTCCCTGTCTATTTGTCTCCACCCCGTCTCAACTGCAAAGGAGGCACAGCCCTGGAAATCAACCCCCTACCCCTCCTCACCACTGTTTGTATCTAGTTCTTACTCTCTCCTACTATGGATCTCCCTCTTCCTTCCTTCCTCCATCCTCCTCTGTTCCTGTTTGCATCTCTGTTTCTCCTTATTTTCTTTCCCTCTTGCCCGTGCAGTAGAGCATTTGAATGTGATATTTCCTGTAGCTTTGGCGTCTGCATCTCTCTCCCTCTGTGAAATAGAAACTGTTTATATCACTGTTATTTATTACTCAAACAAAATTCCATCTTTTGCTCACATTTGTTCAGATCTCTGCATGACAATATGAATAGAAATTGATATGTTGGTGAAGTGCCGTGAATGAAAAAAACAGGCTTTTGTGAATGCGCAGGAAAAAAACCCGCAAAGTGTGTACAAATTACAGCAATTATGGAACATTTAAAAAGCACCCAAGAGCATCATTAAGAAGGATGTTTTGTTCACTGTTGTCTTTGTGCTACAGAGGCATCAGTCTGGTAGACTTTGTATATGTTTGCATGTTTCAGGGGTTCTGATCGAGTAAAAAAAGACGTGCAATGATGCAACCGGAGGAAACACAGGGTCAGGACAAGTTCTGCCCCGCCACCTATCCCTGGCATCTCCAACTGCAGAAGCTGGGAGTTAGTGTTGCATTCAAACTGGGTGCATCCATGCCAACTGCAGAGGTTCTGTATTACAATACGGACATGTATGTATGTCGTATTATTATTGATAGATTCTGAGTTGCTTTGTTGTATGATCACAGAGTGCAAAGTAAAAATGTGTTGAGGACAAAGCACACAGCATAAGAACAAAACACACTATCAAAAAATAAAATGCTCCGAAGGATTTAATTAACCTATAATTATCCCCATTCAAATGTTATTCCAGGCTTTCCTCTATTCAATACTTGCTTTTGTAATCCTCAACTGGGCAGTGTTGTTTTAATGCTCCCATGGATTATTGCTGTTTTTTGTGTGCACATAGAAGCATGCAAGTGTATGTGCTGGACCTTACGGTACACCTTACCATGTCTGGTTCTGAATGTGAGTGCACATGTTTATAAAAGCTCTTCACCTCAAATGATTTCCTTGTTTACCCAGATGTTTAGAATACAAGCAGAAGAGAGAGGGAGTACAGTATCATTAGTGTAATCTTACCTTTTCTGGCAGCTAGGCGGGGCATTCCAACCTGCATCTGGCTCCCTTAGAGAGAAGGAAAGAGAGAGTACGGGAGTAAAGGCTGAATTGTGCTTCTGAAAAGATACATGAGTAAGCACAACGTAAGTGGACCTCCAAAATCCTCAGCAGACATGATTTGTATTTCTTTAGTGTGAAATACTTTCTGATTATTGTTTATTTTTTACTTAAGTAAAAGTAGCAGCACCACCGTATAAAAGTGGTCTTCCATTCAAAAGTGTATTTAAGTAAAAATACAGACGCATTATAAGCAAACTTTAAATAAACCTGGAATAACTGATATTTTGGCCACTTGGGGCAGAAAAAAGAAACGCTGACATATGTAAAGAAAGTTAAACTCTTAGCAAACAGGTTTTTTGCACATCCAGCACAAAGGAGGATTTGTTTGTGGACACATGATGAAGTCAGTTATGCATTCTCTTTGAGCTCGGTTTTTGATCACCACCAATTCCAGTGAAAATAATTGTCTGGCTCTTCAGCTGTGATATGGCCTCTCCAAACAGACAAAGGCTCTAATGGAGACCGAAACATAAAGGATGCCAAGACTTTGAAGCAACTTTGAAGAAAATAGGGATTTTATTGTCAAAAAAACAGCTGGACTCAAAGTTCAAACAAAACCAAAAAAAGGGTTAGAAATCCCAGCCAATAAATGGGCTAGTGGCTGGGCCAGCCAGGCAGTGGGCCGTCGCACCCAGCTCATCTCTCGAAAGTTAAAAAGTAAGTAAAACTGAATGCGATATCTGAACTAACGGGGAACTCCAGCCCAAAATATAATAACAAACTAAAAGAGCAGAAACCCGACAATCTCACCCATGCTGGGGAAAGAAAACTTTCAGGAAGAAACAAACAAAAAAAGTCTCCACGACTGGGCTGCCCGTTGACCGGTCTGTGTGTGTCTTTCACAAACGTGCTCCTCTGCCCCTTCTCCTCCCTGATGATTCATCTCATTCATCTCAGGTGCTCCACTCCTAGACAGGGAGAGGGGAGGGAGAGCACCAGAAAGAGAGAGAGAGAGAGAGACAACAAAAACACTGCTAAAACCGGTGTGTCATATGGCACATGCAGGGCCACACATAACAAGCAGTTAAATGCTCGACTATGTTCACCAGAGAGATGCTAACTTTGAATCGCTGCCATTTGGTGCTGAGAAGATTGTGTACAGTGGGATTTGAGAGAATTCCTATGGAATTGCTGCCTGCTTTGTCTGGAAACAAGAAAAATGGGAGCGGAGAGAATGAACCAAAATATTCAGGTAACACCAGTAAAATTAAAAGTGCAGAGTCGGGTGATAAGTCCCGTGAGTTTGTCTCCTTGAGGGTCGCTAAGGCGGAACAAATTACATCTTTATCATTGTTATTGGCAGATGAAGATCCGTGACCTTAAACATTTCCATCAAAGCTCCGCCCACCTTCAAGGTCTAATCAGCCGGAATAACTGAAAACACCTGCGTGTGATCAAAGACTTTAAACGTCGCTACTATTTATTTCAATTCATCAAGACATTTCTCGTTTTTTTTAGTTCTCCCTTTGCTGTGGGGGCATGCAAGAAAGTTTTCTTCAAGAATTCAATTAAATGTTCCTGATTTATTATTTCCCCAATCTGTATGACAGCTGCATATGTGTAGACGCATGTTTCAAGGTTAAATTCACATACTGTAATCTCAGTCGGTGAGCCATTTCCCCAAACTAACCATTGTTGTACATTCAAACCAGCCAGAAGGGCTACTGTAATGCCGCATGTGACTGGATAGTCACAATGAAGAGCATTTTCATCTTCTGTAGACACCTTTGTGGATAGAGTGGATAGTTTATCGAGTCAATATACAGCAGGTGATGCAGAAGATTAAAAGTGTTTGATGCTATTTCATCAAGTACTATTGTACTTTATTAAGTCTCTATGGAAACAAACAGCACAATGTGTGATCTGTTTTATCCCTATAAGGAGAAGATGAGAAAAAAAAACCATGTGCACTTAGCATTTAATGCATCATGCATGCATTAAATCTCACACACCCCTACAACTCGTTTGTCAAGGCCACGTGAGCTCCCACACTGCTGATTGCAGTTTTTAATAAGCAGCGTGATAAGGAGCTGCTTATTTATTAAGAGCATGTGTTTTGATACAAACTGAGCAGATGAATCCTAAAATTAGCATAAGGATCTACAACTCTGCTCTTTGGATCTAGGAGGGTAATAACTGCCTGCCGCATCAGCAGGCGTGGCTGTCGGCCAATTATCACTGGCTCATGCATGTATGTACAGATGGCCTCCAGTCGCTAAAGAGGTGTCGTGGTATGTGGAGATGCAGGGGGAGAGCCTCTCAGCATTGAAATAATCAAAGACTAATGTACATTAAAGGGTCTCCCACACAAGGAATATTTCAAATCTTATTTTCACATCTTTTATTTTCTGTTGGCAATTTGGATTTTCTTCTGGATCACAAACAACAAAATTACTTTTTCTAATAAGGGCGGGAGCGCCACAATCCCCCAACACACCACTGCTTACACAGTGTTAGTGGGTGCACTGTGGGTTTTAAAGTCAGTCTGACAACAGAGGAACTCCATCAATCTCTAATGCATAGCCAATGAGGGACTCTCCAACAACAGGCCTTTGTATGCCACTGAAGCAGATTGATCTCTTTGTATGCGGTGCACATGTTTGCCCCGCGTCCCTAAGGCACCCATTGTCTTCTATTTGTTTAACATGATGGAATATGCTAATCAGGCAGGCGATGCTGAGATAAAACTAGCACTCCAGTGCTAACACACGAACCGAACCCACGAAATAAAACTGTATTCCTTATGTTCCCGTGGTGACAAAAATAGTGATGCAAGCGAATTAAATAAACAACAACCTATATATTAAACACGAGGGTCCTCTTTGTGATGCTTCTCATTCCAGGGCGATATTTGCGTGCACATTTTTTTTCAATCCAAGGCTGGGAATTAAACATTGGACTGGGGCATGTTTTCATGTTTGTGCTTAGAGAGTAGCAATCCTACTTGAAATTGCCATGTTTTCTTCATTTCACAGAAACAAATGCAGCAGCAGAGGCCTGCAGCTCCCGGGATCTGCAGGGTGCCACACGTGGCTCTTTTGATACAGCTTCATTACACAGAGAGGAGGGAAACACTTGCATGCAAACATTCACACAAGTGGAAAATGAGCACACATATTAACACTTATACACAGGCAAACATACAGACTGACACCCCACCCACCCCCACACGCCACATGTCTCAGCCTTTTGATGTCCTTTGCCCAAACTTTTGATTGGTCCCAACAAGCAAGCAAGGGGCACTTGTTTACTTCCTGGCAGCAAGTAAATATTTTACACAGGGTGCCTTCATGTTGGAAATCTGGGCACTGCATGGGAGATATCTCATCAGTCAAGATAGTAAACAGCCTGCAAGTTTGCAGCAAGAAGGAACTTCTCGCCGCGACAGAGTTCACTTATGCAGCTTTAACGACATGCATGTCATAAAGAGACATATACAATACACTTACATGCAAACACAGACACGCATATACATACGATCAAAGCATGCATGTTTGTAAAGCAAGTGATATATGTCTCCACTCTAGGGAAATAGAGAATGAAATGAGAGATTTGTATAAGATATGCAGGTCAAACTTTCATAAATCAGAGACAAAATCAAAACAGGGTAAACCGATCCCTGCTGTAAACACCCTCAGTGTTACAGCTTGGTTTCTTTCGTCATCTTTACCTCAATGTAATCCTGATTTAACCTGAAATCTAAACACAAGCGTGAGCTAAAAATTGCTCCTCTTTAGAAGTGAGGATGTTTTTTTCATCTGTCTGTCTCATACGAGGACTGTTCAGCAACCTCACACAAATACACACATTAAAAACTCAACAGAGTGGAGGTGGAATGGAAGGCCGCAGCCCACGGGTGTCTGAGCGAACCAAAACAAGCCTCGCACCCCCGCCTTTTAATTTGAGGCCTCGCGTCCGCTTGAATGCCAGCAGAGGAATCTTGTGTCATTCGCCTCCAAATGAGACGACACAAAGCATCCCACTTTTATTCCACTGCTGGGACGGAGCTTGCCAGGGACTTTTATTTGACACCGAAATACGATCCGGCCTGCTAAACTAGCCGCAAAGCCTGTCCTCGGAAAGATAGGGAAAAGACACAGAATTAGAGGGAAAACGAGAGGGGAATGTGACGGAAAATGAGAGAGGGAAAATGGTAGAGAGGAGAGGATAGAAAGAAATACAGAGGAAAAATGTGGTTGAGAGAGAAAAAGGGAAGGCCTGTTTGACACTGGCATCATGTTCCACAGAGCTGCAGCTTGACACTGAGACCAGCATGGTGTCGGAGCATGTGAGTGGGGTAAAATGGGTTTAGATTCCCCTTAGGCAAGCAGAAGTGTTCATGAAAAGTGTGTGTGCGCCAAAAGAAAATGGAATGAAATATATACATGTGTTTAGCCGCTGCAACTTCCTTCTCCTGATGCACAATTTAAGAACTTCCATAAATGGAAATGCTTTTGATAGTGAACGGCATTAATGTGTTCATATCTGTATGTGTATGAGTATGAGTGTGCATCCATCTAAATGAGTGTTCTGTGCAGTCATCTGATGAGGAATACTCAGCCGCAGCACAGAATAAAAAGACACGACACAAATATTACAACACTAGTGGCCAGAATGATAATACACAGCATAATAAATTCACATTCACAAAGACGAAAGATTTAATTTCACAGCATGTCAAAACTGAACATGCAGGAGCAGCAGGGTATAGCTCACTGGCTATTAAGGCATTATGAGGGCTTGATTTAGCATGAATAGGTTTTTGCATTATAAATAATTGAAATTGGTATAAATTAACAGACATAGGCCCAGTGGGGAGGATGGTTGTGAGATGCAGCTCGGTTTGGCGGTGCATTACACACAGCTGAAAAAAAAAAAACAGCTGTGAAAAATGATGCCCTAAGTTCAAAGCAACTTCAATCAGGATACATTTCTCTCCTTGATGAATAATTGAGCAACAGCCTGAACAGCCTTGATTCAGAGCACTTTTTTTGTGACGGCTTTCGCATGAATAAAACAATGTTTGGCCCGCAGAGCTGTCTGCGTTGCAGGGATACGGCACTGTGTAGTGACATAGAAATTGCTCTAGGTCTTTTTCTCTCCGGGTACTCCTTTTGGTTCAGTGTTCTCTGTTCCAGCATATCTAATTTAGCTCGTCTTTCTCTCTCTGTCCTGAACTTCTATCTTTTTCATTTCTCTCTCATTACTTCCTTATTTAAAACCTCTCTGACTAGCCAGCTGTGTGTCTGTTAAGGAACGTGAATGGATTAGTTGCGATAAAAACACAATAACAACCACAAATACGAAGACTGGAGGTAAGAAAGCAAACAAGTTTTTTAGCTGAACATTGGAAACCACTTCCTAAAATCTCAAAGCAAATATTGAAGGTCTTGCCCAAACTATTTTCAACGCTGCCAAGTGGAACAGCAAACACTTGGAGCCCCTAGTTTGCAGAATTTGTATGTATTCATAGCATCTTTGAAATGTTATTTTTTTCGTTTTTTTAAAAAAATGAAACAATTCCACTACATATTGTGACAACAGAAGTCGCTGATTAGGAAAAGTTACTTAACTTCTTCAAGGCAAAAATTACATTTCAGTAGCATTTGTGATGAGCATGTTTTTGAGCAGTCTGTTAGTTTTAGTCTTGCTATGTTTCACTCAGGTGGCAAACTGCGGTTCTGAAAAGTAAGCCAATGCAGAAGTGCCTAAAACTTGCAGTCTTTCGACTGTCCATTAAGACGACTCCTCTGGTTGCCAAAAGAAGTCGAATTGTATTCTATAGAAGTCTATGAGAAAATGACCTTATTTCTCATTTAATTTATTACCTCAGTAAACATTGTACACATCAGTTTATGGTCTCAATCGCTAGTTTCAAGTCTTCTTCAACACAGCATGATTTTCCTTTTATATATTATGGTCCGATTTAGAGTAAAACAGACGATAAAGCAGGGTATGCTTTAGGGGTGAGAGGGTGTTTTCAGTTGATGAGTTCATTTAAATATCTTGGTCGCCTAAAAATGTCTTATTCAGCATTCGGTAACTCAAACCCTCTCGTGTCACTTCTGGTTGCAAAAAAAGCAGATGGCAGCGCCTATAAATCAAGATGGCGACAGCCAAAACTCAAGTTTGTGACAGCCAAAAAGTCAAAACCGGGCTTCAAAACCGCAGTCCTTATACTCCCGGGCAGAGAACACATTGTGTGTAGACTATAAATACAGAAACTACCCGATTTACATAAGTTTAATGGGTAACCCAAGTCAGTGAAGGTTATCACATCCAAATTATTTCCACAACGCTCACCTATAGGCTTGACCCTTTGAGATTTAGAGCTCTGCAAATAGACTTTCGGTTGAGAAAAGCGGGACAATCTTTACAGAAACCACCATGTACTTCCCCCCGAATGTTTTTTAATGAACATAATCTAGCTCAAACTCTCCGGCTTCTCATTATTCTTGCATCGCATGGGAATGATCATACTGCATAATGTTAATCAGAGTATATTTTAAATGTCCCCTGATATAAAAATCAGTTTTTCCCTTTATCTAAATAGATGCACACATAACATATTGAGAGACATTAAAATTTGGGTTATGGCTTAAATGCATGTTCAGTGCTTTTGTGCAGACACTTTCAGACTAACACACTAACAACTCACAGTAGAAGACCACTTATCAGGTTTACCACATGTTTTATTAGAGTAAGTGCTGTTGTCTGTCTGAAAGGGTCAAGGGTCAAGGGTTCAAAAATAGATAGCACTTCAATTACGCTGCCTTTTGTTGACCACTTGTAAATATGCAATTGCAGGTCAAACAAGGTGACACTATGCATTGATCGGTGATTGGCCCACAACAGGACATCAGAAGGCTCTTGTACTTCAGGCTTATGTACTACAGTAGCTTTGAATAGGACATTTTACAACTCTTCCCATCCTTGCTGGTGAAAATGTAAACAAATCAAACCCTTTTCACCACAGTGCAGCTATAAGTGAAAGAAGAGTCCAAGATGTGATCCTGAGGGCTGCAACTGAGAGCTCATTAAATGTAATGATGTCGTCACCAGCGGAGTTTCAGGAAATGCGTCGGGCAAAGGGAAAGGGATTAGCTTACAGTCTGTCATGGAGAGTAATGGCACGTCAAAATGCTGAGAGGAAACTCCTAATGGTCTACACTTCAATATTTAATGCCTTCTTTCTGGTCCTTTCTGTTTTTTGCTGACGGCGGGTATGAATAGAGGTTCCATATTTCAAGGCAATGAGAGTTATTATAATGGTGAGTGGAACAGTAGCTCAATGGGAGTGTGTTTGGGGACAGGACATCCACAGGGCTGTAGTAGGAGGACAGCAAATAAAAGCACTGTTGAAGAGGAGGCAATGCTATCTGTGTCCGTGAATATACGGCCAGCACATCTGGATCACAGAGATCTGGAGTATTTCTTGATAAAGAGGTGGAAAGAAAAAGTTTGTTGCAGACTGACATGAAAGCACAAACTCCTGCCCACACATAAGTAGACCTTTGTCAGCACTTTGCAGCTCTCGAGGCTCAGCCCCCATGCTCCAGATGGGACTGGGAATAAAAAAAGTATCCATCTCACTAAGTTGTTTATTATAGAAGTCATACAATTATTTTTTTTGTGAAACAGTTTGAAAAAATGTGCGGCTGGGCTGTGACTTTTTCGCTTCGTCTTGTTGCTCTATTTTGAAAGAAGTAGGGCAATTTGCCTTACAATATTACCTGTTGCTTGATCGTGTAAAAATTGGAATGATTTCAGCCCACAGTCAGGATTTAAACAGTGAAAAGGATTACGCGTCTTGTTCGAATAGACTGTGACGGAGGATGGGAGCAGTTAGAGAGGAGAGAAGAGGGAGGATATCCTGCCAGGGCTGGGTGACCCTTGACCTGGGATATCCTATTTAAGATACCAGTCTGCTCTCCCCACCGCGAAGGCCATGGCACTTCCCCTGCTGCTGCACTGTGCCAAGGCCTCCTTTTGATAACACTACACTCTAACTGCAAAACCCGACTTTTGGTTCTTGCGTGTCAGTTGCACTTGTTTTTCACTCCGTTAAGGGCCTTCACTGGGGAGGTTTATGCTATCCCCTCAGATCCTTCCTGCAAGCCCAAACTTCCTGCAAACCCACATATCCCACGTTCTGTATTTTAAAAGTGGAGAAATAGAAAATGTCAGCCCGTGATTTAGAAATGTACTGATCGTCAGCAGCTAGTTTAACCCTGGCAGGCTGTTCTCAAAGTGTAATCCACGTAGCTGTGAACCTGGAGGAATAAAGAGTGACAAACACCAAGTAGGAAGGAAGTCAGGGTGGATGGGTCGGTCCAAAAATGCAAGATGTAAGACGGACTGTTGTATGAGGATACGTCTTTTTTATGACGATTGGGATTGGTAAAAAAAAACACTAAAAAAACACAGGCATATCTGGCTGAATTCATGTCTGGGAGGATGTAAAAGAAACATGCACATCGATATTTGATCAGATTTTTGTGCCATGTCAATCTCAAAACAGAAATTAGAATGTATGTCATGTATGAAAATTGGACAGACCAGGGTCAAGGACATGAATAACAAAGATGTACCCCAAAGCTTGTGGGGTTGGAAATATATATTCATACAAATTTTATGTGCCAGAGCTTCATAATGTTCAGCCTGCCAGTTGCCCAAAGGAGTGGGAATGGGCAAAGGGTGAGGAGGAATAATGGGCCGAGTCAAGAAACTGAGTTGTGCTGTGAGAAGAAATGGTGAATAGCATTAGCTACTTATTAAGAAAGTAGTGGCTGATTCAACAAAAATCAAGCTAAATTATTTCTTATAACAAACATCTCTGCTGGCACCAGCAGAAGCAAATATACATATTAACTTTATACTTCTTTTAAAATGAAAATTTCCTTGAACCCAAAATTGTATATGAGAGAGAAATCCTATAACGCTCTTTCAGCCTGAAGAGGAAATGTTTTTCATTCTTTTCCTGTGCACTCTTCTCTTATTTTTAATCAAAGGCTGCTTGATGACAGTTTTATGTTGGTTTCAACCAGGGAATTGTTTGTGATATACACTTGTAGAACCATTTCAGGGGCATCTATATTTTATTCGCAACATCTATTTTTCATTAGGAGAGAGTGCTGCATGACCCAAAAGTATTGTTGTTTTGGCTCAGCAAAGGTGTTTGCAGAAAACATCACCCTGGACCCTTTCACATGCATCTGGCTGGCAGGAGGTTTAGGCTGGGGAAACAGATTAATCTTCATATTTGGGTTATGCTGCCGAGCACCCTCCCCTTGTTGTGAGTTTAAAATGTAATCCTCTTTAGATATGCAACATAGCCTAAAAAAAAACACATAATAGTGCAAGTAAAGCCAAGTCCGTCCACATCATCAAGTCACTTCTCCACATAAGTGATTTTAATTGTTTGCCTTGAGGAGCAGGTCCACTTGTTGAATTACACAAACAAATATGGTCTCACCTCATTTGCAGATTCCGCCTACAGAACAAGAGCAGGCCACATGATATGAGATTCAGAGATTGTGTTACTTGGCAGCATTGCGTTTGAGTTGGGAATTGGATGAACTGATGGAAGTGGGCGTGTGCTTCTCTCAGCTTGCAGTAGCGCTGATCATGTGTTAAAAGCAGCTTAGATAAACTCTTTAGAGGGATGATTACTATCATGCCTGCTAGTCAGCGTGCAAGATCGGATTCCAGTATTTAGGAACAATCAAACTGCCTTACAAGAATTAGTTGCTGAGAGAGATGCTGATAATATGAACATATGACCATTGTGTGTGTGTGTGTGTGTGTGTGTGTGTGTGTGTGTGTGTGTGTGTGTGTGTGTGTGTGTGTGTGTGTGTGTGTGTGTGTGTGTGTGTGTGTGTGTGTGTGTGTGTGTGTGTGTGTGTGTGTGTGTGTGTGTGTGTGTGTGTGTGTGTGTGTGTGCTCTACATTTTTACTCAGTGTGCATTTTCTTTCCAAAATGAGACTCTCTACCATTAGACGACTACAATACCTAATCTCACAAATGGATTGCTGGCATGACAATTAAACCCTATTAAGGAACATCATTAAAGTTAATTAGCTGAAGCATCGTAAGACCTTTACTTGCAAAATAATGACACTTTGATGAAACAGTTTGAGTATTTAGAGAGACACTTAATGACTTCCACCTCACAATTAATTTCTTTCACATTTTGAAAACTCCTAGGTCTGAAATGTGGTGGTGGGTTACAACCAATTTAATATATGCATATTAAAAAGTAGGAGAAATTGAGAACAAAGTGATAATGGTATTGTACATGCAGACTATACTCTAAATGTGAGAGGTGGGTGTTTGAAATATTGAATATATTTTGACTTCTGGAGATCTCAGCTCACTTATCTTTTATTTACCCATCATACCAAAAATGTGCTTTTTCGCTTTCCGTGTTCCCAGTCTTAATCAGGCGGCAAGGCGATTATGAAAGGGGAAGCCAATGTGGAAGTACCTTAATTAATGTTGCAGTCCGGTTGTTTGGAAGTCTATGAGAAATAAATGACCCTGTACCTTTCACTTGATTTAATACCGTAATACACGTTATAAAGAAGAGTTTATGGTCTCAATCACTAGCTTCAGGGGTTCCAAACAGCATGATGGTCATTCTGTAAATGATGGTCCCATTTAGAGTAAAATAAACAATGCAGCAGGATATGCTTCAGGGCGGGGCTACCTTGTGATTGACAGGTTGCTACCATGACGTTGTCCGGTCTGGGTGTTGTCCGTGTTTTCGTGTTACAACTCAATATTCTCATGCAACTCTGCAAGAAAGTGAATCAGTGTATTTCCAAAATGTTGAACTATTCCTTTTACATGCAGCATGTACACAGTGTATGCATTGTACTATGGAGTCCATATTGGCTGGATTTGTACTGTGAGTGAAACAGCTGAGAGGAGGTGAGGTGTTATCAAGCCCGGAAAGCAAGACTTCCTTCAAATGAATTCCTGGGAGCTCAGATTGACAAAGACAGGAAGGCAAAGAGTGACGGATGCTAAGGAAGGGAGGGAGGGAGAGAATGAAGGGGGGGAGGGGAAAAGATAGAGTACACGGATACATATAGGGATGGAGAGGTAAGGAAAGATATAGGGTGGATGAGCAGTAGTGGATAGATGGAAGGATGGATGGACAAAGTTTATGCGTAAGAAAGCTAGAAAGTGACTGGAAAGGAGTTCGAGAAGGTTTGGGAAGTGAACAAGTGTTCGCAGGCAGGGAAGATAGGGGAGGTCGGGGTAAGTGTGAAAGAGAGGAAATGGAGGGTCAGCAGGGATACAGAACAATAGACAAGGAGTTGAATATGGAACAAGATCGAAGAGGGAGGCAGAGAAAGTGGAGAAATGATGAGGGTAATCAAGAGGAAGGTTGTGATGAACCTTCTGCTTCCACTCTTTAAAGTCAATCAGATCGTTTGTTTCCAGCATGCCACCGTGCCCTGCAGTATCCAAGAATGATGGGATTAAACCACTAGATCAGAAACTAAACCTGAGGCTGTCTCCTCCTCCGTCTTTTCTTCCTGTATTGATCATTTCTGATCCGGAGTATGCATTATGTGGTTAGAAATAACGAGAAATCCGTGCAGCGCAGGAGTACGAGATATTTATATTCACTCAATGATCTTCATCAACAGGAATGGGAGACGGATGCCTGCACGCTGCTTTGGCTTTCTGTTTCCAAGGTTTCAAGGAAAAGGCTTCGCTGTCCCCGGTGTTATCGCAAAGGTCACGGTCACACACAAGCAAATGGACACACACCGTGAATGCATGCTGACACCACACAGACACCAGAACTAAAATGCAATGTAATACTAAAAAGTCAGATGAAATTCACATTCTACAGGATTCGACAGGATGGGACTGGGGCCGGTTCAATAAGAACTGAACCAGCCAAGTTTGGGATTAGTTTCTACTGGGTGGTATAATCCAAAAAACATGGTTGATGATTTCAAAGTAAAATGCCTAAGAATTGCCTCTACATTGTTAGTAAATCTACCTGGAAATTGCAGTGTTTTGGTGATTAGCCAATCGGAGTAAATAGCAATTTAAATAAAACCATCACAGTTGTAAAAACAACCTTCCTCCACTGCTCATTTAATAAAATGATCATAAACTTTCTCGCTAATATACAAGTTTCTGAATGATCTCAGCTTATGTGGCGTAAATTAAATACAAACATACTCTTCAGTAGGACGGATGATACTAATTGTTGGCATATCACCAGATTTGCATCACAATGCCATATTGGTGGCTTATACTATACTTAGCAGATATATATTGACACCATGCATACATTCTTTTTTTACCACACTTTTCAGCTCATGATAATTGTCAACCCACCACATAAAAACAATATAACAATATAATATATATATATATATATATACAATATAACAACAATCGGTGCCACCAAAGAAGAATGAAAGGGAGATTTTTGAGATTATAACTTTAAGTGTTAAAAAAACACAAACAAAAATTGCATTTACTGACATACAAATAATATTGTTGTTTGTTGCAGCAAAACAAAATAACTTCACTTAATTATATAATCATTTTGTGAAATCATAATGCCTGTAACACATTTATCACAAGCTCTCATTTTCAGTATCCATTCATGCCACTCAACAGGCTCCAACTACGCCAGAAAGAAAACTGTGTTTTCAGTGGAAAAAAGCTCTTCAATTGTTATTCAACCATGCCAATGACTTTCCCCCTCAACCTGAGTGGGCCGCAATTATCCAGCAATTTTCAGCACACTTGTAGTCTGATAAATCTAGTCCTGTCCACACAAAGTCCTCTGTGTATCATTTGCACATGATCTGTTTGCCAGTCCAAATTTTGCGCAACTTAATTTATTCCTGCTAATATCGAAGCATTTGAGGAGGGTTTTCCGAATTTAAAGTTGCTTCCTGTGGGAATTTATGCCTTCATAGCTTGATTTGTAATTTCTTAGTTTTGGTAATGTTTGCAGCTCTGACCTGCTCTTTATTTAATTTGCAGAACAAACTCATACTCATAAACCTATTATCTGATCCATGCAACTTTAGCCTCCGTCTTTTAGCACAATACCGTGTATGTAGCCATCAATTGTATATTAAAGACTCATTTTACAAGAACCTTGTTATGAAATGAGTCAGCTTGAGACAGTATTTTACCAACTCATGAAGCTAACATTTGCTTAATTAGCTACGAGCTACGTCTAATTAAATCAGCGAGTGACAGTTGCCATTAAAGCTGACAAAACCCATGACCGCCAGCTGAGAAGTTGCTTTTGTCTACCTGTCTGAAGTGAATTGTTTCAAAACTTACAATGGATGT